>NC_142181.1:31519718-31854718 GCF_026936395.1 Plectropomus leopardus | reverse complement strand
TAGCTTTTAAAAAGCTAAAAAAAAAGTTGACATTCTCTAAACACTGAAAGTAGAAAAATAATTTTCCACATTTTAATGATTCAGTACTGACCATGATGCATTTGGTCTACTGTCTTTTCTGACATCATGGAGTTTGGCAAACTACCATTAACCCAAAACAGGTTCAGGCAGATTCTCTCTCTAATGGCAGAGGACAAACTGAGGAATGTGAAACCAGAAAAAATGTAGCAACAGGGTGTGTCCACACCAGTGAAACACCCTGTCATGCTGCTGACATTACATTTATAATTAGATGTCTGTGGAATATAACAAAGGTCATTTCCTTGATGTCATACAGTGACATGTATTTGTACACGAGGGCATAGATTCTGTTTAAAATTTAGGGAGACACGTATGAAACAGCAGAGATTTGGGGTCCTCGGCAAGGATATATTCAGTGTCAGACACTCAGTTTCCTAACTTCTGGTGCTCTTTTATGCACCACTGTATGTCTTTTCTGCATCAGTTTAAGGTTGAAATGTCTTTAGTTTCATCAAAATAAAGTTTTTAGCCTTGGGGACAAATGCACATGTTGTAAATATTGAGGGGGACGTGTCTGTGTGGACAATTTACACGCAGATTTTCCTTATTCCCGCTCCGCGTTTTCACATGAAACTGGTTTTAAAGGGCTTTTGGATGGATTTAAGGAAAAACAACAGTTTGAGTTAGGGTCCCACCAACCGCTGAGGGGATTTATTGGTCAGTTGTGGTGCAGTGCATTCTGGTAGTTGTAGGCTTTCTACCTTTTGAGCAACAGCCCCTTTTCTGTTTTCTTTGGTCATGTAGCACCAATTTATAAAGTATTTGAGTACTGCATAGACAGACTGCTTTAATGGAAAGACCATCTTTCCATCAGTGAAATACTTGTTTACTCAACAACTTGGATTTTTTCAGCTTTAGCTCCTCATTTTGTGGCATATGGTATGAATTCTCCTTGTAAGTTTATCCTTTGGTGCTTTAAACTAGCTTTGAAAAAGCTTAAAATGAAGGTCAGACATGACACAGGTCTGACAGTTTCTTAGTTAGACTGTGATGTATTTGTGGTGATGGGCCATGATTGTGGTTAAAAAAAAAGCAACAGTAACTGTTGGAAAACAAGAAATGAACAGCAACTGTTAAAGTCACCTGACTACCTCGTAATTACTACAGACACAAGAGGACTTTGTCACTTGAACACTGTTGGTGGACGTACTGACTTGCAGCTTTAAAGAGACAGTTCTTCCTCTTATATAGATTATTGTTATTGCCTGTAGAGGTGTCTGCCTTCTCTCCAGTTTAATGTAACTAGGTGGCCAAAAAATACACGTATCCGCATCACCATGCAGAAGGAAGCATGCATCTCCTCAAAAACAAGAGAAGGTGCTCGTGAGAGCGTGGGATGTAAATATTAATGGCATCCTCCTCGACTGAGCTGTTCCATTAGCTAGCTCAGTGGTGCTAGCTGAGCTTGCAGTAATTACATACTTCCTTCTGTAAGGTTTGGCAGGTTTTAGTCCTATTTTCTGGGGTTTGTTGACCAATACAAAAAAAGCTGAATTACACAGTCTTATCCTTAAAAACGAATAGCCAAAGCTCACAATCATAGTTGAATTTCTGTGCCGTTAATCACTTATTTAGTCTTTTCTTCATTCAAATAGAAACAAATATATATATTTGTATGAGACTGATGAACTGCTGGTGGTGTAAGGGCACAGCTCTTACATGTTATTGAAACTAAACTTATACATAGAAGTGGCTACAATGTGTTAGACTGGCACTAACACTGTTAAACTGGTTGAACTGGTTTAACGTCTGCATGAAGATTTCAAACACATTGCTGAATGTTTATGAATACACTCTGCTGCTGCGCTCTGCAATGTCTGATTTTACTTTCTAGGTTGAGACCTCTTTGAATAGTAAACCATAACAGTTTTATTTCCTGTAAACAGTGTTTTTGAAAAATAAATCCGTCAGACTGATGTACCTCAGTGTCCCTTTCTATCAGCCAGCAGGAGAAGCTGGGTGACATTGCATTACTCAGCCCTGCTGATAAGATTTGCTTTCAGGCGAGCACGACCAAAATTTAGAAAATGCCACGCTTCTTTCGCTGCTCCTGACCTGATTTAAATTAGCAAAATAGGACATTTGATGTATTTTCTCCCCAAGTTGTCTTTATATTGAAACTGTCTGACATAAGCCTACATTTTATAGTGTCTCTGACCCTCTGTTCACTCTTAATTTACAGATCTATTTTTATTCTAAAGCATTCATTTTGTTGCTCTGGGCTAGTGACTTGATAATAAAGGGTTGATGTAAACAACAACAAAAAAAAAAGACAAAAATTTAAAAATAGACACACAAAAGGAAATCATTTGTGTAAATGTTTTATTAAAAATTAGAGATTTCAATGAACAAAAAAGTCTTTGGATATTTGAACAAGGATTCGAAAAATATTTTTCACTGTATATTCATAATATATCAAGGGCATTGTACAAGTTTCCTCTTTTAAAGCAATTGTTAGTCAATGAATTCCCTCTTGCACAGCTTGCTCTCATTTAGTTCTTCTTGTTAAAGACTTTTTTTTGCCAGTTTTCACACCACATGTTTTATCTTTCTCTCTCTCTCTTGCCTCCAGCAAAGAAAACTGTTTTTCTCAGAAGTTCTCACTATTTGTTAGTTAAAACAAATGAGACAAACTTGTAATGCTGTCAAAAAGTTGCATCAAGGAAGGTCACTGAAGGACAGTAAAAAAATTAGAAGTCTTTTTTCAGGAGATTGGACCTCTCAGACAGATGGAGGGTGGGCTGGGGTAGCTTGGGGACATGACTGGATACTCTGGGCTCTCCTTGAGTGGACGTTTTCAGGAGCAGCTCAGCTCAGCTCTGGATATAGAGTACAGTAAACACTGCTGCTCTTTTCCTTTGGTTTTATGGATATCTTTCATGAGGGTGGAGTGAGAGCATCATTTCCTCTCACCTGACACAATGGACATGTTAAGGTATGAACAAATCAGTTATGGGAAGAGGGGGAGCTCTGGAAAATGATCCCAGTCCATACGAGTGTTTTAGCACCGTTGCAGCTCTAATCTCCATCCATACTAACACACCTTACAACACGCCACATGACCATTCATGTACAGGATGCATGTGTGAACCGGTGTAAACAGGAAGCATTGCTCAGGTGGTCGCCTCATTCAAAGACAGATCTTCAGACAATGATCAGCAATGGCAACAAGCAAGACTGTTAGCAGAGACTAAACAGTCAGCATCACCTGTAATTCTTTATTCATGTCAAAATAAAGCCGGGAAGTCGAGGCTCATAGATACATAAAGCTAATGTGGGGTGTTTTCTTTATGGAAAATGGTCACATGACTTAGGCGAGACCAATCACAGAGAGACAAGACATGGCTTATAGTCAACAGGGGTCTCAGTATCAGCAATTCCAAACCCCTCCATTTCTGCCCGTCCACAATAAAACGCAGCACCAGAGTTTTCAAAATAAAAAAGGGACAGCAGCATTTCCAAAACACTCCGTTTTAGGGTCGCTAAAATGCTGGATTAGTGAGGATGCCAGGCTGAAACATAGCAATATGGATGCATCTTAAAATTAAAATGGTGTAATGTCGATGCGGCCTAACAGAAGAAAGTGTAATGATATCTACCAACAGTCCGTGCAACACTTCTATCCCTTCTGTTAGGAAGCCAAACTATCAAATACACACACATACACACACACACACACACACATATACGTGTATATAGTTGGGTTGGTAATGCCCCCTGAGTCTGACTAAAGATTACACCCTTGCACAACAATATCATAATGCTGATTTATGATTGATTTGTTATATGCTTCCTAAAAAACAGCATATTTTGCAATAATGTGCAACCATAAGTTGCTCAGCTTCAGTTATTGGGATTCAATTAGTATCAAATTTAATCAATAAGTTCTAAAGTTAATCAACAAAACTACACCAATTAAATAAATAATCTGTCAATATACTGTATTTTGAAGCAGAGTGTAGTTGGATGTAAACTGAGATCTGAGACTTTCTCCCTGTTGAGTAATTCAGGTTTTTGTCTCGTGTTTTCCAGGTTCTGCTGGCAGTGACAGCAGACTGCAATCAATCCATCTATGCAGTTGCCTATGTTTTGTTGTCTCTCAATTGTTTCCATTTTCATTTGTATCAGAATGTGTTTTTGTGCTAATGAACAAGAATCTGCTTGAAACCAATTTTAAACAGAATCCTGTCAGTTTTAGATGTAACACACCTGGTGTAACTTTTAATTCCTTTCCTGTATAAAATAAATAAATAAAATGAAAAATCCTTGCTCCTGACCTGATTTGAGTTGGCAAATAGAAAATTTACCATTTTTTTTCTTTCTTTCAATGTTTTTTTTCTTCTTCCACTTGACTTTACATGGAAAATGTCTGATATACATTTCTAACAGACAATATTTTGTTATGTGTATGTTGTTGGCAACAGTGTCTAACACCTCTTATGCATTCATTTTGTTGCTCTGGACTGACAACTTTAAAACCAATACTGTCAATGTAAACAGCAAATAAAAAAATAAAATTTATTATAAAATTATAATAAAAAAATAATTTGAAAAAATAGGCCCACAACAGAATATAATTTATGTAATTGTTTTTATTAAAAAGTGATCAGTGATTTCAGTAAACAAAAAGAGTTTTTTTTATATTGCATTCGAACAAAAACATTTGTAAAATATATTATACAGTAAATTCACAATATATCAAGGGTACTGTACAAGTTTCCTTCTATCATAGCTTATTAAAAGCATTAACATCCTTCCAGCACAGCTTAGATTTACATTCAGGGGAAAATTAGGTTTGACACAAGCTTTATATAGAATAGCTCTCATTCAGTCCTTGTTGTTGGCAGATTTTCTTGCCAGTTTTCACACCACATCATACCAAACTACATCCTTTGTGCTTCTATTTTACTCAAGAAACACTCTCTCTCTTGCCTCCACCCAGGACATCTGGATTAATCAAAAAACCAGTTCTCGCTATGTGTCACTTAAAAAAAAAAGAGACACAACCTGTGGTGCTGTCAGAAACTCACAACAAAGGAGGGTTACTCAAGAAAAGTAAAGAATTCAAAGTCTTTCTCAGGAGATTGGACCTCTCAGACGTAGGCTCGGCTGGGGGCTGAGGACCGGGCACCAGAGTACTTCACGGGATACTCTGGGCTCTCTTTGGGCGGACAGGAGCTGCAGAGGAGAGCACCTCCCAGGATGAGAAGTGCAGCTGTGCCCCAGCCGATGTAAAGTGCAGCTCCCAGCTCTCTCCTCTGGGCGTTGGTCATGATGGGGTTGTAGAAATCTCTGATAATGGTGTTGGCGGACCAGCAGACGGGAATGAGGACGAGAACACCAGCACAAATGAAGAAGATCCCAGCAGCGATTGCCACCTTGGCTTTGGCATGAGTATCCTCCACAAAGTTGGTGCACTTGCCTCCGGCGATGCCTAAGATGACCCCAAGGGCTGCAACGATGATGGCAATGACTGTCAGAGCTCTGGCGGCCTGTAGGTCCTGGGGCAGAATCAGGAGAGAATCGTAGATCTTGCACTGCATCTGGCCCGTACTCTGTATCACACAGTTCATCCATAAGCCTTCCCAGATGGTCTGCGCTGTCACAATGTTGGCTCCAATGAAGGCTGTGACCTTCCACATGGGCAGGGCGCACACAATAATGGTCCCAAGGAAGCCAATGATGGCCAGGACGAAGCCCAGCATCTGTCGTCCCAATGACACCATGGCGAGGTCTTGTTAGAGTCACTTGAACAGAAGCAGCGGAAGTTTTCAGGTCAGCTCAGCTCAGCTCGGGCTACAAAGTTGAATAAACACTGCAGCTCATTTCCTTTGGTTATAAGGATGCCTTTCTTGAAGGTGGAGTCAAAATGTCCTTCCCTCTGACCTGAAACCAGTACGCACAACGACTTACCTGCCCAACCAGATTCTTTACATTATTTGTATGCAGAAAGGGAGTAGTTTCGATGAGATGAGCATCAGCCTTGATGTACAAGAGGCCCGTGAAGAGGCACTGCATTCCTATTTGAAACAATAGCCTGCCAGTGGCCAACCGTTGATTGGGCACGTTACCGGAAGATCAGGTCCAGTCACTGGTTTCAGGTTTAAAAAAAAACATGTGTGGGAGTATCACCGGATGTTTAATGTTAACGGAAGGAGCCTCCATTCATGGGTTTACTGATTACGTGTTTGATCAACACCATTTATTATGTTATTCTTGAATTGATTGTTGTTTTTTTTTCCTATCAGAATGACTCTGATGACACTGATTCATGTCATGGTTGATTTAATCACATTTTGTCTTTATTTTCACAGTTCATCATGTCTCTTTGGGTAGTTCAGGGGCTTTTACATGAAATGACAAAGTTTCATTGTATTTGTATGTCTCTAGACTGTTTATATGTCTGCTCTGTACTACCCACGATTAAAAAATATTTTTGAACATCCTTTGTTATGAATATTTAAATTTAAAGAGGAAAATTTATAGCTTTCTTATTTCTCACTCACCCTGACACACATTAGGCTTCTGACCATGTAAAATGTAAGGTAATATTTTTAAAAATTGCATAAGATAGTAATAATATGTTGTGTCAATGACTCCACAAACAGATTAATGAATATATAATAACTTTTTATTGAAATCTTTAGAGTAATTTCAAAAATTAAGTTGCATTTACATAAAAACAAATCATCACTATGTACAAAATGTGCTCTGTATGACAAAGAAATATATACATTATTGACAGTAACTTCCTCATGAAATACAACTCTCAGTGCACACGCTTCACAATATTCCTCTCACATCAAGAATTTAAAAAAGATTTCTACTTTAGAGCTCAAATTCTAAACATTTTACCAAAGACTAATTATAATCAAAAGGTCACAGTGATTGTTTAACTGATTTCATTTTAAATCCCAACAGTCTATTGGAATACATACCATTCTCTAAAAATACAAGGTGTATTTTGGTGCAATTTTACTTTCTAATCACATAAAAAAGTTTGGCAGAAGTCTCAGTCTTTCTCCTCTGTCTGTCCTTTCAGTTTTTAGATGAATTGTCTGGGAGAGTATGCGGTTGGTGCTGCATAAGGTTTGGCTGGTATGTATGTCCCCGTGGCTGTGTATGGTCGGCTGGATGGGGGAGCGTAAACAGGGGCGTATGTCCCTGGGTTTGTCCCCGGGCCTGCGTAAGGGTACAGTGGTGCCGGTGGGTAGCCTGGGTATCCATAAACAGGTTTTTGAGGAGGGCAGGATGTGGTAAGGATGATCCCACCGATGAGAAGAATCGCAGCAGAGGCCCAGCCGATGTAGATGGAGGCCCCGATTTCCCTCCTCTGCGTTGCGATGGTCAGGGGGTTCTCAAAGTCTGTGATGGTGATGGCTGCGGACCAGCAGACGGGGATCAGGACCAGAATGGCGGCAAGAATGAGGAGGCAGCCACCTATGATCACCACCTTGGCCTTTGATGAATCTTTTTTCAGGCAGCCCATGCACTTGGCTCCAATGAAGGTGATCATGAAGCCGATGAAGCCGAAGACGAGGGAGATGATGACCAGGGCTCGGGCGGCTTGCAGATCCGGGGTCAGCCTCATGACAGACTCATTCAGCTTGCACTGCATCTGCCCGGTGCTCTGCATCACACAGTTCATCCACAGGCCATCCCATATGATCTGCCCCGTCACAATGTTGGCTCCAATGAAGGAGGTTACCCTCCACATGGGTATCCCGCAGGTCACCGCCACCCCAATGAGGCCTATGAAGCTTATGATCTGACCTGCCACTTCCTTGCCAATCCTCCCCATGGCGAAGAGGCTTTGTGTGCGGCAGGAGAGAAGAGCGTTTCAGCGAACAGGTCCAGTCCTCTTTCGAAGTGACACAGCTCTTGGGCTTGTTGTTTGTCAGAAAATGTGCTGGAGGAGGGCTGTCCCGTCGCCAGGTTGGTTCTTCTGGTCAAACAAGATTCCTTTTCCTCGAGCTAGAGGAGCGGCATCCATTTTTAAACAATGCCACAGTTTTGCTCTTGAAAATCACACTTTCATATGCAGATTTTCCTGCAGTGAGGATGGGATTATTGGATGGAGTTGGGAGGTCCTACAACCAGTTCAGACTGTGAAAGACTGCAAATGATTAAATGACGTCTGGATGTTGTTTCCACAAACAGGCTCTTTGTTGTGTTCATTTATAATCAGACTGGTGGTGGAGCATCTTGAGACAGGATTAAACCACCCACTCATGACGGAGAAGCAAGCACAACATAAAAATGAGATTATCTCCTCTTGCTATGAAGTTCATGTTATTGTATTAGAGTGTAAAAGTCTACAGAGACTTTTGAGGCTCATTTATACTCGCTTTATGTACAAAAATAGATGCGATCATTTCAAACTTCGCAAACGTCACTGCTCAAATACCTCCATGTGTCCTTTATGTTGGCAAAGATACAGCCACTAGATGGCAGTAGAGGAACACGTGGAAAACATGCACAAATACAAATGACATGAACACAGACACAGACAGAACTGTCTCTGTCTGTGTCTGTAGATGCATCTAATGGTTAGCATAAATGATATCTTACACTTTTTTATGTTTTCTGCTAAACTGAGATGAAAAAAATGGCGTTTGTGAGCTCTTCACTATTCTCACACTTATCACTACTGCAAAGTATTTTCACAAAATGGGATTTTCTGTCAAATTGGTTTGGTTAAATAAGATTTGGGCTGGGGCGACGCGTCGACGTGAATACGTTGATCCACGTAACATGTGTTAACACATCACACCGTTTCACACAGCGCGCTTAATGAGAGCGTGAGCAGCGCTGGGTGTATTGTTTTTGTTTCGGCGCTCGTGTATCAAGTTAGAGCGCGCACATTGCTCGCCCGAGCAGCGCTTGTCAGGCGTGTCTGAGCTGCGCGTCAGCTCGCTCTCTGTAAAGTCTCTCTCTGTCACAGAGATGAGGAAATACAAAGATGTTTGTTTTACCTCAACTTCTTTGCTTTTCTTTCAAAACAAAGGCTGACAGTTGCTGATACAATTAATTTTATTTTAAACATTTACAAGACAGGGTTGTCAGCTGTGCTGTGTTTAAATTGTTTTATTTATTTTGTTGTTGGATTGCTAAATGTAGATTGCTCTACATTCCTTCTGCTTGAGTGGAACAAGCTCTTGTGTTAATTTTATTTTGGAGAGACTTTATATCAGACTATAAAACACAGATTACCAGTTCGGACTGGGCTATCTTTTGATGGGGAATAATGCCCTGCAGTGTATGACAAGTTTTAAAATGTTACGTTCAGTAAATTTGTTGTTATATTTATTGAATAATGGATCAATCAAAAAAAAAATCAATAAATTAATCGATTAATCGAAAAAATAATTGATAGATTTCTTGATAAAAAAATAATCGTTAGGTGCAGCCCTAAATTAGGTGACATGTAGTTCCTCTAAAGGTTAAATGTGTTTAGGTATTCTTGTTGAATCACTGAACCAGAACAGAAAGATTGGCTTGAATTAACAAAAAGGCTACACACCACACCACCTAATGTGGTCTAAGGGGTCAGACATCATGACGCATTGAGGATGCATTTGGTGCATTCATATCTGTACTTCAAGCTGCTGACTTGTGATTGAATCACCTAGGACGCATGTTGATATCAGGCGTAAATAGGGCCAGATACTTGGCCCCGAGCTGAGGAGGAGAAATCGGTGTCAGCATTGATAATCACCTCGATGAAGTGATGATACAAAGGAAACCAGTCATGTCAGCACTTTGCAAAAAAAAAAAAACAAACAACAAAGAAAACTACTATGACTTCCTAATTCTCTGTTGGGTAAACAAACTGTTAACGCCTAATCTTTCACATACCATTTCCAGAAATGTGATACTGCATAAACAGCTAGTTTCACACTGCAACACTGCGAGGAAGTTAGTTTAGTTAAAGCAAGGGATACTTGAAATGTCTTTTCCACAACATACTATTAATGAGTCAAAAACTCAAGCATGGGGGTATTTTTTGTTTCAGTTCAAACCAACTCATGTCTTATCATGTTATTCACCTGCTTTAATGACACACCTTTGACTTTTAAAACTGAGCTCATTTCCTTTGAAAACACATAGCTAATAACTTACAGTAAGTTAGGAGGATCTCTGCCAGACTGAGCGCAGGGCAGGCTGGTCTGGTCCTATCCGGTCTATGGCCTGTAAATGGCTTTTTTCTTTTGTAAATTAGTGACAAATCACTTAAACATGTATTGTTTAAGGGAACAATTAATCCTCTATCCTGTTTTCCATCACAGCTGTAACCTCCATACACATCCTGGTAAATTCATGTCTAATGCATTGATGCATAATCAATAATTTTTATCTCTTCCCTCTTACCCCATTCTCAATAATTCGATTATAAACTTTGAGTTTCTCAGAAGTAAATGGTAATCATTCAGTGAGTATTAAATTTAATTACAGTAACAGAACATAGCAGGATTTAGAAACACAGAAATATAAGTGTAGAATTTGCAGGTTGTGTGAAAATGAAAAGGACAAAAGCACAAATTTCCCTGAACCTACAGTGTCTGTTTATTACCGACACTTCATTTTTGTTATTTAGACAGATGTGAACAATGAAAAACATGGATAAGCAGAAGTTATACATCAAGGAAACTGCATTTCTGCCTATTTGTTGAGATGTTAACCATCTGAATGACAATTACATGTGAAATCCTCACAACAAACTAAGTATTTACATAGACTAATTATAAACACGTTTCAAATCTTACTTACTAAACCAGTCACAATATAACATGGACTCAGCTGTTTAAAGAGCTCTTACATATTTTAAATTTTAGATTAAGACATGAACATACGCTAAGTTCCTGTTTTGGCGTTGAAGTAGACAAGCTTTTTTACAGAAAACATTTTGAATACTCATACGCAGGAAAAACACAATAATGATGGCTTCGTTCCATCAGGGTGTGACAGTGAGCCAGCGTGCACAATCTCAGGGCCCCACTGACACAGGGTGACTAAAGGTATCAGACACACAAATTTAATGCTTTTTCAAAAATATTTTTAACAAAATTTAAGATTGATTTTTAGACAGATTTTTCTAGAAATAGGGTTTTTTGTGAGTCTGTTTTTTGTGAGACATTTTGTAGTCTATAACAACAAGAAATTATTGCCTTCCATCCACTAGATGCATTTTGCTGTAATAAAAGCGACTGAGGTGAGACAGACAGATTAAAAGCTTTTTCTTTTTAGATAAAACAGATCTTAATAATGTTGTCCATTGGGGACATAATTTACAGTTGAAAAAAGGTAATCAACCGCAACATATTGCAATGTATGTTATCACAATACTCAGCATCTTGCAGCATGACTAAAACTGTAATAATACTGTATTGTGACTTCAGTATGGTGATATCGTTTTGTAGAGCCTCTCATGAGTCCCACCCCTGAAACACAGTTTGAGACTCAGTATTTGGTTTAAAGATTTTTAACATCAGAAAATGTGGACGCACAAGAGCATGACTTATTATGACTTCAAAACCTTTTTTGATTTCAAACCTCAAACTGTGATTTCATGCTTTATTTACACTGCCAGTGAATATATGTTTAAAGCATCATTTCCCTTTGTACAACTCCTGTGGCCTTAAGAGACCTTAGAGGAACTGTCTCATACGTATTCTCTTGACGTGGAGGTTGACCTCACAGGTGTGAATTTGGGTACGTAGTGGGGATGCTCATGTTTGGGCGGGCAGTTCCAACACAGTAGCCCCCCTCCCATGAGCAGCAGCGCGGCAGCCGCCCAACCGATATACAGCGCAGCTCCCAACTCAAACCTCTGAGCTTCGATCAGCACCGGGTTGTAGAAGTTGGTGATGATGGTGTTGGCGGACCAGGAGACCGGAATGAGACAGAGCAACCCCGACACGATGAACAAAATTCCAGCCAGGATGCACGCCTTTGACTTGGATCGCTCGTCCTCGATGCAGTTCGTGCATTTCCCACCAGCGATCGACAAGATCACTCCAAAGATTCCCGTCAAGATGGAGATGATGATCATGGCGCGGGCGGCCTGCAGGTCCTGCGGCAGAGCCAGCACGGAGTCGTACACCTTGCACTGCATCTGGCCCGTACTCTGCACTACACAGTTCATCCACATGCCCTGCCAGATAGTCTGAGCCGTGATGATGTTGGCGCCGATGAAAGCGGTGACCTTCCACATGGGTAAGGCACACACCACGATGACCATGAACCAGCCAATCACAGACATGGATATACCGATTATCTGAATCCCCTGAGAAACCATTTTGCCAGCTTCGTTAGTCGCACAAAAAGATTCAACAAAAAAAGACAAGCGGCAGTATGTGAGCTTGTATTTATAGGTTTGTGTGTGAGAATAAGGGACCGAGACATGAGGGTATGTGATACCACAGTCCTCAGCTCTGATTGGCTGGAAGGAGTTTACACACAAACAGAGACCCAGTGACCTTTAGTATTGCTGACCTGCCTGAATCTAAAGCTTCAAGGTCAGATACAAACAAAAGAAATCCCATTTTCATCAACCTTTTATTCTCTAATTGACAAATATTTCAAAGCACCTGCTTTGTCTGAATTTAAGTCTTTATGAACCTTTATTAACTCTTATGAGTAACTAACCATTTAAGAACATTAACACTGTGCTGTAAATGTGTTATATAGTGCCTTTTTTTGCAAGACTTTTTTTTCCAATTTCTTTTAATAATTTTATACTTTAATTTTTGTTGGCACACGGTGTCAATTCTCAATAAAAAGCACACAACAACTGCTCCAAGTGCCAGTCGCTCCCCATAGACTCTCATGTTAAAATGCCTATTGTTACAGCAGAAATAAACATGTTTACAGCCTGGTACGAAAAACGTTTTTTGGTGTCTACAGCCTATTGCCTTGTTCACGGCATCTGTACGGGGGTGAACTCAAAGCTTCAAACGGAAGTCCACAAACAAATGACAGCCATTATTTTTACAGTCTATGGTAACAATAGCACTAAACCTGGACAATGTTTTTCCACTGTCATGAAATGAAACCTGTATAGAAACATCTTAATAACAGGCCTAACCTGATCAATAACCAACCATCCAGCTCAACAACAGGTGAGATAGTCTTGCATAAAATCACAGTCTCACTTCAACTCTCTTGCAGATTCAGGTTCACCAACTACCTGAAATGAGTGAAGACAGACACCAAACCCCTAATGTCTTTCTAAAACAAAACTCAACTTTATATAACCTACCAAGGCCCGAGCTTTTGTTTGCTATGCATTATCAGTTTCTCCTACTTATTTGGGATTAGTAGGCCTTAATAAGTAAGAAAAAGTAAGCATTGTCTTTGAGCAGTAGGTAGTTTTTGGAAAAAAATCCTCATATGGGGATATACACATTGGGTTCATTATTAATAGTTACAAGTGTGTCATAAAATATAGAACAGTTTATTTCAATGCATGAACATTGTTGTGCCAAAACAAATGACATTTTTTAAAAAGCTTGAAGCTTATTTAAAAGATAATTATAAGGATTAGTATATGAATATTTAAAAAAAATTAAGAGGAAGAGAGGAAAATGAGGAGAGGAGAGGAGAATGAGCTCAGTCTGATTGTTGCTACTGAACACATGCCTATTTTGTAGTTTGCATGGTTTATTGGTTGGTTTATGATTTTAATTATTTTGAGAATATTATATTTCAAGTTTGTTTCAAGATTTGTTGAGTTTGAAATCTCATTTATTTTTATAGACCACTTCAGTTTTCTTTGTTGTTGCTTGTTATACGTTCTGGATAAATGTAGAAAGTGAAGTGTATGTATAGTTGATGTTTAACAGTAAGGATCTTATGCCTTATATGTAACCTACACAGATATTTCTTCAGCTCACTGTTGTGCACAAATGTACTGTAGTTGGGCCTCAAGAGCCAGCAGGGTGCACTTTGCAAAAGGGCACCTGGAGTTATTTTGTTTACAGCAGGGGGCAGTGTTGTACAGGTTATGACTCAGAGGGTGGGGAATGTTTCCTGTATTTATTCATGAGGATAACATTAGATAGATAATTCATAAACAACTTAGTATTAGATGTGCATAAAAATGTATTTTAATGTTTCTTTACATGATTGTTTTATTATAAAGTAGTTTTTCATATGTCTCAATGAGTTCAGTCGTTTTTTCTCAATTCTTTTGTCAACTTACACTCCAGAAACATAAAAAAATCGATTTTTAAGGGTATGATTCAGGAGCATTTGACACTATGTTGATACAGAATCTTGTTTTGCTTTGAGAAAATATTTCTCCTTGTTTTAGTTATTAATCAGCTAGAATCTGTGGGTTGTGTATGGTAGAGTTCTGCCTCATGTCTTCTTTCTGAAGCCTTCTTTTTAGCATGAGATACAGGTGTTTAAATGAAATGTTATGAAATCTAGAAGAACAAACAAAACATGATAGCTCAATGTCACAAAAAAAACAAACTTTATTTACAGTCAAACATAAAACACATTTTGAATGAAATGTAACGTAAAAGGTCATAAATGGATAAAAACAATGAAATACCAACAAAAACAATTAATTAATCAAATTAATATGTTGGATGTTCTTCCAATATGTATGTATCGATATGGATATTTGTCACTCCTAGTGCTGAAGCATTGTGTCACTCAGTCCACAATGTTTGGGTGTGGTGCACGTCTCTTCAACTTTACACAGTGAAACAAATCTTGCATTGTTGGATGACAGTTTCAGCACAAACTGTGAGCACAATAAAATCATTGTGAAATTCAAATCATACTCATTGTGGCAACACAAATCAGTGTCATTGACCAAAAAGCATTTGACTCAAGTCTCTTTTTTTTCAGTCCCTTGGATTTGTCATTTGGCTCCTCTCTCCTCAGACGTAGTCCTTAGGGCCATTTGAATGGGCAGCTGAGTACTTGGCGGAGTAGTTATCCTTGGGAGGGCAGTTGGCACAGAGGAGTCCACCACCAATGAGGAGGAGACCTGCTGCCCCCCAGCCGATGAAGAGTGCAGCTCCAAGCTCTCTTTTCTGAGAGCCCACGGTCAGTGGGTTGTAGAAGTTATTAATAACGGTGTTTGCTGTCCAGCACACAGGGATGAGGCACAAAATACCAGAAAGGATGAAGATGACACCGGATGCAACACCGATTTTAGCTTTGGCACTCTCGTCTTCGACACAGTTGGTGCATTTGCCTCCTGCAATGGCGAGGAGGAGGCCGACGATGCCGAGCAGGATGGAGATGATGATGAGGGCACGTGCAGCCTGGAGGTCACGGGAAAGGGCCAACATGGAGTCATAAACCTTGCATTGCATCTGGCCTGTGCTCTGGACTACACAGCTCATCCATATGCCCTCCCAGGTGGTCTGAGCGGTGACAATGTTCTGGCCAACGAAGGCTGTCACTTTCCACTGGGGAAGGGCGCAGACAACGATGGCCCCAATCCAGCCAATAATGCACAGGGCAGTGCCCACCATCTGGAAGCCGGCCGACACCATGTTTCCTCAAAAGCTTCTTGCACAGAAAAAGAAGTGTGTCCAAAAGTGTGTGTCTGGAATTCAGTGGAGTCTTGCTTGAGAGATCCCCAAGAGTAAATGATTGGGTAAGGCTCAAGTGGGTCTTTTATACACTTAACTCGGGAGGGGCTTGACAGACACACACTGTCACACAGAGCTGTGATGTGATGACTGCCCCATCCCCCACCCCCCGCCGTGGGCATGTGTCATCATGTCAGGTTTTGTCTCAGTCAGTTAATCGTTGCGGGTGGAAAAGCCATGCCGTGACTCACAGGTATTGAGATCGGTTTAGCAGAACAAAATACCATCAGACACACCCTCTAAATTATGGTGTTGGACATTAGGTTGGTTTTTGATCCTGTTTTTCTTTTTACAAGTATTCTGTGGCAAGAGTGACTAAAACTACGACTTCCCTTAAGTGAAGCAAAAGCCATTTGCGAACAAAATGTCCACTTTTTGGCCTCTGTTAACGAGCAGCTTTATTTTATTATGGTTACTTTGTATATTTAAGTTTACTGATTTGGCTTTCAAAATGTGTCCTTTAAAAAAAATAGTTTGCAAGATGTAAAGAAGAACATAATGTTTGATTTGAGATTAGGAGGAGAGACGCAGCAAAGACTTTATCAGTTGCAGGATAATGTGTGCTTCCTGCCCATTGATGTCTGTGTAAGATACTGCTTAAAGTGAAGTTTATCTGTCATATCCATTTTTCCATTCAGTTTGAGATAAAAGCTGAACACAAAAAAACACTTTACTTTTGTCTAATCATAAAGACTAAAACTTGTATGAATTTAAATGTAAATATATCAGAATATTATATATATCTTTGTCAGTATGCAAGGGCAAAAACACACTATTTTCTTCCTAACTTCCCTATTTGTTTAGTCTTAGTACACATACGGTAAAGGGACAGTTAAGGTTTGGAGAGAGAAAGTGATGTTGAGCGAATCAGCTGAAAGAAAACTTTTCTAAAGATTTCTACGATGGTAAGTGCTTGAAACGGACATGAAAACAGCTGTAGCTAGCTGCACTGAATATACTATAGACATCAGCACTTCACCTGCAAGACTGAGACAACTCAGCATTTGCAGTGAACACCTCTGTCAAAAGGATTATGTAAGGTTGCCAGGCTATCACAGGGCTGACACAGAGACAGACAACCATTCACTCTCACATTCACACCTACGGCTGATTTCACCAATTAACCTAAACTTGCTTCTCTTGTGACTGTGGGAGGATGCCGAAGAACCCGGAGAAAACCCATGCTGACAAGGGGAGAACATGCAAACTGCAAAAAAGGGCCCTCCACCCAGGACCCTCTTGCTGTGAGGCCACCACCATGCCATGATGACTTTTTTTTCAGATAGGTAGGACTTTCAATCAGCATTACACCTGGATCAAATGACTCTGCAGGAGACACAGGTTTTTATCACCTCAAACTACGATCAGCATTACATCTGTGGAGATACCTCTGGTCCTGCTGCTGTCTACTGTTTACATGCTCTCCTGCCTGTCGGTGACGTCACACGGTTACACACCAACAAAACAAGCCCCCCAGACACACACACAGAAGCTGACAGAAAAGGCAGACTCGTGTGGTGCAGAGGGTAGTTCACTGGCAGTGGGAACACAGTCTATCACCAATATTTATCAGGTTTAACTGTGTTTGAAAAATCTGCGTGCATGCAATCATTTTGGTGGGAAAGGGGTATAACACACTGACTGTGGAAAAGTACCTCATTATAGCCTCACCTCAAAAAAATCAGAACTACCTCTTTAATAAGCACCACTGTGATAAAAATGACTCAGTTGAGCAACATATTGTTACATTTTTTATCTTTTCCTTAATAAAAAAAAGTTTGATAAACTATGAACTACAGCAGTGGTTCCCAACTGATCCAGTCACAGGGTCCAGATTTCTTCTTAGCCATTAGTTCAAGGTCCTTACATTCTATTTTATTTCACAAAATGCAACACCATGTTGACTTAGAACACAAAGAAAAAAGCATTGTAAGAATAACAGAAATGGCACTTCAAAATAAAAGCTCTGTGCTGGAAATTAACATTACTTCAAAATGAAGTGTGTTTTTTTTACAAACATTCACAAGTCACTTGCGGTCCATTTAGAATGGATCTGTGACCGACTTGTTGGGAACCATTTAACTACAAAATAAAGGTGGATGCTCAGATCTTCTGGTATTAATTCGTCCTAGTATCCTATTCATTGTACAAATGTAACAATTTAAGACATATCACACCTGCACTGATTTCATCAGGCCTAATTGCACAATTCTCTAACAGAGTAGCATTGTTGGCACAGCTTAAGGACACGCCCTTAAAAGTATTTTTATGAGTAGAAAACAAAAACTACATTTCTTATATTGATGCCATTATAAAGAGACACCAATAAATAATTTCAATGACTGTTTTCTTATGAATCATATTTGTCCAGTCACACAAGAAGTACTGTATATGCACAAACTGGAAAGATGTAAAGGGGGAAATAACAAAAGAGATTAAAGCTGACCTTATAGTGATGTCAGTCGGGTTGTAGCCTTCTCCTGTAGTTTGTCTTTGGAGAAAACTGTGCACTCGGCAGTCCGGGGGTCCCACTTGATGTATCGACAGTTTTCCACAGCAGGGAGAAGATGTCAGGTGGAAGATTTTTCTGGGAAACGGCAAACACTATGCCAAGTGATTCCTGTTGACACACTGTTGCAAAAAGAGGGAATAGTGAGAGGGGGTAAAGAGAGGTAGAGAGGGAATCAGATTGTTTCAGAAATGAATAGAGGCAGTGTTTAAGGGCCAAAACTGCCGTTAGGACTATAATGCCTCTATTTTATCCAAGGTAGGATCATTAAAGTGACTTCGGCCTGGCTATGGAGATTGGGTTCCACACACAAGGAGGCAGGGAGGAATTTCCACAATTAGGAGTCTGAGGAGAGATGGTTTCAGGGTGAGATTAGTCCTGACGTGCAGGCCCTGATAGTCCTCAGGGAGGCACAATGCTTTTTAAAATCCACATATAGATAAACGTAAAGATAGTGCTCACATAAAGGTAGTGCTCATAGACATACAGGAACTCCAGCACGCTAACAAAGCTCTGAATCAGCTGAATGATCTTGTATGTCCATATTCAAGTCTTTTCAAATCAGACTGACAGTAAAATAAAGTCATGCGTCCTATTATGAAAAGTTTGTGTTTTGAAAGTTTGTTGCATAATGTGAATAATGTGATGAATGGTGGCAAGTGAAGAACTGAAGCAACTTTGCAAAAGGGTACAGTACAAGCTTTGCAGCAACAGGTGAAAGACTCAACTCGAGCAGCCGTGAGAAAGTGCCAGAGGGAACCACGGTGACAAGTGTCAGCAGGTAGATTAAGGCAAGCCCTGACTCCACAGTAACGGCTGACTTTGGCTCTCACTCAGGCGGCCAACCCTTCTGTTAAACTGGTTGGGCCATTATGCCAAAAAAACAGGACAAAAAGCACAACAATATAAGCCTGGAGTTCAAACAAGGTTTTTTACTTTTTGGATTTAAAGTTTATTAAGTTTCAAAATTCAATTGAAATAAAGTTGATCAACACATATATGAAAAAGTGTAGATAAATATGGTAACAGTACAACCATTTTATACATTCAAACTATAAGTGAGGACTTCAGATTCACAGTTACTGTATAAAGCTGGCAGGCGTGCCCGTGTGAAACAAGATGGACATTTACAACTGGACATTAACTTGTCCTTAGTTTGTTGTTTGAATTTAATAATCTGTTATCTTGGAGCTTTGACACTTTGAGTCCTGTTCAGTAACCCATCCATGTATTACAGTACATCATATAAAATCATAATAAAATTAAAGATAATCTTGTAAAAATAGCAAGATGTAAATAAAACAGAGCCAAACCATGAACTGTTGTATGAATATCATGAGGTTATAGTTAATGCTAGAATGTGTTCAATTAAGTAGTTAAGTATTTTAAGTTTATTGTGAGGTACTAAACTAAACACAATCTAAGTTCAGACATAAGACATGACGAGGAGATTTGCCTCTAGGTCTCTATGAAAATATAAAAGTTTGTGATGCAATAAGAAGTGTCCTTAGTAACATTGTTTAGGTAAAAAAAAAACCCTAAGTAGTTTCATGTGTCGGAGTGGGAAGTATGCATGTGTACCTGTGTGGGCAGACCATGTCTGTATTTGGTGTGTGATGTCATCACAGCGAGCCCTGAGGCCATTGTGCAGGTACAGTCACAGTTTCAGTGGGTAATTTAAGCACATTAAGTATGTTTGTGTGAGCTTCAGTGAGTCATGCCTGTTCGTGACACATGATCACATGATACAAACAGCAACTTGAAGTCTACAAGAGACTGTTAAAGCGATGAAAGAGATTTTTAGAGATCTTTTAGAGATGATCTAGTGAAGATTGGCATCAAGAGTGAAAAATATTCTTTACATATCAAACAAAACATTTACATTTTTGGGTCATTTCTCTCTCATAGGACACAGTGGCAGAGATCTTTGCTCTCTTAAGAGGTGTTTTTGGTTATGTTGGTGACTTATGGCTGTAGATCTCATCTTATGTTTGTCTACATTAGTGTTTCAGGTAGATGTGTCTAAGATAGTAGTGTAAATGTAATATGGGTGAATATAAGCTGCACACAAAAGTTGCCGTGCAAGTCAGGATAAAAGCCATTTTGGTTGTGAAATAGGGAGTGATTGGGGATTAGTATTTTGGCCTGGGGAAAATGTTAGTTCCTAAGTTACATTCGTGATAGGGATTAGGGCGTTCTTGGTTTTGAACAAAACACAAGAAAAACATGCTTTTTTATTTTAAATTAATTCTAAAACTTCCTCATACACGTTGTTTTCATCATCTATCACTTCACTTCATCCTGTGAGCTTTTAGAATGTGTATGGTACTTTTTTTCCATGATAAAACAAACAATACCAAACAAATAAAAGTATGAATTCAACGTAAACAGAATTGGCCACAAATAATATTCTAATAGTAGTATTAAGGAAGCTTAGCGTCAATAAACAACAACCTGAAGCAGACACCTCATGAAAACCGGTCAGACACGCTGCCGTTCCCATGACAGGTGAATGTTCAGCAAGGGGCTCTGCAAGTGGCGACATGCACGTTTCCAGGTTAAGCATAAAGACGAAGCTGCACCTGCAGAAAAAACTTTTCACTCCCTTAATAATGGCCATGTCAGGTGCTGCTAAAACAGCACAGACTGGCCTGAGATAAATCTGTTCGATCTGTTTTGTCCAGTTAATAACACATATGAGCATAGGATAATAGAATGTGGGCATGTGCGACTGTTTTTAATGACATTTACTTAAAATGTCAACAATATTTGGCAGAGATGTGAGTCTCATGTTATCTAAATCAAAAGTCTCCACTCTACTGAAATTGCATTAAGGAGAGTTAATGGAAAAGTTCAACATGCTGTTCCTCAATTTTGGTATAAGAAACAGATAGCTTCCTCAAACATTTTACTCAATCTTTTAACTACTTTAACTAAATCTACTGTAGCTCAGGATTTTCACATGCAAATCAAGAAACCCGAAACCTCACAGAGCCCAGTGTAACAATGTAACACAGGTGTAATATTATATTCTGTAAAACTCTGTTAAAAGTCTACATTTTTTTAATAATAGTATATGTGCTGACAGATTTTTCGGGAAGTCATATGAGGATTGCAAAATTCAAGAAAAGCTCAAACCAAACTGTGAATCAGTCTCAGATTGAGTAAGATATTGTGTTGGTGTGATGTTATTGGTGCTTTTGAAACTTAAGTACTCAACTGTCACTGTCACAGCAACACCCAAATGCTGCCAAATTTCAAGTCTAACAGCCCTGACACATCAGGCCCACGGTCGGCTGTTTTTCGGCCAATCCAGCATGTTGAATCACTTTGGCAGTTCAAGTCATACATTAAAGTGAGATCAATCAAACTTATTTTGATTATTATTATTGGTCTTTCTTAATCCAACATGCGTAGTTAGCCGCTGCAGCATAAAGGTTAGAAAACAGTGCATGTCTACAGTGACACTGCTTCAGCCTCCATCTAATGGCCCACAGGATGCATTAACCAATCGCATCTGCTGTTATGATTTAAGCTGTACCTGCTTATATCCGGTAATCCACAGAGTCGCACTGTTATCTGGACACTGGCAGTCAAAGGTTGCAACACACAAAAATGTCTCCTCCTTGGAAGTAGGAATTCCCTATTACTGACCACTCCTTGAACAGACACGGCTGCCAACATCAAATCAAACCCAAAGGATGGAGACGAGATTTGTTTAAGCTTGTGTGCTGGAAAAATCAGAAATAGTTGAAGGGAATATAAAATTTTAGAAGGCACCAGAAGGCTGTCTTTTGTGAAATTACTTTGAAAATGACACCCTTATGAGCACCCCAGTTACAAGGTGCTTCATGCAAGCATGCAAAATCATTAGATAAAAACAGACGAAGATTAAAAACTCATAAATAAAAAACTCAAAGATGAGCTCCCAGCTAACACATTTTAATAAGATTTTTTTTTTTTTATTGTTAACAGTAAAAAAAAAATTGTTAAGATCTGATATTAAAAATGCACATTAATCCACTATTACTGCAACTACATGAGACATAATGACATAATCATACTAAAGGGTGTTTTCTGCAAAATCAGATACAAACCAAACACATCACAGAGAGGTTGCAGCAGTGGCTCCCCCTGCCTGTAAAAACACACCTACATTGTTATGCTTCTAAACAGTTACAGGCACTTGGAATATTAGTGTTTAACCCACCAGATTCACCTGGTGCACCTCCGAATTTTTCAAAAATAATATGTATGTTTTTTGAAATAAAGAAACAGTATTTCTGAGTCTGCAAAAATTAAGATCCCACCTGACTCGAGAATATGGATTTTGGGAGAAATACAAGGGCCCAATTTGAGCTTCACAAAAAATACTTCATTTTACTCGCAGGCACAGCTGGTAAAAAATGTATTCTACAGAACTGGAAATCAGAGCTTCTTCCATCGCAGAGACAATGGTTAAATGAATTAACATCCTATAGTACACCTGAAAAAAATGTATTTAGTGTGAGGAGGAATCCAGAAAAATATGAGAAAATATGGGGTTCTTTCCTGGCTTTGTTACCATCATTACATCTACTAAACTAGTGAGTCAGTACAAAACTCAACCCCTCCCTTATTATTCTGTCAACCTAAGGTTTGTGATATACAAGCAATCAACACTTGGGGCCTCATGCTTTACCTGATGGAATTTTATTTCATTTTTTGGTTGTAACCATGGGAAAATTTAATTTAAGTAGTAATTTCTACCATGGCATGGATGCGAATGGGGGTGGAAGGGGCACTGTGTTTGATTGTGTTTGGATTTTTTGTTGTTGCTGTTGTTTTTTTTTTTTTTTTAAATTTGTCTGTGTTCTCTCTTTTGTATTTCTATATGAAAAAAATGCCTTCAATAAAAATATATTTAAAAAAAGATCAAAAAGAAAAAGTATTTCTCAAGACTTGCTCTTGGATTAGCAGTCTTTGCTGCTGGTTATACCTGTTGGGATTATTAAAGGACATAATTTGGGTATTTATGTACTGTTTGTCCTGAACAATATTGTGACCATCAGGTGGGACTTTTGTTCAGCAATTGATGTTTTGATGTCAAACCAGCCATCTTTGGCGCAAGGTCACTGAGGTCATTTAACAACAAGTCACTACCACCTGTAGAAACAACCCCGTCTCACTTCCTACTCAACAAATTCGGACGCTTGGTCAGTAGCTGCTGTACAGCGGCTGTAGTCCGAGGAGTGAGAAAGTTCACATAGGGCTGGTGTGTCACACATACTCTGGAGATTGCTGGTTGTCTACCATGTGAAACCAAAAGTCATTTAAGTTATTTTAATAACAACGTAGTGTGCTAGTATGTGTTTCATGCGACCCTAGTAACATATTAAAGCTGACATTACATTAGGTTAGGTTAGAAAAAAAGTTCTAATTTTAAGCAAAACCATGCTCTATTCTAAACCTAAGTACGCACTTTTGTTACCTAAACTTAAGGAAGTAAAATGCTCTAAGTTAATTTTGAACAGCGACTGCATGCATTAAACGAGTGGAAACTTTACATTTCCTGTAAAAACTAAGGTAAATTGACATGCTGTCCCCGAATGTCCAAAACTAACACTGGAGGGTACCTAGAGCATCACAGTTTGATGTTTAGGGCCAGTCACCAAGCACAGATATTTGATGAGCTGGGAGTTAGAATGTGTTTGTAGAAATATCCTTATATATGTTAACTGTTTTTATTTCTGGATTACCAGAAATGAAAGTCACTCAAGCTTTTACAATACATTTAGATGGACAAATTTAACATTTTCTGCACTAAATGAAAGTATTCAAGCTGATGAAAGAAATTGGGAAACATGTTTTTGACAGGGGAAAGGTGTATTAATCACAATTTACAATGATGCAAAATTACAATCATGCAATCTACCAGTGAAATGGTGCAGATGCCAACATTCCTGTCAGGTGTACGTCTATGTTTGTGTGGGATGATGGGAGGGTGCGTATGTGTTCACATGTGTGTCTGTGGAGGGGGTTAACCACAAGATAACAGATACTCATCCTGACCACTGACCCCAGGTAACCTCTGTTAATTAGAGGAAAGCCTGTAATGACACAGAGCTCATCTGTCAGCTAACCTCAACCGCCCTGTTGTCTATCAAGCAAGATTTTGTAGATATTTTAAAAGACAGTCCAAACTGTTGAGGTACTCTTTGGTTCATTTTGTGTCCGGCATGACAAAAGGGTGATGCTGACACATAAACACAATACAGCTGCGACATAGTTCTTTGTGAAAACTAAAAAAGGAGCAAATGCTCATTCAGTCATGAGAAAGCTGGATTTTTCTGGGCCTTTCTTAATCTCATTTTGTCTTTTTTTGTTTACATTTCTAGGTGAGCATTTCCAGCTTCAAATACAATTAAAATTAAATAAGAAATGTAAGATTGTAGTATTGTACAGTTTTTGTTTGATTAACTACCTCAGGAATTAGCGTTTCAGCCTTAAAACTAATGTAATGTACTCCCTGTCCTTTATGGTTTACCCAAAAATACACAACGGGGGTATTTACTGAAAGGCTTAACTACGCAGATGAGCTACCATTAAGTCCTGGGTATGTAATTATGGTCTGACATTCATAATGCTACGCCTCATGGAGATTTAAAAGAGCATTATCTGTTTATGTCAGGTGATAGTCAAGAAGGCTGATATTTTCACTGTGTTTTGTTTATTTAAATATTTTACATCCATCTTAAGTAAAACCCCTCAAACATGCCCACTAACAATGAGGCCTGTTAACTCAACAGTTTTTTTTCTCCAAGGAGGGATTATCAAACTGACCAGCAAAAAAACAAGGCCTGTCATTGTTGCTGTTTTTTCTTGCAGATTTCATTCAGATGGTGATTCAGCTATTTTTTTTCAAGGTTGTTGCATGTCACATAAACAGACACATATGCTAATATACAAAAGACCTGAAAGGAACGCTGGTGAAACAATCTTTAATATAGTATAATCAGAAATGAAAAAAAATGGTTGCTTTAAGTATTTTTTCTTAGTTTGTCTCAACACTAACACGCCAGAATCCATGTGTTTAATGAGTTTACTGGTGTCTAACACTCTTTAGGTACTTGGTTTTCCAATGTGAGGCCAATGCCAGTTGAAAAACAAGAAAGTATTCGCTTTTGCGTGTGTAGTTTGAAGGTAAACACGATGCCACCTTGAGCTGACTCCACCTTCAGGTGTCTAAGCTGTATAAAGAAGGTACAATCTGTTTCTCCCTCTCTCTTTCTCTCTCACTAAAACTCTTATACAGGACGTTGAGCCAACGGGATCCGGTATCGCCTTCATCTCAGGAGGGTTGAGCCTGCGGACACAGAGGGCCTTCTATCTTACAGAGCCCTGGAAGAGAGTCTCGTTCAGCTCGTTCTTCATCCTCAGCTCCAATATGTACTCTGCAGGCTTGGAGATCCTCGGGATGATCCTGGCCGTGGCCGGCTGGCTCGGGGTGATGGTGGCCTGTGGCCTGCCCATGTGGCGGGTGGCTGCCTACATCGGTCAGAACATTGTCATCTCGCAGGTGATCTGGGAAGGCTTGTGGATGAACTGCTCGGTGCAGAGCACAGGACAGATGCACTGCAAGGTGCATGACTCCATGCTGGGGCTGCCGGTGGACTTGCAAGCAGCTCGCGCTTTGGTCATCGTCTCCATGGTGCTGTGCATTGTGGGTATCGGTCTGTCAGTGGCTGGTGCCAAGTGCACCAACTGTAGCCGGGATGTGAGCAGTAAACCCCGTCTGGTGGTGTCTGCTGGAGCAACCTTCGTGGTGGCTGGACTGCTTCTGCTGGTGGCGGTGTCCTGGACAGCACACGCCATCGTGATGGGCTTCTACGACCCGCTGCTGGAGGAAACGGGGAAGAGGGAGTTTGGTAACGCTCTGTACTTTGGCTGGGCTTCCTCCTGTCTTCTCATCCTGGGGGGAGCCCTGCTCTGTTGCTCCTGCCCTACCACAGCAGCTACAGCACCAAGTGGTGGTGGCTCCGTGCCTCCCCGGGTGGACTACTCAGCTGTCAAGGTTATGTCGGTCAACGGATACCCCAGAAGAGACTACGTATGAATGTGGGCACAGAGGAAGATACGAGCCTAGTCTTTGAAAATGTATGCACAACAGATGGATGTTTGCTGGCCTGAATGTTAATGTAGCATCCTGGACTTGGACATTTCATATGAATTAGGACTGCAAGATACAAGACATGCAAAAAAAACCACTATGTTTATTTTGACAGACAATTTTAGTGGGAATGTTAATTGCATTACATTTTAACAGAAAAAATGCAAAAATGAGGATGATGTCATTTTTGCTTGGGTCTGAAAAAGCTTGTTTCCTTACATTTGCAATATATAATTTGTAGGCAGCGACATCTCTGTACTGTAGCACCACAATGCTTTATTAAGCTTTTGAAACCTGAATCGATCACTTTTCTTGAGCTGCGTTCAGAGGCATTTCACAGGCATTTATACGTTTGAAACGTGGGAAAATCGCTTGATTTCTTTCAAAAACATCAGCAAGATGAGGTAAAAAAAAAAAGTTAAAAAATGACCTGAAAATTGGCTAAAAAATAAAGAGAATTTCATAGATTTATATAATTATACATTTAAACAGAAAATATATATATTCTTTACTTTTTAATATCTTTTTTCTTTTAATTTTAGCACTTTTTCCAGGTCATTTCCTGTTTTGTGTTCTTTTGCCTTTGTTGTTTTTTTTGTTTTATTGCCAATTTCAGGTAATTTTCTTGTAACTTTTCCCTAATTTCTTGCTAATTTTGGGTTATTTCTTATCAAGTTGCTCATTGCCTTCTTTCCATGTTTTTTTTTTTTTTGGAAAAACAAGCTAATTTGCTCAGGTTTCAAAGGGTTAGTAATGGTATGTCGTGAGACATTTTATTTATATCAGAACATTGCAGCTTCTGTGATTTGGATATTGCATAATGCAATTTTGATGATATTTCAATTAATTGTGCAGCCTTAGTATGAATCACTGATGCATTTTTCACAATTTGTCTTTGTTGTGACCATATTTCTGTAGAGGTGGACATTTTTTGTTATTTTTAATGTTTTATTTCAAATAACACATTTTACTTGTAGGTTTGGCTTTATTTTTTTTTAGAAACATAAAGATGATTTCAAATTTTAATAAATACACACAATGTCTTTTGATTAAATCAAGATTGTTAAATAAAATACAACTTTCACAAGAATTCACAGATTTTCAAGCCTTCTTCGTGTTGGAGATAAAGTTTTATAACTGTAGTTT
Source organism: Plectropomus leopardus (assembly GCF_026936395.1). Taxonomy (NCBI): domain Eukaryota; kingdom Metazoa; phylum Chordata; class Actinopteri; order Perciformes; family Serranidae; genus Plectropomus; species Plectropomus leopardus. The sequence continues at coordinate 31,827,216 of NC_142181.1, read as the reverse complement.
CATACCATAGAGTCAGATACTGGTTCTTAAATTAGTTGTAACACAACATAACAACTATGCTTGCATGAGGTTCTTTGGTATGCAGAAATGGGGGCAGATGCCAGCTACAGAGCTCACCACAGTCTGACCAATAAGAGCTGTGCTGGTGCATGCCAGAATTAGGTATTTTATTTCAATGTAAATGGAGGAAATAAACAATGGATGGCTTGTTTCTGAGGAGCACCTTATGCCTCCCGTCCATTATAGCCTGTTCTCCATTTGCAAGAGTGAAACTGAGTCAGAGATAAAAGTCTCCTTCTGCAAGGGGATGTAACCTGCACTGTAAGTGAGTCCAAAGCGAGCCACAAAGACCTCATTGATCACCTGGTTTCCAACTGTTTACTTTACTCCCAAGGTGGGAGTCACTGTAATTAAAGTGTACCAAAAATCTAAGTAACAAAACAAAAGCAGGTACTGTTGGAAAATGAATGCCCCTTTTGATTTGTCACAGAAAATTGATAACACCTCAGAGGCAGACCTGCTGCAATTAAAGTCACCAGCAACATGTCATGTGAAACTACAAGTGTTAAAGTTTGTACTACGCATCAAGCCTTGCTTTACTGTCATATTTTACATCAGGTATCATCAATTGGCGGACCATGGTCCGAATCCGGACCAAAACTTTGTCCTATCCAGACCAGTGGTCAAGTTGTAATCAAATGTAAGAATGAGAATAATATATTTTAAATAGTAATTCTCGGCAATTAATCAAAAAATAAAAACATTGCTGCGTGTCTTATCCAGCCGCTCACGCTGAGCTCTCATTATTATTACCAGGGGCAGATGTAATGTTTTAGGGGCCTGGGGCCACAAGCACATGACATGAATGTTGGCAGGCTGTTGGCAGGTATAGAAGAAGTAGGACTACTCAAAAGTTTCTAATTCCTGAGTAAATCTCATTCATGCACTTTAAAACTGTTTCAGAACATATTCTTACTGCAGTGAATAAAACATATACAAACTTGCATGGCAATCGAGTACTCCTGGTACTACTGGCTTAAAAGCAATACAAAAGCAATATTATTCAAATACAAAAAACAAGACACAGGTCAAAAACATTGCTTGCTTTCTTAAACTGCTTTGGCTTGAGCTGTGAGGTTAATGATCTACAAGGATACGCTTCTAAATATCCTGAAAACTCCCTCTGTATGACCACAGGCCCTGCTATCACCCTGCTGGCCGGACTGTGTTACTGAGTCCAGCTGTGCAGTCATGTGTTAATGGGAAAGAGCAACAGTCCGGTCAGAGGTGAAGACAAACTGCACTATCTACCAGCAGAGCACCACCTCCCACTTTACAACAATAAACGAGATACATAAACGCTGACACTTACTGTATAAGTGAGGAGTGTACAAAGATGAGCACATCATCACATTGAGAGTGACTCAATAAACATGTACAGCACTTGGGGTAGGTCGTGACAATTCTGACATAATGTTGCAAAAGTTTCTGCAAAATCATCAAAAGCGTGCTGATCTTTAAGCAGGGCTGAGTATTAAATCAGAAAATAAAATAGTTAAAAAAATAAAATAAAATCATAAAATAAAATTTCCAATACCAATACTGTTAAAATGATACCATCATAATACTTAATTCAATAACAAAAATGTGTGTAAGGTAGTGAACGTTTTGGTAGCATCTCTGGACGCTGAACTGCCAGCTTCATAAAACACGTCATGCTTAATTTCGCCATACCAGACTGTATGGGTTGTAGCTACTGCTGCGGGAGCGAGAGCTCTGCGCAGCGGAAAGCTGTGAGAGTCCACCTGGCAGGACACACACAGTGACAGGCCTTAGTATTTGCACCACATGGCTAACTTTACCAAACAGTTAACAGGTTTGACAGAGTCATGCCATTTTGATGTCGGTGTGAGTTTGTTGGGACCATTTAATGTCTTGGTGTTGGATGTTAGCATACTGGCTATGCAAGCTCTCACTACTAGGACAAATGGTACCCCAACCATTTTCTAATTCACTATAAAGATAAAGTGATTGACAGAGGGAATTGTTTTTTGTACTTTTAGTATACATACGGTAGCAGGGTGCATGAAATAGCATCAAAATAGAGCTTGTTTATAAAAAAGACCCATTGGATGATCCTCTGCACCCCCTGATTGCCCCTAATGTCCTAAAATCCTAGAAAAGTCCTAAGATCCTAGAAACATCCCAAAATCCTAGAAACTTTCTAAAATCCTAGAAAAGTCTTAATATCATAAAAACATCCGAAAATCCAACAAATGCCCTAAAATCCCAAAAAATGTATAGGACTACTGTGATTGGCCTCCTGACATTTTGCGAAAGCGGCCCCCATTGAAGCAAGTCGAATATCCCTGCCTTAAAGGAATCAGGTATCCTTACCCAGCCCTAGCTTAAAGGCAAAATAATGCTCTTGATTACAGTTACCAGATCACGTTAGTAAAGTAGGTTCTTTTTTTGTGACCTGCAAATTGACAAAGGTGTCGATCAGACTAAGTGTGTGATGAGGGATACTAAGGGAAAACCTACTGGAGATCAGAGTGTGTGTTTGGGAGGGTCTTTTTCTGTGGCACGTGCAAAAGTTAAATTGAGGTTAAAACCCCTGATGCACTGCGACCTTCAGAGCAAGGACACTGATAAGAACCTTGCGCAAACGCACACAGACAATTGTTTCAGCCTCCAACACACTGGCACAGTCTCTTTTTAAAACACTGGTCCTTGAAATCATCATTAGAAACATGTCTATGTCCTGAGAGAAATATGTTATTCATAAATGATTTTCATCAGAGACCTATGTGCCTTCTACATGCTGATACTGTTCTGTTTAGAGGGTTTTTCTTGTTTGCATTGCAGTTCCCGCATGTGGTCTCAGGTATTAACTTCCCATGGTAACCTAGGCAGCCGGGAAAAGCTGTTTTTAGCATCACATAGCAGTGCACACTCCAACAATGTTACACAAATATGGAAGTCAGTATTTCTAACACAGTATTTATTTACTCCATTGCCAGGTGCTAGTTTTATCGTCTGTATGGCAAGATATTGATAACACTCATAGACTTGAAATCTCTTCCACAGCTGAAATAACATGCCAGTTTCTGTTAAGTGTTAAAAGATGACAGTTACAGTAAATGGAAACTTGCAGACCTTTCATAAAACTTGATTAGAAGATGGTTATATGTGATTCGCTGGCAGGATACAGAGGCTGACACCAGACAGAAACACACACACCCTGGGGATAATCAGAGCACTCCCTCTGATTTTCACAGAACTATCAAAACCATTTTACAGTAAATCCTTTTTCACCACTGTCTCTCCCCCCCTCCTCATCAGCTTCGATTCCTCTATCAAAATAAGAAATAACTATAGGTCCAGGGTGTAGGATTTAGGGGGATATATAGGCAGAAATGAAATACAAAAAAAATGTTTTCTAGAGTGTACTATCACCTAATGGCAACCTCTGGGGTTTAAAATTAAGCCAGCCCAGAAGTGTCAAAAAGTGCAGTTCCTTGAACTTGAGGCTGGCTCCAAGAGCAAGTAAATCCCCATACACCTCCATGTAAAAGTGCCTAATTTTACAGCAGAAATTAACATGTTTTCAGCCTGGTACAAAAATGTTTTTGGTCTCTATAGCTAATTTCCACATTCACTACAACTTTTTGGGGTGAATTTTTACATATCTTACCCATTTACATTTTACTAATTGTTAAACTAAGGCATATACAGGGGCAGGGCCGCTTGAGTGACAGGCTGTCTGCGAGGCTTTGCTACTATGAGTCGGATCCACCACTCACTCCTCCACAGCTCAAACCTCTCTTCAAAATATGGCTCCAAATTACCAAGATGGTGATGGATAAAATGATGAACTCGAGACTTCAAAATGGCATACCAATGGGTGACATAACTGTAGCTATGTCCATTATTTTATACAGTCTATGAAAATCACCTTTTTTTGTTTTTGTTACCTTAGAGTTAGCCATTCATATCTACACAGGGAGCAGGTCCTCGTATACAGAGTTGGGCGTGGTTATCCTCGATCAATATCAAGCAATATGGATAAAGCCAATCAAAAATTCAGTGTGTCACTTAATACTTATATAACATGCAACCCCCCCACCCCCCCAAGCCACTGTTCCAGAGTTTTAACACTTTATAAATATAAACATATATATATAGCACTGCAATCAAAAAAGTGCATGTTATTTCTTCAAGACCAGTAATAATGCAAATGTTAATAAAAATAAATAAATAAATAAGAACAGGGCAATAAAATAGTTTCTGTCCTTATGAATGAGTCCCTTAACAAAATCGATAGGTCTGTACTTCAAAATAAAGTGTGTTTTTTTACTAACTTGACATTCATCACTTGCAGTCCCTTCAGAATGGACCCGCAACCCACCTATTGGGAACCACTATTCTACACTACATTAAATCCTATGAATCATCCTAAAAAACTGCTGCTTTGAAGCAAAATGATTCACAACCCCTCTGCAAAACTTGCAATCTTAATAAAAACAAGCGATAAAATGATGTAATACATTATATCTGACGGACTCTGTCAGAGAGGAGTACAAAGAGAGGCATGTAGGAGTTTGTGCTTTCTACTTTCAATCATTCATCCACGGTTCTTTACCACGTCTGTTATCCTTTAACTACTCCAGACCTGAGATACTGGCCCTCTGTTTACTCTCCCCTCACCCAAATAGGTGGGAGAGCTACCGGGACAGAGGAAGTTGAATGATTAAACTGAGGCCGTTTACATGCCAAGGCTGGGGTTTTGGACACTCAAACAAGGTGGGACAGAAGACGATTTGAACTCCTCTCTGGCCAATGACCAAGTGACTCCACCTTCTGCGCTCGAAAAATCTGCTGCTTATATGAGCAATCAGATCTACCGTGAAAACACTCAATCTACTTCTGACTGCTTGGATTTATAAGACATCTGTGCACTTTGACTCACACAGAGTTCAGACATGCCTTCAGTGGGACTGGAAATACTCGGGGTGATTCTGGCTGTCCTGGGATGGATCTCCGCCATTGTTTCTTGCGCTTTGCCTATGTGGCGAGTGTCAGCTTTCATTGGAGTGAATATTGTCACAGCGCAGACCACCTGGGAGGGCATCTGGATGAACTGCGTGGTCCAGAGCACGGGTCAGATGCAGTGTAAAATCCACGACTCCATGTTGGCTCTAAGTGCAGATCTTCAGGCTGCCCGTGCCCTCACTATCATCTCCATTGTGTTGGGCATTGTGGGACTCCTGGTTGCCATAATGGGGGCAAAATGTACCAACTGTGTGGATGAAGAGTCAGCAAAGGCTCGGGTGATGATAGCCGCTGGAGTGGCCTTCATCCTGGCTTCTCTGACCCAGCTGATCCCTGTGTCCTGGTCTGCCAATACCATCATAATGGAGTTCTACAATCCAATCATACCTGAGGCTCAGAAGAGGGAGATAGGTGCGGCTCTGTACCTGGGCTGGGCTGCAGCCGCATTTCTGCTCATCGGAGGGGGCATCCTCTGCTCCAGCTGTCCCCCGCAGCCTGAGAAACGGTATGGGCCCCCATCAAAGTTGATGTACCCCCAGACGAGGTCGCTTGCTCCGAGTGGTTACGACAGGAGGGACTATGTTTGAAGTTTGAAGTGCTCTTCTCTCACACTTTTGCCATTGTGGAAAAGACAGAGAGCTACAGAGGAATGTCACTTACAACTTATCTGTCTTTGTTGAGATGGAAAAAACTCTTGATATTCATTCCTCTATATTATGTCTGCCTTTTTAAACAGAACTTCAAACTTATTTTCCTTTGATAAAATGTTTAGTTTGTAACTTTGAGGCTGATGGAAGCACTGAGACTAACAAGTGTATATGTTAGTGAAGTGATGTGCTCTGTATTTTATATTTTATGAGAATAATTGTGTGATTTGTGATCCAAATTTAGAGAATAGGCAAATCATCGTTTGTTTTTGCTTTTACTACTTTGAGTGTCTTTTGAAGAAAAAAAACCCTTTTGATCAACAGGTTAAAGGAATTCTATCCTGAGTTCACAAAATGCAAAATTTCAGTGTCAATACTTTTCGTGAGTCAGTCCATCTCAAATGTTTTGATGTCTGACATATTACTATTTTTTTTGTAATTAAAGGTCTTGCTTTTTAGCTTGAGTTTTCCTTGATCATTTAAACATTCGACATGTATTTTTTGGGGGGTTGTCTTTGTACATTATCTTTACTGAGAAACAATTGTTTGGGGCCCATTAATTATTTCTGTAAAAGGGGCACATTTTGAATACTTGAAGGATACTGTTAGTTAGGATAGTCAGCTCGCTAACTGTAACTGTCATACACACTGAAATGAGCATATACCTTTCTGGTCACAAGACATAAAAGAAAAAACAAGAGAAGAATAAAACGACAGCAGGAGGTTTTAGGGAGCTTTGATAAGTTTTTTTGATGTGCTTATCAGCAAAAACATGCCCTGAATTCTACTGAAACATCCTAGATTGTCCGAGATTTACAGTTAAAAATCTCTGCTCTATCACACAGTGATGGAGGTTATGTTTCAATAGGCCCTCTGATCATTGTAAATCGGAAATTCAGCTCTACTTTTCATAAATACATTGACACCCAATATGAAAACTGGAACAACACATTCAAAAATATGTCTTGATCGTGGTAAGTCATAAATTCTGCTTGACTTTTCATAACCAAACTGACTCCCTTGCGGAAACTGGAACAACATATTTAAAAACAGATTCAGTGAAATTAGTTTGGTTTCCTTCGTATCAACAGGTGCAAAGAAAACATCTAATTCTGTGCAGCCTGCATACCCAGCCATTAGGCTGACGACTGGGAGTCCCTCTCCACCTGTCTGTCTCCCACATGTCTGTTGGCTCTGTGATAACAAGAACCGCTACTTTGTCAGCTTCCCCACACTGAACTATCTGCACTGCCTCACCAAACAATGGACCTGTTTCATGTCAGAGGGGGAGACTAGTGGGGGGCTGTCAACACTGGGGGGGGTGGGGGCATCTCCAGGGAGACAGTCCCAGCCCCAAAGAATTTCAAGGGCATTCTGCAGACAGACAGAGTCATTAACTCCCATCAGACACCACACGACTGAAACTACTCCACAGGTAAAAGTGATCCTTGAACTCAAGGGGCTCGTACTTCTGTAAAGTTTAAGACAGTTGACATGTTCTTGGACTTGTGACAGTTTTCTGACATAATCTTACAATTCTTTGTATGATTTCAAAATCATAAACTAAAAGCAAGGTTTTTTTTTACTTATTACACATTGATGATAAAAATCGTAGAAGGGTGTTACTTAGGATCCGTTCTTCATTAACAGACACTTTATTTATTAGCAATTGTTTTAAAAGAGGCATCATCACACCTGCAGTGAAGCCTGGGCTAATAATGATGATCTAAGGGTTACTTAACCCTTTGAAACCTGGATCGATCAGTTTTCTTGCGCTGCATTCAAAAAAGCCGTTCACAAGCTATTTTAACCCTCGAAACCCGAGTAAATTGGTTTGATTTCTTTTGAAACCGTGGGGGGTATACCATTTGTATAACAATTCATTTGCCATGAATTGTTATACAAATGGTAGGTGCCAAGGAAATTACCTAAATATAAATATATATTATAATAATTTTAGATTTAAACTGTTACAGGAAAAATTATAATTGAAATATAAAATAAATACTTCTTTTCAGCAATTTTTTGGCCATTTTCTTCTTTGTTTTAGTGTCTTACTATTTGTTTAGGTAATTTTCTTGTAACTTTTTTTTTAACTCTTTTTTGCCTTCTCCCCGTGTTTTTGAAAGATATCAAACAGATTTGCTTAGGTTTCAAATCGTTAAGACTGAAATAAGAGTTTTTCATTGATCACTGAATAAACAGCTTTCTGATAAACCATAAATATGTTATACACAGATTCTACAAAAGGTAAGGGCCCTCACACAGCAAGCCAACAGTCCGCCATCGATCAACGTTGGGCTGTAAGTGATCGTCTGTCGCCCTTGTTTCTGCAGTTTGTCCCACAGTGTTGCCACTTGTTGGCCCTTGTTGCCTACTTTGACCCTGCCAATCAATCAGCATGTTTAATCAGCATCAGAGAAGAACCTGTCGGTTACCGATATCATGCTGATCAGGGTTCCCACACATTTTCATGGACACAATTTCTAAATTTTTCCATGACTTTTAAGCTCAGTGCACGAGATGTGAAATGGAAGTGAGGGTTGCAAACCAATGACTGAACACAAGAGGGAGTGAGATCGAAACACACTCGATTTTTTGATTGTGTTTTTAAATGCATTGAGTTCTTTAGCAGGCACAGTTCTTATTTTTTGTTGTTCATTCGCGCACAGTTAACATTATTTGTCTTTCAACATCGGATTGTGTTGTTAACCGGCATCTTGAATCTGTCCCGAGTGTCTTCCAGTTTCCTTTTTTAATAACCAATACAGACAATCTCAACCTGCTAGAATGTAGAGATTTTTCCTCTACACAGGTGCAGAACGTAAGTGCAAATTGGCCGTTGGCTGTAGTTAATGTGTTGTGTTCAAACAACTTGAGGTGATGCATCAGTGGGCCTTCGTCGCCACTATAATCTAAAGTCTGGGCCTTTAGATTCCATTTCCAACTTGCTTCATTGACATGATAGATACAAGAGTTTGACAAAAATGATAAATATGTCAACTTTTCTTTGTATTATACTTGTACTTTAAGTCAAATGTGTTCATTTTCAATCACACAATAAGCCTTAATCCGCCTTTGAAACTGTTTCTTTGGTTTTAACAAACACATGCAGTCCCTGCATGCCCTTTCAGCTGTAAAAGGCCTCTTTGTGGCCAGGCCCATTGTGAAGCTGGTCATGTAAGCTGATAGCAGACTGTGTCCGGGTCCTTCCTCCCCTTTTGGTGATGTCAGCTGCTTCAAGGACTCCTCCCCTCCACCTGATCTGCCTTATAAAGGATACTGGTGAAGCTGAGGCAACAGATCATCACGCACTCACAGATGCAAGGCCTGAAATTAACTTAATTACCAGTTGGGTCTCTGGCTGACTCTCCCCTGTGCAGATTTTTTTTGTGATATCCTCTCAAGTGTGACACATATAGCAGCAGAAGAGGACGTTTCAGTATGTCTGTGGGGCTGGAGTTGATAGGTATCTCCCTGTGCATTCTGGGATGGATTATTGCCATAGTGGCGTGTGCCCTTCCCATGTGGAGGGTGACGGCCTTCATCGGTAGCAACATCGTGACGGCTCAGATCATCTGGGAGGGCCTGTGGATGACTTGCGTGGTCCAGAGCACGGGCCAGATGCAGTGTAAGGTCTATGACTCCATGCTCGCCCTCTCCCAGGACCTCCAAGCTGCCCGCGCCCTCACCGTCATCTCAATCCTGTTAGCCATTCTGGCAGTGCTCATCGCCATCGCCGGCGCCAAGTGCACCAACTGCATCGACGATGAGGCATCCAAGGCCAAGGTGATGATCATCTCTGGGGTGTTCTTTATTGTTTCTGGGGTCATGCAGCTCATTCCAGTCTCCTGGTCAGCCAACACCATTATCAGGGACTTCTACAACCCTTTACTTACTGACGCTCAGCGGAGGGAGCTGGGGGCTGCGCTATACATCGGCTGGGCGGCTGCTGCCCTTCTGGTTCTTGGTGGTGGACTGCTCTGCTGCTCCTGTCCGCCACGTGAGACCCGATACAACCCTTCACGAATGGCTTACTCTGCCCCACGGTCTGCAGGGGGCCCGGGGTTAGAAAGAAAAGACTATGTATGAATGATGTTCAAAGAGGAAAAGACGTTAACCTGCTCTCCACACCAAAATGAGGGTGTACCGAGGAAAAGAGATTATGGAAACAAGGAGACTCCGAAATGAAGGATGTTTGACTTTCCCTTTAATGTTAAGTATCTCTGACTTAGGCTCTGTTTTTCAGAGGCTGAAAAAGCCTGCAGAGGACACTGGAGCACAAATCTCCTTTAAATCGTGTTTTTAAAAAAAGGAAAATAAAATGATGTTGAAAGTCTTTTTTAGGGTCAACATGCTAAATGTGATTGTCACATCAGTATACAATCATATACTTTTTATACAGTCCTGACTTCTTAATGTTTAATACAAATTATTTTTTATAAAAACTGCCATGACTGCTTCATGCATCACCTTCATAAAAAGCACTGCTGTGTAAAAAATGGATAAATGGGATGTGTTAAAGGTATGACGGGGTTACCAATGGGATGATGTGTTGTAAATACTGTAGTAAGAAAGACATTAATCCCCTGTAACTGTAAAGACGGATGATAACTGTATTCAACACAGCTTTTAGTGCAGTGTGGTATGGGTGGAGTTGGGGGGACTGCAGAGGACTATGAGGGCTTTACAGTGTGCTCAGAGGGAGCACAAAAGCACCTGGGTTCGTCTATAACAGACATATCTTTGTGTGTTTTGTACAGCTGCAGTACATGTATCTAACAAGTGTTTTTTAAAAATAAAAATCACTGTTTTTTCAACATACTGCGTATCTTGTTTCATTTCAAAACAAATTATCTTTCAATCCTTTTCTTCTAAGCACTACAGGTGAAAACGCATGAGACTTTGTACTGCTGCTTCCAGAGCTTGTTGTCTTTTAGACTGGAGGGGAAAAATGACCGAAACACACATTTGGGTGTTTCTTTTAGGTTCAATTGTTGTTGTGGAAAATAATGCATAGTGTATATCTAATAAGTTAATGCCTTATGTACATATTTAAAGAGAAAAATTGAGAAAATAAACAAAACAAGAATGCCGTACTGCAAGTAATCAACCAGGAAAGTTTCATGGAGATGTCTATTGTTTAAAATCTTTTACAATTTTACCCTAGTCCAAAAAAAATGTATGAAATCTTACAATACATATCTTTAAAACCCAAAATCTTGACATTATTATTTTTTTCTTATATTCTGAGCCACAAATCTCAACTTTAGTAGCGCTTATACACTAAACTTTCCACAATTATTCCCTTTTTACAGAGGTTTTTTTTCATATATCATTCATAGCCTGATTTGTGGAACATTTTATTCCTAAAAATGCATAATTTGCATATTCAAACATAAATTTTCAGACAACTTGTGATCCAAAAATAAATATCTTAATGTAAGAAATCAACTTGGGAAGTTTCTTGGTGACATCTAATATTTGAACATTTTTACTCTATTCACCTTTTGTCTCATATCATTTTGGTCTAAAAATGAATGGAATTTTACAAACCATATCTTTGAAGCCATTTTGTCAAAATGTTTTATTCCTATCTATATCTTAAAGATTTTTACTGAGGGGTTGTTCATATATCATTCATAGCCTGATATACAGAATTTTTTCTTTCTTAAAAACATGGTGAGAAATAATTTGTTTTAATGGCAATTGTGACAATATTTTTTAATTTATGGAATGATGAAGACAAAATTCCCTCTGTATAAAACATGGATTTTGAACTTGGTCTTACCCAATGTTTAGACTTCAGCTGTGTAAATGCATGCCAATTAGCACAAAATTAGATAATGCCTCAACCTCGCTCACAAAAAAAAAGTCTTAACAATGTAAGCAATCAACTGGGGAAGTATCATGGTGATATCATGCTCTATGTAAGATTTTGTAATGGCATATTAACTGCTGCATGAGTCAGTAAACCCGTAACAAACATGACGGAGTGCGTTCTATCCAGGTGCCTCCGTAAGAATACCCTGTCATTCAATCCTGAGGGCTATGTTACCAGCAACTGGCAACTTAACCACACACGCTCTGAACAATTAGCCACAGGATCAGTTAACGGGCAGAGGTGAGAATGGTGAGCACAGAGGAGTGAAGTCACTCCAGACAGGTTACACCATTTATTCATTTTCTAACCCTTCAGACTTTAGTTATCTTCTGATGCTTGGCTGAGCCTGCGTACTTCTTTCCACCACCCAGCTGCCACATACCTTTACAGTTATTAAATGTTGGGAGCTGCCCTGTAACACCAGACATCTACTGTTGGTTGCTGAAAAAGATGCACTGGTAAAATCAAAAGTGTCTTGCTTAAGCATTCAGTATTTTTTATCTAGAATGGTCCAGCTTGAAGCGTACAGGCAGTTTCTGGGAGATATCGAACTTCAGTCTTTTCTGTCCTGTTTTATATGCCAACTCTGTGATTTTTATGTGGTGATGAGATGCATCATAGCAGCACATAGTCATGTAGACTCAGTGACATTTAAAAGAGCAGTCTAGTTTGAAAAACACACGCAGTCACACCTGACAAAGGAAGCAAACTGAAAAATTAATGAACATCTTATGGTAAATATCGGAGAGCTCCCTAGGTGCTATATCAGATTACTTTACAACTGTTGTCTCTTACTGCCATATCAATGTCGCCTCCAACAAAAGGACAAGAAACTGCCTGACATCTGGTCATGATTGTAGTAACTACACATTCGAGTTCAAATATTATTTAAGAAGATTGCAAAAGATTTCCTACTGCAAAGGTTTTCAGGAATAGATTTTTTTAAGACTATAGACAAATGAGGAAATATATTTTAGTGTGTACCTTTGGCAAAACAAGTTTGGTTTTGATTTGTGTTCCAGTGAAGCCAGATTATCTATTATATGCCCTGAAAATGTATATAAAGCACACTATGACCTGTTGGAGAGCTGGGCAATATGGGCTGGGAATTATATTGCAATAATTTTAGGCTGTATTTAATACATGATATATATCTAGATATCTCCTAAAAAGCACTTCATTAATGCTAGAACTGGGAGACAGAATTGAACATTACTTTTTTTTAAACAAATTTCTTCACTGAAAAAATATCAACACAATTCCATTTTTGATTAATAATCATTATTAATGTAGATAAAATGACTAAGTGGGTAAAGACAATTATAAAAAATGCAAACTTTAAATCAGAAAAAAACACTATTTATTCCATATCACAATATAACAATATTTAATCTCTAAATAGATATTTAGTCATATATCTCAATAAAATACAATATCTTTATATAGCCAAGCCCTAACCTGTCAGTTAAAAGAATATAGTTAAATTGCAATACTCTTTTATTTTAACTGTAACTTATCTTACTTTAATTTACTGCCAGTCATTAAGTGTACAATTATTTAATTGCTGAATTTAAATAATCTTCATGTCAATTAAACTGAAATGCAAGTACACTCAACTTACATATGGAAATATGAAATATGAAAACACTAATCTACATTTTAACATATCTAAAGTCAAATCTGTAACGCGAGGGCGGGCTTATGTTGGTATGTGTCCCCCCAATATATGTCATCATTACGGTCCATTGTTGTTTAATATCATGTTTATGATCCAAACTGGCTTCTAAATGATGAAAAACACATTTGCTTCGTTTAAATCTCCTTATTCTGAGACTGAATGACAAGTATTCTGCTACAGTAAACAGGCCTGTGTAGGACATCACAAAGCACTAATCTTAAAAGCAAAAGAAAAAAAAGAGAGCAAATAAATGGAGCTCTTTCCACAGAAGAGTGACAGAGCATCATGATGTTTATCAGTGAGCAGTTTCCTGTGTGCTGTTCCAGTGACTTGTCTAAGGCCCTTAGGCATGTTTGGTCATTGTTAAGCTAATCATTGATTCTTACACAGGTGTACTTCACAGGCAGCCCAACAATACACAAGCTTCCCTGTTTACAAATGGGGGCACATCAAATGAAACACTTTGTTGTCATTACAAATGTGAATATGAGTGAGATTTTCATGGTTTGACAAGAAACAGAAAAAAACTTAACTATAAAGCTAGCGGAGTCCAAGTAAAGGAAAGACGCACAAGGCTATGAAGAAACTGAATCTAATCAAATACCTAAACCTGGCTGACTGTAGAAAGAAAGCAAAGGAAAGAAAAAAGGCACTCTGTGAGTCTCTCTAGTCATGCTCTGCTGGCTCTGGCCAAACTCTGGTCACATGACCGATACTGGGGAATGTAAAGGGCAGAGAGGTTGCCTGGCACCTGAAGTCAGAAAGAGAAAGCGACCCCCCTCCTCCTCCCTGAAAATAACACAGGCTCCCTGTGTTCACTCAGTGAGAACGGAAACTCACTGAGGTTTCTTACCTGCAACAACAGGTTATCTACATCCAAATCTAAACCACAAAAGTCCCACAAAGGTATTTATTCAACAAGAATGCTTTTCTCTGAATTACAAAGTTCTTCAGTTTGAAACTTTCTCAGCAGAAACCATGTTCTACCAAAGTCCACTTGAGAATAGTTTAATTTCAAGCCATAGTCCTCGGTATGAAACACTATCAGTTACATAAAGCTATTTTTTTAATGCAAACATAAACCATTACACACACACACACACACACACACACACACACACACACACACACACACACACACACACACACACACACACACACACACACACACACACACACACACACACACACACACACACACACACACACACACACACACACACACACACACTTAAGTCTCTCGCAATTTCTCCATCAGGACCCCACCCACATACCTGAATTAGGCGCATCTTTCTACTTCCTCCTAAAAGGGCCCAGTTCTTTCTTTAGTCTTTCTTAAACTCATTTTCTGACTGTAACATTGGGCTGTCATTAGTTGTTTTACAATGCAGTTGGATGGTGCCTTGCATGTTTGTATGGGTGAAGTTTACTCTGCTGTTGCTTTATTTTTGGAAGTCATCCTGTTACTTTCAACTAAATATTCAAAACATTATTATAGATTATATATAACAGCCATAAAGCTAAGGTCTGACTTAAAATCCGATGTGCTACTAGTGGCACAATAACAGGACAATACAATACACCAGCCCTGCAACTCTCCTCTATTGTGATTTTGTCAAGAATGTGTGGATATTGGCCTGGGCTTATGTAAGAGTTCAATAGGTGGAGGTAACAAGCCAAGACAAACTGAAAGTGCCTTTAAAGGTCACAGGAACAAAGATGTAACATCAAAATGTCTGCATTCTTGATCACAGACCACTTGAAAAAAAACAACAACAACGAAAAAACTTATTATAAAATGTTCTTAGACAGATATATTGGAAATGTGTTACTTCTAGTTAATAGACAAATGAATTAGCTATATTTTGATACGAGGTTTGAAAGTCTGTGATGAGTTATGGTTGCCTGCCAACAATTTCATCACAAAGTTGGGCCAAATGTGAACAGGGTTAGTTGGCACACTGATTTGGGGGTTGGTTGGCACACATGCCAAAAATTTAAAAATTAACAAGTTGTAACTGTAACTGTATTTTGAACAATTAAAACTATTTTTGAAAGTTCAAAAACAATGTTTTTATTGTTAGTTAATCATTTATTAATTAGACATTCTGACCGAAAAATTGCTTAAAAGTGTTGTTTGAGGGATAAAATTATTTAATCATGCAGCTCTTCTAGAGCTTTCCAAATGTTTTTAGACCACATGGCTCAAATTCCTTTAGAAATGAGTCATTTCATAGGGGTTGTGATGCTCAAAAAAATGTATCAACTGACATCTCTTTCAATATGCAAGTATATGGGAAAAAGGTTTTTTTGGGCCCATTGGTGTTATGTGACGGACAAGTACTTGTACACTGTTTGGCCACTACAAAAAAAGATTCAAAGGCTTCAAAGTTCAGGAAGTTGAAAGTTGCAGAGGTATCTGTCAGCACCAAGCCCCCAGGAAGTGTGCCAGACGTTGAAGCAAAATTTACATAGTGTCTGAAAGTGGATTTACACTGTTCGGGTTGGTCACGTGATGCACACTGGCCCAGAAAGACTTTTCCCCATTGACTAACATCAGGAAAGAGACGACTTCAAATCCGTATATAATTTTTGTGAGCATCAAAATGCAAAAAAATGTCTTCTTTCCCTCTCTAGATGTAAACCATCCGGTTTGATAACATTTGGAAAGTCTAAAAGAGCAGCAAGATTACATTTTTTAGACCGCCATTCAAGCTAGCGAGGTGCTAATCTGAAAGTCGGTTGTCGCTCATTGACATGACAGAGGAAAAGACAGTGGTTGGTACGTTTTAAAAAGGTAAGAACCAAATATATTTACTTGTACAGGCTGTTAATCCTTATATAAAGTCACATGTTAACGTCTAGTGGGGTGTGAAGCGATTGATGTGTCATTGAAGCAGGCTGAGCAAATGCTAATGTGCTTAACATGCTACTGCTAGCTAACAAGCAGTAAGCTATAGTCATTTAAGGGGCACATTTTTCTCCGATAGAGTATCAAATGGACAGCTAAAGTAAGTATAGCGTGTTTCAATGTAATTTAGATGCCCAGTGGTGGGTTAAATAACGATTTTTAGGCAAATGGTGGCCAGTGTTTCTCACAAAATGACAGTGCTACTGTCTGTGTGGTGGGGGAGGGGGTTGGAGTCATGGTCGTTGTTAGATAAACTAATATTTACAATAGTATGTACATGCGTGTGGTGGTAAACTCGTGTTGGTTATATGGCACGCATGCGCCTGTCCTTGGCTGTGTGAAACGGTGGCGGGGCAGAATAAAGTCTGGAGCCCACCACAAATATGTGTGAAGAGCAGCATTAGCGGCAAACTCTGTGACATTAGAAATGTCATCAGCAGATCACTGAACTCTGCATATAGCCTCTGGTAGGCTTCTAGGCTTGGATGGTTGAGTAATTTTGAAGCTAAACGTTATATTGAGCACTAAGATTTTCAGAACTGTTTTTTTTTCTCTCTAGAAATTAGTCTGAATCCTGAATTATTTCGTTTTGCCATAGTGCAGGTCATTGGGGAAATTTAACTGTTTTTTTCAGAATTAAGATTATAATAGCTTTGTTTGGAGGACATTTTTATGTGTTTTTTTTTTTTTTGACCACTTGGCTCCTGAGGAAGCTAAACAGCTAGATTTCTTTTCTACAAGGTGCAGTTTCAAGATGTCGTCATGTTGCTGAAGGTGAAATACCAGAGTACCAGAAAGTACGTCAGATTACAGTCAGGTTTCACCTTTTTGGATTTCATCAATGAAGGTGAGTAGGCATCTCATGTAACAAAATATATAGCTACCTTCACAACAAATGGAAGCACAAGGATTTATGTAGACTCACTGTTTCAAGATTTGTTTTTTGTGTTGTGCATAGTTTATTGGAATGTTAGTAATGTCATGATGTTTAATAATAATAATGATAATGATAACAATAACAATATAATGATAATAATAATTATTTTACTTGTGGCACTTGACTAATGAGCTTTTGTCAGTAGCAAGCATGCTTCTTATTTTTATGCTGCCTTGCTGTTATTTCGTGAGACCAATTCCCTCACCTGGATTCTTAATCCCCTTGGTTGTGTGGCTTAAAATTATGGTGTTGTCACACTTGGGAAGGGCCATTTTATTAAGAAACCAGTTTGTTTGCCTTTTCAGCAAGAGACATGAGCAGTTAAAGTGACAGCTGGTGGTGCTTTTAGTTTTCAATTTGGGCATAAAAGTTACTATTTGTCTTGTACACACTGGTGTTGGTAATGACCTAAATGCAACATCCTAATACTGCTCTTAACCACTGAAAGCATTATGCAATTTCAAATTAGTTTTAGACATAAAAATTGATCAGTCATTCATTATGTGTAGTTTAAGCCCTTGGCCTATTTTAAGCAAAAACGGCTACTAATCTCCCCCAAAAGAATCAGGAATAACTCTCCAACCATAAGGCCTATATTCATAATTCAGGTCACTTTTGAAAGGTAAACAGCTAAGGCATATTAATTCATTGTATGTAAACCCATTTCTATTACCATTCCAGAGTCAAATAAAAATGTAAAAAATGAAAAGAAAGAAATTATCCTCACCTAGTAAAAAATGTGAATTTCAAAGCAATATCAACATTATAACCAAGCCCCAGTAGCCAACTTTGCCACTGAATTTGTTCCTTTTGGGCTCAAGAGAGACGTGCTTCATGTATCTTTATCTGTTTTCATGCTTATCTTCCTGTAGTCACAAACAAGTTTGGGCTTCTTGATGCTGCTGAACTTGACGTTTTTGATGACACCGACACGGCAGTGGAGGAAGACATCTTTCTTGAACTGATAGAGGCCAATCCGGATTTATGCCTGACAGTACGTGACAGCATTTCAGATGAAGGTAGGTTTCATTATAAAAATCTCTTGAAACTGATACACCAATGGACAGGGTTGGGTCATATTACTTAGACACGTTGTCAGTTACTGAATACAAAATTACATTGC
This sequence comes from Plectropomus leopardus, assembly GCF_026936395.1. Lineage (NCBI taxonomy): Eukaryota > Metazoa > Chordata > Actinopteri > Perciformes > Serranidae > Plectropomus > Plectropomus leopardus. The sequence continues at coordinate 31,808,981 of NC_142181.1, read as the reverse complement.
AATTTTCGTGATTAATAATGCAATCCATTGGATTACAAAAAAGTATTCTAATCTGAAAGATTTTGGATTACTTCAAAATCAAATATTGAAAATACCCACCCCCCATCCCTCCTTTCTTTTTCTTTAAACATCTCAAAACATTTTAAGTGCAAATAAAAAGTAATAAAACTCCATTATCCATAAATGTAAGTTGCCATTAATGGAACATGAAGAATTGGTCAAATCAAATGACTCTTACAAAAACATGCTGGCGTAAAAGCATACTGTATTTTTTCAGAATTTTACATTTGCCATTTTTTAAAGACTTAATCAAAATGTAATCCAGCAATCCTTTACAGTCTAACTATAATCTAATTAATCAGCCCAGATTATATTTGAAAACGTGTGTAGTTACTTATTTTTTGTAATCTGATTATATAATCCTGATTACTTGTAATCTGTTACTACCCAACCCTGACAGTGGTGGAAGACGTCATTCTTGAACTGGTAGAGGTCAGTCCTGACAGCATTTCAGAGCAAGGTATGTTTCATTATAAAATATATTGTAATCAATGCTCAGGTTTTTTCTGCTTCACAAATATTATCAAGGTGAGACAAAAATAATTAAGCAAAAGACAGGCATCCAATTGCAAAAACATTTTGAAAATGTGGGTTTGGTTGTGATTTTCCCATGCTTGTTAATGGGCTGGGCAATATATTGTATATGCACATTTCTACCAGGTCACACTTGTGTTTTTTCTTGTTTTTTAAAGATTTTTCTCCTTCACATCATTCAACATCATCCTCCCTCACGGATACCCTCACATCACTTTCTTCAAGTGACAATGACCTCTCCAGTCAAAGAGAATGGGGGAATCCCACAGGCAGAAATATATCCAGCTCTAAAGTCATGAACAGGTCTACCACAGAGGTTTCTGAGTCAGAGGCTGCAAAAGAGGTACAGCAATCTGCAGCAGATGTCATTTACAGTTTTGACCAAACATCATCAGTAAAGTGTCAAACTAAACTGAGATTCTCACCAGAGTATTGTGACATTTAGAATCATGAATGTTAGATTGAAAACGTTGGGGAAACTTAATGAAGTGAGGAAGCAAAATGAACTCAGGGTTTGGCTGTTGCATAGCTCTATATTGTGTAACTTTTCTTTCCATAAATATTTATGTTATTCACATACATTGAATGGTCATTTCTCTTCTGCAAGGCTAGTAGTGTAGTTGGTTGATGAGTACTAGTTGAAACTAGGGCTGAACAACTAATCGATGGCAAACTGCAATTTTCAGATCGTAGGCGCAATATTTGTCAAAGGAGAAATGTGTGTCAAAATTTTAAATTGAATATGGTTATACTGCAGAGATGTCTTGGCCTACACATCATATTCTACAGACTCAAGAAAACATTGTTATTTGGTGCAGATCCCCACAAAAATCATAATCATGTTTGTTTTTCAATTAAAATCAGAATGATGTAAAAAAAAAATAATAATAATAAATTATGTCACAAATCATATCACAATTGCAACATCAGTCAAAATAATCACAATTTGTTTTTTTTTTCAATTGTTCAGCCCTAGTTGAATCCAGACTATATTGTTTTGGCTTTTAACCTTACCAATTGTCAAAGAAAAGTGTTATGCACTTGCTGCTTTACCTTATTTCTTTTGTTTTGCAGCACTGCTGTATTTTTTGTGACTTTCCTTTGATGCAGTGAATAACTTTTACCCTTAGTCTTAAGAGATAATTTATAGTATATTGTTCAAATGATTTTATCCTGGAAGACTGAATTGTAAACTTAGAACTTTTTTGTCTTATGTGAGTAGATGGTAAAGAATGCCTTGCTCAGGAAACCTGGAGGTGAGGATGTCATTGAAGAGTACAAGTCACAAAATTCGCTGAACCACCGCACCCGGAGACAGCTTGTCAACATATTGGCTAGCCATATGACTAAGAATCATGGGTAAGTGTTTCTTAAATAAATTGTTAATTTTAAACCATTTCAGACCGAAAGACTTTATATTAAGAAAGAATGTAATGAATTTTCAAAATGCATGGCATTGAATTAACATAGCTGGGGCCCTACAGTCATTAGTGGGGCACTCGAATTGTCTGTTTTTGTATTTTAAAAATATGGTCTTGACCTATTCTATATGAGAAGTATTATTAGATAACTTCTGTTGGGTTCTGATGTTGTATAAATAAAACTGACTTGAAATTAATTACTATCTTTGCTCTAAAGGAGGATGCCTTCCCGTAAGCAGAAGGAGAAGTATGCCCTGGGAATTATTGCACTCTTTCCTTCACTGAAGGATCCTTTTTCTCCAAAGGGCTATGTAAGTTTTAAAAAAGGATTACTTCCAAAAAACACCAGTTTTACAGACTAGAGCTTTGGGATTTTAGTTAACATGATTGATGCACCATAGTTACATACTTAAACAGTGATGAAATTTCAACATTCTTATTTTTGGTCTAAGTTGTTGATACTGACCTAAAAATGCCACACCTTAGTACCACTATATAACTGAAACTGTGGAGTATGCTACAAAGTTCAACTTGGCCATGAAGTCATGAAGATGCAAAATAACAATCACATCAATTAAAATGTTCCTAGTGGCAATCAGAATGAATTGGGTTAATAGGATATTGCACATGAATTAGAAACAGCAAACCTATGAGTGTCCTTTATTTTCACAGTGCAGTAACTGCACTTTCTGTAAGATCAATGAGTGACAGACCTTTGTAATGATTTTTTAAATAACTTACAACAGGAGCATTTCTATGATGGGGAAAAAGGCACTGGATATTTAGCATGGCGCCTCAAGACCATGTCCAGGAATACAGAAAAACGGCCAGCCAGGGCAGCCACAGTGGCTCAAGCACCAGGACCAAAGCGCCGGAGATTAGCAGCCACATTGCCTGAGCAGCTTGATGGAGATGTCTGCAGGGAAGCCATTTCATTTCTTGTTCACTCTCCTGATGAAGCAAGTGTGTTTCAGAAGATGAAGATGACCTTTCAACATCGCCAGGACCTGGTGCATGATCCGCAGAGAACCACAGATGTCTTCAAAACATTCCCACGTTTTCTAGATGTCAAAGGACTGGTGAGTTGTGCATTTCTTTTTTGTTAACTCCATTGTTTTGTTTGGTTGGATGTAAGCAATGAACAATACACTGACCATTGGCTTGATGTATTTGCATGCACGTATGATCAACAGCTGAATCAAGACTTCCTGCTGCTGTTTGGAGCTGAAACAGCCTCCAAGTTGCTTGAGAAGTGGGACACAGCATTCAGGCCCAAGGTTATCAAAGAGGCCAAACACCTGACTCAGTCAACTGAGCTGTGCCGACTTCTGAAAGCTGCTGAGAAACTCACAGAGAACGATGACGCCAGTAAGCTACATGACATGCTTGGTTTATATTCCAAATGGCTAGTTCTATGTACTTTCTGCATTCTAAGTAGATACTAATGACATGTTTTGCCTCATTTTCCTCCTGATAGACTGGGAAAGTGACATGGCTTCTCTGCTGCTCCTTCTCCATCTCTTGCCACCCACAGCTGGACGGAAGAGGGCCAAGATAAGTCCCAGTGATGCAGTAGACAAAATGGTACACTTTCACAAGGTATGTCTGTCTCGTCTGTTAAAATCCAACAAGCCAGTTTTTCAGTTATATTAACTCAATTAGAAAGAACTTGCAAAGACATATTCTTCCCCCAGAGATGTATGTTTGCAAAAAGAGAGAGGTCTAATATAAATGTCTTAAAATTGCCTACTTTAAAACAATTCCTCAACACATGGGGACACATGGACACACAGTTTGTCATGGCCTGTTGAGCAACTCAACTTGTCTAGTGTCCTACAGACCCAAGTATGAAGTGAGTAGTTGAAAACTTGCTAGTTTAAGGTGTTCATGTTATTATTGTCATTCTGTTTTAGTCATGCTGCAGCATCGATGAACACCTGCGAGGAAGAGAGGGTAAACAATCATATATCCTTGCTGCTGGCCAAACCCAGAACAGGATTGACACTTTCTACATCGTCGTGGACAAACAGCTCATCCCCTGCCAAGCTACCAGCTCGTTGGGTGCTTTTGATGAACTATTTAAATCCCACTACGTTTTCAACCTGTCTTATGATGAGTCCCTGGTCCAGCTCTACACTTTCGTGCAGACAACAATCTATAACATCGATGTTACCACAACAGATGAGTCTCCAAGAGTTCGTGAGTTACGTGCAAAACTCATCAACTAAAACACTGAAAAAATGTTTAAGTGTTTCATTTGTCAAGCTGTGCATGTTCTCTGCCAGTCCTTGATAACTCATCTAAGAATTGATCACAGTTTCTATCCTAGCACCAGGTTTAAGTTGGTTTGTTCACAAGATCGTTGTAGGCGTCAGTTTTCAACATATTCAGGTTTCAAAAAACATCTAATTAGTGCTCATGAGAAGGATTCTTGTCAAAGTGGTGATGCAGCAAACTCAGAGTCATCTCAAGCTAATTCTCACAGTCTCCAAGTTGTTGAAACAAGTGTCATGCAGAGCCCAGAGGCTGGGTGTTTTGAGGACAATGGATTAGGTCAAAGAAGCAAAATAAATACAAAAAATATTTGCACTTCAGTTATTGCTAAACTCCAAGGAAGTGGTTTGGCAAATAGTGCTGTTTCAGCAATTGTTAGTGATTTAGAAGAACTTGCTACTGGACTGCACTCCAAGTTAAACATGAAATACTCTCTGCTGTACCTAAAAATGATCCTGTAAGAGCTAGATTGGAGGAAGGTCTTGAGAATTTTGAGAACCCATTTGTTAGCTTTAATACTGAAACTAAAAGAATGAAATATTTCAGCCAGAAATGGGGAGTTGTGGAGCCAGTAGAAAAAGTGTTAGGAGTTCGATTTGATACGAGGCGAAATAAACAAACAGGTACTTATGACCAAGTCCCAGTGAACGACACTTTTGTTTACATTCCAATTTTGGAAACAATAAAATTCATTTGTCGCAATTCTGATATTTGTGAACGGCTTGGGGAACCTTGTATATCAAGAACGGACAGATACGAAGACTTTTGCGATGGAACTTATTCTAAGACACATCCATTGTTCTCTAAACAACAGACTTCTTTACAAATTCAGTTGTACTACGATGACTTTGAAACTGCTAACCCACTGGGATCAAAACGCGGTGTTCACAAAATAGGTGCTCTCTATTTTGTCCTCAGAAATCTGCCACCAAAATTTAACTCTGCTGTGAAGAATATTCATTTGGTTGCACTGTTTCACACTGAAGATGTGAAAAAATATGGCTTTGATCCTATTCTACAGCCACTGATAAATGACATCAAAACACTTGAGAGTCATGGCCTTGATTTGCCTTTCTCCACTGAAAAAGTCCGTGGCACTATATGTCAGATAACTGGGGACAACTTGGGGATGCATGCAATTCTGGGGTTTACAGAGTCTTTTAGTGGACGTTATTTCTGTCGTTTGTGTTTGATTGAAAAAGATGATGCCCAGAATGTTTACAGTGAGGATGACCCCAAGATAATCTTGCGTGGAAAAGAGGTATTTGAAATGCACTGCAATGAATTGCAGTCAGACCCACAGAAGTTATCCGTGTTTGGTTTAAAAAAGAACTCGACTCTTAACAGCCTACAGTTCTTTCATGTTTGTCACAATTTTTCTTTGGACATTATGCATGACATCCTTGAAGGGGTGGCTCAGTATGAGCTCAAGTTACTGTTGGAGTATCTGTCAGAAAATGTTTTGTCGAAACCTGATCTGTTGTCTAGAATTTATGCCTTTGACTATGGGTACATGGAGCGCAAAAATCGTCCTACAAGGATTAACTTGGACAGTAGTGGCAATAATATAGGACTCAATTCCATTCAGACTCTTTGTCTTGTAAGAAACATTCCTTTGCTTTTTGGCAACATTGTGCCAGAAGGAAACCAAAACTGGATGTTGCTGCTGCTTTTACTGCAGATAATTAACATCATATTTTCACCATCTGTTACACCAGGCATGACTGTATATTTAAAACATTTAATAATGGAACATCATGACTTGTTCAAACAGCTGTATCCAGATAGAAACCTGATCCCAAAACATCATTTTATGATTCACTATCCGGCTTGTATAAGAAAAATTGGACCTCTAATACATATGTGGAGCATGAGATTCGAGGTGAAGCACAGGGTTTTCAAAAACACTCTTAAAAACTTCAAGAACGTCACTAAATCTCTTGCAAAAACACATCAGATGTCCATAGCATATCATTGGGAGACATCTTCAAGCCCTATTGAGTATGGGCCCTTGAAATCATTTAATGTGGACAATGAGGAGAATAGTGGCATGTTTGCCCAAGCCCTGCATGTTGAGTCTGTACCACAAGACATCTACTCTACTAACTGGGTAACTATCAGTGGAACAGAGTACAGGACAGGACTAATCATTTGCAGTGGGATTGAACATGAAATGCCTGTGTTTTGCAGAATAAAAAAGATACTTGTTGTCAACAGTGTTATCTACTTCCTGGTGAACAAGCTTGTGGTTGATCATTTCAGTGAGCATTTTCATGCCTACAGAGTGTTTGAAAGTGATGAGAAAGATGTTATCAAAGCAGACAGTCTTGTAATATATAAGCCTTTTGACTTACAAAGTGCTTATGGTGGAAATGAGAGCCTCTATATTGTACCATTATTTTCTTTGTAAATGTGCACATAGAGTTAAGTTGTGCCCAATCCCTATGGTGCTGGGAAGTTGTGTTTTTATGTCCTGAATAAATTTTTTTAAAAAAGATGAAATGATAAGTTTGTTTTAATGATTAATTATACTTGATCACTGTTAAGTCTTGTGGGTCAACAATTTTAAACTTATGTAAGCACAGATCGTAAAGAGATTTACAGCATGATAGTGTTCATAACTGTTTTTCTGTAGCCTTGCAGGTGACTAGAAGCATTTTCAGTTTTGATGAAAACATGTACTTTTATTATGTGATAAACATTTAAAAAATACACTTTCATGTGTCATAAAACAACACAATGAATATTTAAAATGAACACTCCTAGTGAAAGGAAATAACACAATTTAGTGTGAATATTTAACATTCATTGTGTTGTTTTATGACAAATGAAAGTGTATTTTTAACACTTATAGTGAAAAGGAGTAACACAATTTAGTGTAAAAAATACACTTTCATGTGTCATAAAACAACACAATGAATGTTAAAAATTAACACTCATAGTGAAAAGGTGTAACACAATTTCTTGTTAAAAAATACACTTTGAAGTGTCATAAAACAACACTGAGAGTGTCAGATATTTAACACTATTAAAGAGTTAAAATATTAACACTATCCAAAGTGTAACTTTAACTCAGAATCCGTGAGAATTATATAAACTCAGGGAAAGTGTTGATTTTAACACTATGCGAGTTGAATTAACACTCACGATTTTGCTGTGTGTACTCAGGTACAGAAGAACATTACTTATGTGAAAGCTGAGCAGCAAGGAAGTCATACTTAAGACACAGTACAAATCATTTTTACCCAATATATGAAATTATGCTTTATTTCCGAGGTAATAAGTAATACTGACGTGTGTTTTTACCAAAATATAATGAGGAAGAGAAAGGAGAATGGTGTGAGCCGCGGGATCACTTGGGTCAGGTTGTACTAGCAAAATCCCTTTATGCGTGTGCATTAGCTCACTGGTGAGGCACATATGAGCATAAGTACCTGCTGATAAAGTTCCCAGTCAGATGAAAAGAACGGATGCCTCCCTTTCACATTCCAGCAGAGCAGAGATAAGAAACACTTGCTCTCATCATGTTTCATTTTTTCAGCTGAATTAAATCAGGTTAAAGCCAGTTTGGGGTGGCAGCAGCCTAATGAGAGAGGAGTCGAGGTTGAACATGCGAGGTCATTGGTTAAAAAAGCAGCACAACACCTTTAGGAAAATGTGTGTGTGAGAATAAAAGACACTTTAAAATGAAACAGACACTGGGGCAGTAACACAAAAGTAAACAAACATCAGACACTCAAAAAATCATTCTATGTCAAATTTGAGGGTCTTAACGTTTAACATTTCAATTTAAAAGAGGAGTATGAACACTTTTACATTTTTTTACAATATGATTATTATGTCATTATGTCATGTTATTATATTCTGCCTAATTTTTAAAGTATTGCCAAAGAAGAAATTAAAACAACCAGTATGGCAATATTTTGTTTTGCCCAAAAGGGAAATATTAATAAAATATTCTGCTGCCCTCTAGTGGTCAGTCATACCAAAAATCTCTGGTGACATTTTTGACTGAAAATACTACATTGCTGTTAGAGGTTGTTAGATGTTCTGCTCTGTTATCCCTGTAAAATAACTCATATATCTAAACTGGCAGGGGGGGGGTTCAAGAAAGATTTGATGAATAAATGACATGTTCTTTTTTTTGGCAGAGGACAGAGGAAATCTCTTCTTTTTTATTAGGTAGCACTGATGTCTACAAAAAACATAAGAAGGCACCAAGCCTTTACCACTGATGCCTTCTCTGCTCATTGGAGACTGCAACTAAGGTAGTACAGCAAAAAAAGCCAAAACAAAACAACAACATAATACTAAAAGTTATTTTTTCTTAAACTGAACCAGAAGTCAGTCAACCTCAGAACCCATCAGCTATTAGCTGAGCCAGAATTCGACTTATATTAATGCATATCTACCAGGAAAAGACTCAACATGGCCACAAAAAGATGCAAAGGAACTGTAAAGAGACGCATAACTACCATAAGGAAACTGAGGTTATATCCAGATATGTCTATGTGTCTTTATCACTGGAAATGCCTACTGCAATATGCAAAAAATGAGATCTGATTTTACTGAATTTCATTTGGATAACACAGAAAATGTTTTTCATGCAGCATAAAAAGAAATGATGGTCTGGAGGTACGAAGTTTGAAATAGTACTTTCAATGTGATATGGCTAACTAATCTGATTAAAGACAAAGACAACATTTGGAATTATTTCCCCAAAGACATTTATTATAATGGGGGGACTTAAATTTCTGTGATTACAAAGCTGATAAATTGTTGTACCAAGTGCACCTCACTTAAAAATTGCAGTTGTTGACTATTTTTGACATCAATATTCTTCAAATCTGTACATTTGTCTTTAAAGTGAGCTATAAGGCTACAGATTTACCCCATAGTTTTATAAAATAATAATAACAATAATAATCATAGATACAATTTTGTTAAAAACTCTCAATTCCGTAATTATAGAGATAGACAGAATCTGAATCTACATATTTTTTTGTGTAACACTTCCCGTGGTCAGTTTTCCACCAAATATCGTGGAGTTATCTTATGGAATGAAAATGTTCATTTACTGGATTCTTCTGTATCATTGTCTGTGTACAAACAGAGACTTTGAAAAGCTCTGCTGTCAAAAACATCTTATTTGGATCAAGAATGATTCCTCTATGAACTGTTCTCTCGTTCAAAATGATTATTTGCAATTTCATATTTCAACCCAATTCTTATACTGTGAAATTGTGATTTTTTTTAGCAACTAAATGTACTGGTGCTGTGATTCTTGTATTTTACTATCCATATGTTTTCTTGGAGTAGTTTTCAAATTCATTTAAGTCAATATAGGTTTCTACCACACCCTCACATGTACTGTTTATATGTTTTATCCCCATCGTGCTTTGTATTATGTGAAACAAATTTAAAAAATAAGTTGCAAGTTCACAAATGCTCATAATCAAGTTCTGCTGGCCAATAAACTGATTAACAAACATATTTTTTCTAAATAATTACATTTGGAAAAACAGAAATATTTAACTAAAAAATGGCAATTTTCTTCATAATGGAAAATGGAATGATATTAATATTGTGTAGAGTGAAGTGCGGTCATTACAGGGGAGACAGTGAGTTATGAAAGTCAGCCTACACCTGTATGTCGTCTTTTTTCGTACACAAGCAGGCGAGGGAGCGCGCAGGCACACCAGGCAGTATCAAGCAATATTTCATCAGCGATGCCACAGTTTTCACAAACAAGAGTGACACACAAAACAGCTGGTTCTGAAATGTAACCACTAAGCACCAGTAACAATATATCTTAAAACTTCAGATAAAAGCCCTCTCCCACTTAGATGCCCAGTCCCTTTTTTTTAGCAGGGTGTGGCAACACATTTGAACAAATAAAGGCCCATTAGAGGTCCAGTCTGGTTCCCATGCAGTTCATTTTTTGGAAGTTCTTTCTAAGTATAAAAGCGGGCTGTTGGCTACCTGCTGGAGTTAACGGTAGTGAGCTGCCTAGATCATGCATATAGCATGTATAAATTTATATGCTTTTGTCAATATGGACTTATTTCTCACAATTTTGGCTTGATAAGATTCTCTACAATTCAATTATTCACTTAATTTTACTGACACCATGAGCACCAATGAAGACAGAATTACCGGCATAGTAAACAAGCACAACTCCAAAACTGTATTCACAAATTACATTCATAATTATCAACATTATGCATTTAATTTCTTGCTTTGCATAGGTTTTTTTGCTTTGTTTGTTTTACTTTATCGTTTTGTTTTAGCTATTTTGGCAAATGTTCAGGTCATTTCTTCTTTTGTGGCTAATTACCTTCTTTACATGTTTTTGATCAATAAAATAAAATAAAATAAAGCCACATTGCCCAATCTCAGAAAGTAAAATAAATAATTTGATTTTAGTTCCAACCTTTGCTGAGGAACAGTTTTGTTTGAATGGAAAAAAAAGCCTGCAGCATATAGACGCCTGTACCAAATATAAGCCTGTTGAGTTGAGTGGTTTATGCAGTAACAGGCCGGGCTGTAACTGAAGTTTTATGGTTCTCAGTATCTGCATGCAACCTTCACCATGACACAGAGACCACCTGTGTATGTCGAGCCCCATTAGCAACAATCAAACACACAGGTTAATTCAACATGAAGCCAAACTTAAATGTACAGTGACTTACCAATTTTGTAGACTTAATGTTAGGTGTGTTTTAGATAACATCCATCCGTCGGTCTGTCCTGGTGAAAACATTGGCATAAAACTGGTCCTTACAGTTTTGTTAGCCGTTTAGTACATTAGCTAATTTAGCTGCTAACATAGCTACATAGCCAAACTTTTCATCTATACCGATACGTTTAAAACACTTTTCTGACTTTCCTTTTTTCGATATAGTTTGGCTAAAGTTGGGGTTGTCCTCGTATTCGCTATAATTTTCCTTTTCGCGTTGAATTTTTTTTTTTTTTTTGCAAAATCGCTGGGTGCTGAGATGTCCGCAGCTTCCGCCATGATGACATTGACATACGTTAGCAAGCTCTGACGTAATGACGTTCAAATCTAATTGTACACATTTCCAGTGTAAAATAAATAAATAAGAAAAAGAAAAAATAACAATAAAAAATATCCAGTGTAGAATCCAGTTTAAATGTATCAAATGCAATTATGAGGTATTGTTAAAAATTTAACAGGTTTGCATAATAAGCCAGAGAGGAGTTGTTAATGATGGTCAATACCAGGAGAGATCTCTCCTGTTGTTGCTTGCACCCACGAAAGAATGGGAATTAAAGGAGCAGTGTGTAAATTTGGGGAAATTTAGTGACATCTAGCAGTGAGGACTGCAGATTGTAACCAGTTGAAACTGCTCCTAGTTAGGATTCCTTCAGTGTTCATTGTCCAGGAGGTTTTTAGCAGGAGCGGGAATATCCGCAAAGGTCTCTTCATCTCTAAAATAAACTGACCAGGTGATTTAAACAGGAAAACAAACATAATGTAAGGCTGCCTTCTTCTAGCCTTAACACTTTAAAATTCCTTAAAAATATTAAGAAAAGACAATAACATAATTGTATGGAGAATCAACTCTTTTTATAACTATGGTAATTAAGTATATAACACTGGATAATTTTCTGATAATCTTCGCCCTTTTTAAAACATTTTTTTAGTTAATTGTCTTGTCACCTTTGCCATTTTTTGGGACATTTCTTGCCAAGTTGGTCTTTTCTTTTTTCCCCTATGTTTTGAAAAAAAAAAAAAATCAAACCAATTTGCTCAGTCTTAAATGGGTCAAAAAGCTTGTGAAAGGCCTCTGAATGCAGCACAAGAAAACTGATGCACACCTTCTACAGAGGCACCATCGAGAGCGTCCTGACCAGCAGCATCACCGTGTGGTACGACGCCTGCTCCACGTCCTGCAGGAAGAACCTCCAGCGCATCGTGAGAGCAGCTGAGAAGATCGTCGGTGCTTCTCACCCCTCCCTCCAAGACCTCTACACCTCTCGTCTCACCCGCAAAGCCCTTGGCATTGTGAGTGACCCCACCCACCCGTCACACAGCCTCTTCAGCCTGCTGCCATCAGGGAGGAGACTGCAGAGCCTGCGGGCCAGGACCAGCAGACTGCGGGACAGCTTTGTCCACCAGGCTGTCAGGATGGTGAACTCCATCCCTGCTCTGCCCACCCCCCTCTCCTGCTCTGCATCCCCCCCGACACTGAAATCTCTCCCTGCTCTGCCCCCCCTCCACACACACGCACCACCTGGACTACAACTCCCTGCTGCCCCACCCCCCCCCACCCCTACTCACACACACGCACTCACACACGCACACGCGCACACACGCACACACACCCTGGAGTCTGAAATGCCCCCCCCCCACACACACACAGGTATGCACCATGGACTCTAAAAAAACTCTCACCGAAGTGAACTCCTCCCCTCAGGAAAACAACAACACACAGTCACTTTAATCACCACCAGCCAATAAGCTAAATTCTTTCTTTCTAATTGCACTACCATATACATTTGCACTACTATAACTATTTTTAATGTGTCATTGTTTGTATTGTACAGTTTTTATTTATCTCTTTTTAAATATATATATATTTATGTCTACTCTCTGTCACAGAGAGTTGAGAGTACACAATTTCAATCCTCTGTTTGTCTTGTACATACTGCAGAATTGACAATAAAGCTGACTTTGACTTTGATGTTGACCCAGGTTTCAATGGGTTAAAGTGAGGGGGTCTTTGGTTAAAGCTGATATGTCTATTTAGTGTCAAATCTCCTGCAGCCTAGATGAAACCACCACCTCTACAACCATGTAGTGGACAGAGAGCCCATGCAACCTCTGACTCTGATGCTGTATCTACTGACAGGCGGTGACCACTGTGTTTACTCATTTCTTTGTTCCTGCTACTAAAGAAGAAAAGGTAAACACTGCCAGTGATGATAATTTAATCAAACTCTTTCTCATATGACTTAACTGTTTACTGTATGTAAACTTTTTTTTCTTTTAATAGCTGAAATGTACATTAACCTTAAAAAAAAGCACAGGGCTAAATGGAAGTTATTTTTAATTTGATATATACATTATCATAAACCATGTAAGTCAAACCAAAAGTGGTTGGAGGAAGGAGAGGGGGAAACTGTTAAAAAACACATTCAACATTGTTCTGTAGCACTAATCCATATTTGTGCAAAGCTCATAGCTACCACATTGAACACCCAGGTCTCACTTCATTAAAGGGGCAGCTTACCCCAAAATCTAAAGCACACATTTTCCTCTTACCTGTAGTGCTATTTATCAGTCTAGATTGTTTTGGTGTGATTGAGTGTTGGAGATATAGTGAAACTAGATGGCTTGTGGTGCTCAAACGTCAAAAAAGATACATTTGAAAAAGTCACCAGCAATGTCTCTTTCCAAAAATCACAACCTGGTTACACAAGATTTAAGTAGTTTCATGTAGTAACTATATTCTCTCTGTCAAATTACACCTACGAAACATATCACTGCGCAGGAGGAGTACCATCTAGTTCCATTACATTTAAGAGAAGGCAAATATCTCCAACTCTCTGCAACTCACAGCAAAACAATCTGGACTGATAAATAGCACTAAAGGTAAGAGGACAAATATGTTGTTTTTTTATTTTTTCCCTTAAAGAGAAAAAAATTAGGTAGTACATCTCTCCTTTTTTGGCACAGTGGGCAGCAGACAGACACACAGATGGGACATCTGCAGTCAGCCTCACAGATTTTCATCTGCGTTTATGAATGGAGTATACAAGTACGCAGCATCGTTTTCTTCATAGATGATGGCCACAGTCTCACCAGCATCTGGTACTGTTGCACTGGTCTGTATGTAAGCCTGAGAGAGCAAAGACAACACCAAACAAAAGTCAAAAAAGGTTCATTCAGTCTGCACTGAAACGTATTAGGCTAATTCTTTTGTATGGAAAGACTAGTTTTACCTTGACATGTTTCGACCACGGTCTTCCTCAGAGGAGTCACGTGATGCTCTGACAGGTATAAAACAGCTGACAGGACACATCATAACATCATTTGACTCTTCTGAGAAAGACTGCAGGTAGACAGCAGTCGAAACATGTCAAGGTAAAAAAACCAAAAACCTTGCTAGTCTTTCAATACGAAAAGAATTAACCTAACACCAAATTAATGCACTGTTTGACATTTTCAAAAAAAACATATCAGTATTTAATCCCAATATCCAATATTCTTTGGCTGAGCTCACAGTTTTATAAGCAGGACATTAATTGTAATGGAAAGTTCAATATCTCTTAGTGAAATATTAGACTAAACCTACAGATAAACTTGAGGCTTAAACATGTTTTATTCAGATTTATTAAAATAAAAGTGGACTTCTTTCATGTAGAGACTTTGAGCTCTTTACCCTCTCGAGCAGTTGCAGTCGCTCCTCGTTCAGCAGGTTGCTCTGCCTCAGCTGGCTGACCGTGTTCTCCAGGCCCAGCAGTTTCTCCAGGTGTCGGCGATGTCGCTGCTGCAACACTTTAACCTTCTTCTGCAGCTCGGTAACTATCGCCTCCAGCTGCTCCTTACTCAGACTGTTCTTATGGTAGCTGCTCATGTGAAGAGTGGAAAGAGATTGTTTAAGTCATAACACAGACATGAATATAGGATAGAAAAGCATGACTGATGCTTTCTTTAGTTGTGATTTAAAATGCTCCAATGTTAACCCTTTGAAACCTGAACAAATTGGATGGATTTCCTTAAAAGACATATCAACAAGGCAATGAGCAACTTAACAAGAAATGAGCAAGATCATTTCAATCAGCAAGATATCAGTAAACAGTTACAGAAAATCAGTGAAAATTAGCACAAAAAATAAAATAAAACAGGAAATTAACAGTGCTAATATAAAATAATAAAAATAAATAATAATAATAATAACAATAACAATAATAAGCATACAGTATATTTTTTTCTGCACCTTAATTGTAATAAATAATTATGGAGATTTGGACATTTTCCCCTAGACTTTTTGATATTTCTTTTTTGAAATTCTCTCTCTGTTGTTTTTTAAATCTAACTTTTAGGGAATTTTCTTATTTTTTTACCAAGTTGCCAACTGCTTTTTTTTTAAGAAATCAAACGAATTTCTTCAGGTGTCAAAGGTTTAAATGCTTGTGAACAGTGTATGGACACCACACAAGAAAACTGATGACGATCCAAGTTTTTAAGGGTTAATATCTAGTTGTTGACTGTTTGCTGTATTTTTACTCATGTTGGCATCATTAGTGTTTTTATTACGGTAACGCTGACACTTCTGCCATTCCCCCCTCAGGTTCAATTGCATTTATTATTTTATTCATTTTAATTTATTATTTTATTTGTTTTAATGATGCTGCTGTTTTTTATTCCTTTATTCTTTTTGACTGTTTGGATTTCACTTATGTTATGTATTTGTTTTTATCCTTGTAATTTGTTTGGAGTGAGTGTATCTTTTGACTGTGATTGGAGCTCATTAAAACAAATTTCAATCAACTACATAGATATGATATATAGATAGATGATTCAATCGTGAATCTTAATGCTGATCTTACAACAAGTGACTTTTCAAGCAATTTCACTGTTGCAGACAAATATCTAGAGTCCGAATAAAAACAAGGCAGTTTTTTAGAGTTGTGTCGCACTCCTCTGATTGTGAACATTTGGTGTAAGTTGGTCACAAAACTCTGACCTGTCTTAAGTCAGTCTTCTTGACCTTCCAAGAAAAACATGTTAAGTTGCTAGTCTTGGCGCATTCAAATACTGAAGTTCAGTGACGTGAGTGGCGTGGAGAAACTGGTGGAGTTGAAGAGTGCCTGTGTTTAATTCAGTGTGTATCTGATACACCAACCAGCACTTGATTTTAGTGAGAGATCTCAATTTTTGAAATGATGGGCTGCTCATTCCCACAGTCTCCTCCTACTAAAATAACAGCTAACCAAAAGAGGCTGGCAGCAAGTTGCAGTGACAGAATCCAAAATGTAAAGTTTGTTCATAAACACAGTTCATCTTTATAGATGATATTGATGCCAAACTGACAAGAATACTGTCGACATATGACGACTTTTATCTTGTTTTTCTAAAATTATGTGTTTTTGAGGACACAAAAGTAATTCTTAATATGTCATAATTCTTAAAGGGAGCTTGGTGTAATATTTTCCACCAGGAGCAGGATTTATAAGAATTTCAAAAGGAATCTGGTTGTAGTCTTGCAAATTGTGAACCTGCATGATCCACAGTCTTTGCAAAATTTGACTGTGACTAAACAACTCATATTCTCTTCAATTGTGAGAGGGCGTCAGTCTTTAGCTTTTTAAGGCCTCTTCGAAGTCTTCTAAAAGTCTTCTAGAGATGGGAGACATGCACTGACTTAACTCTGATCTCAGGTTGAACATGAAATCCTGCAGCCAGCACCTGGAAACAAACATGTCCCTGAACTTGATCAGTACTCACCAGTGTTCTTCCAGCTGGTGATCCTGCCACTCTATGCTGTCCTCCTCCGACTTCCCGTCATCTCCCTCTCCCTCATCTGTGTCCAGTCTTTCCACTGTGAGGACCAGGGACGTGGGAGACGGTGCCACATGTTTGGACACTATAGGCAGAGTAGAGGTGATGGGCTTGGAGCTCAGAGCGGACGACAGCACTGTATCCGGGCTGAAGGTGAACTGGGAGGTTTCACTAGGGAAGACATTCGGTATCGTCTCGAAGTAGGCGATGACTTGAGTTTCGTGGCCTCCAGGGACGCCTGAGGACTCCTCTGTGGTGTCACTCACATCTTCAGCAGCGACAGCAGCTGCGTCTGTCAGTGTGGGGTCATTCATGAGCAGCCCGTGGCCCTGAGATAAAATAGCAGCAGTGATTCTATTCAGGAGCTCATCTTGCCCCTCAGACATCACCACCAGCTCCCCGCTGTTACTGAGATCGTTTGCTGTCTGGAATAAAGTTAAAGGGAAATTCGCCCTCGTTTCGATTGTGTCCACAGATGCCAGCGTGTTCAGGTCAGCGTGTAGAGAGCATTCAGATTCTCCAACATCACTTGACTCCAGCAGGCCGGTCTCTCCCTGCTGCGATGGGTCCACAGTGATCTCATACAGGTGGACCGTGTGCAACGCACTCTCCATCTCTACAGCGTCAGCAGCCCCCGCCCTGTCATTGGACACTGCCGCGCTCTGATTACTGTTAGCTCGAAGCCGTTTTGGCTTCTTTTCACTGTGATCCATCGCTTTCCGTTTCTAGAAAGAAACATGAGTGTGTTTATTAAGAGAAACCCGACAGCGTGTACAGTTCAACTCAGAACTGTTGAAATTAGGGGTCATTTTTCATACCGATGACAAGGACTTAATGAGACCGATAACTGATTTTTGGAACTAATAGGCATGTACATGAAAATAAATTAAACCTTCTGTCAGTATTCAGGATTTGGAATATAACAAACTTCAACACAAAACGTTGTTTAAATACCTTCAGCAAATGTTTAATCTGATCTAACCCTATACTTTTTTTTGCCTGTCTGCTTGTTTGTATAATCGTTTCTCTATTTTCTTTTTCACACATAAAATCAAAAACTAAATTTCTGGCCTATAAATACAACTAACATGGCATAGAAAAACTATAAAGACTGCAGTAAGTGTCTTGTTTTACCTCGGCCTGCTGGAAGACTGTGGGCACGGCGTCGCTCTCCAGGTAACGGATCCCCCACCGCACCTTGAAGCACGAAGGTGCAAAATGCTCGTGACAAATATACTGGTGTCGAGAGGGAGTCCAGTTCTCACGTCCCATGTTCCTCAGCCACTGCTGCAGCCGGACCGGGTCCTGGAGAGGAAACCTAAAACACAGTTTTGAAATGTTTAGAATCAAACAAAAAATACACCCACAAACACAATGCACTGTGTGTTTGTGTTTGTGTGTGTGTGTGTGTGTGTACAGTTGTTCCAGTGAAACGATGATAACATCAACAAACATTAAAATCAGAGCACCAGCACTGATACTGCGATAGTGTAACTGACTGACTCTGTGGACTCGGCACATTTTAGCTTGTGCCATAACACTCGTTATGCTTAAACAGCGTTATGCAACCCAACACTGGAAGCTTTTGAGGCCATAATTAGTGGTGTTGCCGTATGTGATTACATTTATATTGACAGATGCTGAGAAACACCATTAAAAAAACATTGTCAAATACATCAAAGATACAATAGTAGCAGTGAATGCACATTTTTAATTGCCTTTTGTAGCAGACAGGTTTCTAGTTTTGTCACTGTGATGACATTTTCAATATAAATGTAATAAGGGTCAACAGATTATTGTCCTGGACGATAATCAGGGCCAATATTTGGCATTCTACCGATTATCTGTATCTGTAACAATTTATTTTAAATATTAGCGATAAAATTAATTAATTAAAAAGTGCAAAGAAAGTGCAAGCATGGGGAGAACTCTGACTTATAGCTCAGGGAGTTATTTTTATGAATTCATTTTTTATTTAAATTTTCACTTGACTTAATGAAAAAAAAGTTGCTGGGAACTTGCTGTATATGATAGGCATCTCAGCAATTTTGTTTTTATAAAGTTCAGTGAAAACTGAAATAAATGAATTAATAAAAATAGCTTCCCAAGGTTTTGCAAACTAAAAAGCTCCACCATGCTGATACTTTCTTTGCATGTATTGCAGACTGCCTTCCCTGGTGTTGACACTTAATTTCAAAAAAATCAAATCAAAATCATTAAATCATTAAATAAAACACAGATACAGATAATTGGCAGAACACCAAACATCAGCCCTGCAAATCAGCCCGGCCAGGCTGGTAATCTGTTGACTCTTGTTATTTACTAATAATCGATATTGGCCCTGAAAAAAACAATACCGGCTGACCCCTAATAAATTCTAAATTAAAAAAGAAGAAGAAGAAGAAGAAGAAAGAAATGTCAATAGTGCACTTTGCATTTAATTTTTCAGTTTGTCTACCTCACGTTATAAAATTATATTAAATTAAATTAAATTTCTTAGCCTTTCACCTTGTCTTAAATACTTTAATCTGCTGTAACACGATATCATTCCTCTATCGATCTATCTGTCAGTCTCACTGTGGCTCAAATCCACAAAAAACAACAACTCAAAAGCACATGTTCTACATTCTTAAATATCTCTTCAGGTGAATTTGCATGTCAACAGACACTCAGTCACCAGACTGTCTGACAGACAGAGATCATGATTTAATCAGGACTCAAAAGTCAAAATAAGGCGAGACAAACTGAATAGCTCATCAAATGCTGATATTTAATGACTGATATCACAGTGATTTGTGTTAAAATATATCGTATAAACTGCCGTTGTTTAAGACTGACTCATCAGGGAGGTCCACGTCCCTTAAAGTTAGAGATGACGGCTCCTCCAGCAGCTCCACAGCTAACATGAACTAACAATTGAGTAACAGATAAATAAACACGTGCTCACTTGTAGAAGCTCTTCCTGTCGTTGTTGTTTCCGGAGTCATTCTTACAGTTTGGGACCGAACAGTATTTGGGCATCTCAGGTCGGTGCTGTTTGAAGGCGGTTTGTCTTCGTGTCCAACTGGGTTCACAACAAGGTGAAACTCGTGCTGTGTGTTGTCAACGCGTGGCGCACAGTGACGACACGCGATCAGCTGTTTACAATCGTGACGACATAGATGCGCGACCATCGCTTTAAAGAGAAATCGGTACTTATTTCTCTTTTCTTCATTAAATGCATTGTTTACGAAACATAGTGTTTAATAAATAATATTTGAAATTAACTTCTCCATTCTTATTTGAAACAACCCCCCACTATTGTACACTGCGTTACAAAACAACCCTAAGTAGACACTGGGAGCAGTGTACACGATTAGTAGCATCTTGCAGTGAGGATGAAAGACTGCAATCAGCTGAAACTTTTTCGGTTATTACCGAAATATTCACAAGTGTCTGCTACTCTCTAAAACAAGCGATCGTGTATTTAAAAGCGTAAAAACACTGCACAAGGCGGATTCACATCACAAATCAGTGTTTCTCCAAAGCGCTTTGGCTCATCAGAGACCGGCCCACCTAATAATGTGTGCTCACCATTTTAATCTGATAATTTGAGATCCGGATGATCACAAGAACTGAATCAGTCACAGAGGACTCTTCCTCTCCAAAAAAGGACCTGGTGATTTAAACCAGTAAAGTTGCTGCATAATGCAGTTTCACATTAAAAATCAGCGTTTCTTCGATGCTGTATACACCTGCTAACTTGTACTTACCATTTTTTCTGATAACTTAAGATCCAGGCGTTCAGGAGGTTTTCACTAGGAGCTGAATTATTCATAGATGTCTCCTCCTGTCTAACACAAACAGCCCAGGTGGTTAAACCAGTAAAAGCACTTGATAAAGCAGTTTTAAGTTACAAATCAGTGTTTCTTTAATTCGGTTTGGCTTATTGGAGACAAGCTCATTTCATTTTTTTTTTTTTTTTAGTTTTAGTTTTACTGGGAGCGGAAGTATTGAAGGTCTTTTCCTCTTTATGACATAGACCCGGGGATTTAATCCAGTAAAAACACTGAATAAAGCACTTTTATTTCTAAAAAAAAAAAAAGAAGTCTGGTTTTCCAGCACTAGGTCATGGAGGGGCTGCTAATGGCCCTACCTAGAGTCAGTGTTTGATTTGTCTGTTCTGGGCTACTGTAGAGACATGGAGGTGCGTCATGGGGGACTCTATGAATGAGGACCCACTCTTAAGCCCCCAGTGTGCCTGGCTTTGAAGCCAATATTTTTTTAGTGGCCAAAAAGTGGAATTACAACTCCAGCATCACATCATGTCCTGTTGCCCAAGAAGACTTTTTCCCATTAATGTCCATTGGGGAAGGGCTGTCTGTAAATCAGTGGATACTTTTTTTTTTTTTTAGCAAAATGACTCATTCCACTATCAGTTTCAAATCCAATCTGTCCAGTAACTTTTGGAAAGTCTGGAAGAGCTGCAATTGTAAATCATTTTATTCACATGAAAGTAGGCAGAGTGCCAAACCAGAAGTACCTGGGTTGGCTGGCAGAAGTCTTTCGGTCGCTCGCTCTATGGGCCTAATGATGCAGAAGCAGTGCTGGTCATATGGGGAATTTCATAACCACTGAAATAGAATTCTTTTAGTTTCATGCAACATTGAGCAACTTTCATAGGAATTAACAGGGTCCTGCCTGCAATTCTGTATTCAGGTCTCTTCTTACATCCATGCCCGCTCCCTATGTGGATATAAATGGCTCATTCTCAGGTAACAAAAACACAATGATTCTTATTTTCAGGTGATTATACACTTAAGAAAACAGACTTATTATATATTACACCATTTCTACCAATATGTCCCCCTAAATCCTACACACTTGACCTTTAACTAACATAAGGAAAGATAACAGCTTGTTTCTAAAATCACTGGACTGGATTTTTTTATTCAATATTTTTCTCCAAACATTACACGGAATCTTTAAATGATACAGTATATATACATACACATCAGTGTATTTCTTTATCTAAAAAGTTGAGGGCCATTGGACAATGCAGCTGTGCGTTTCAAGACAGGGTTGCATTTTGGACGTTTGTGTACTGAGGAAATCCACATATGGGTCACCAGTAATTGAACGTGTGTTGGAGACTAGAGTGCCATCAGTGTTTGCCTTACACCAAAGCGAGTTTGGAGAGTAGACTGTGCGGGAGCTGCCGGGTGAGTGGCACAATGACGCTTGAGGATGAAAACATGGAGAGCAGCAATATCTTCCTCAACGGGAAGCAGTGCAGCAGTGCAAATTAAATGTTACCAGCTACATGACTGAACCAACTACATACACCACTAATGGCAAACAGCACCTTTAAGAGTGTACCCAGAGACAATCTATCATTTTTTCTGTACTGGTCTCAGACATGTGGTCATTGCTGTACTCCTGTAAAATAAAAAACTGACATACTGTAGTATAGTTTGAGAAACACTGATAGACATGCTGCTTCTTAACCTGGTTTACGATGCTTCAAGCTGTGTACACAGGCCAACAGTACAATGCTGGGTTTCAGAGTCACAAGACACTCCTTGTAAAAACTGAACAATCATTTTCATTACGGATCTTTGGTACATATCAGCTATTTGATCCCATCTGCTGACTATATCAAATATGTTAAAACCAAGCAGCTCCAAGGAGACTTGTCTGAAAGGTTGGTTTCTTTACCCGGTGATGGAACACACGAGCGGGCAAATGGACTATGGAAATGGAGATTTTTCCAGTTTTAACTGATAACATGAACGGACGTAGCCAGCTGTGGACTGGGCTTGTGTAAGTGATCTCATCCCATCTGAACTACACCATGTGTTTTCTGTATACAACTAGCGGAAGTTTGTCGGGGAGAGGGATCCCTTTAGGCTAAGCATGAGTGAGAGCATGTCCGAGCACTGTAGGGAGTGAGGTGGCTGGGATGGTTCAGGTCAGATGGGAGGTCGTCAGTGTCACAGACAGATTGGTGTGGCCTCTACATCATCCCCAACTGCATTAGCGTGTTGGCATACGCCATGGGCTTGACATTCGGATGAGGCTGTGGAGGAGAGAGAGAGGAAGACAAACATTAGATCAGCCTTAGACAAGACCCAAATTGACCTTTAAGGGTACACTCTGCAGGATTGTGTTATTCAGTCCCTCTTGAATTTTGTGGGCTGTTTTGGGGATGGTTGCAGCCTGAAATGCCTGATTTCACAGCATCTTTTCTAAAAAATTGTGATGCAAATTATGATGTTTTTAAAATTGCAGGGAAAGTGAAAATTGCAATAAAAGTTGTGATGCTTTTAGGGATTCCGGGCTTATTATTGTTATTATTATTATTATTATTATTATTATTATGGGTATTCACTGTTATCAACAGAAAGAGATAATCTACTGTTTGACATTTCACCTCACTATATTTACATTTTTTGTGTCTCTGTGTCTCTTAGATGCCTGGTTGCTACCTTTTTGTAAGGCCTCAATGTCACCTGAGCGCTGTGTACACACACAGAAAAGTCCCAAGCACAACAAAGAAGAAGAATATAACACATTACATGCAGAGGGTAGAGTCTCTGCAGATAAAAACAGTGCTACACACCTCTAGTGGGTCATAAGTGATGATTGAGAGGGATTATTTTTGTATGAGTTTACACAGATGTTTTGTTTGTTTGTTTGTTGTTTTTAGGCACTGCCTGTGTTGTCTCACCTTTAAGCTGCCACGGGAGGTAGTAACAGTGTCTAATTGACATCTGAATAAGAGGGACGGTCAACAGGATGGGACATGTGTGACATTTTGACATGTTATGCATGTAACTATCTAAAATCACACATTCAAGCAGCATGATGCCACCACTGTTTTGTTCTGTGTAAAAATGCAAAGGTGGTGCAAAGAACAGACTTCATAGTGACCCTGTAACATGATCTCTGTGTAAAAAGGGCTAAAGACAAAGAGCAGGGCAAAAAGGCACTGAGAAAATCAGTATGCTGCATGCATTTTAAACAATAAGACTTACAGTAAGGTTGCTGCGTTTGCACAAAATTGCAAGGTTGCATATTCTCATTGGCTAAATTTGCATGAATTATTAGTTATTAACTTTAAACTTTCAGACTGTCTAAATAGGGAGTTATAAAAGCGGGTTAAACAGGACCAGTTTAAAACCCAGTCTATGTGACTGTAACACAATACAGAGCTAACCCACAGTTTAAAAGCTATACAATGAAGCTCTTGAGGACATTATTACCGCAGCTAACGGACAGTAAGAAAAAAAAAAAAAAAAAAAAATAGGACCCATCAATAAAAAAGCCCAATTCCAAAACTTGTTCAATTATAATGAATATTACAATTAAGAGTGCAAGATACTGACCACAGCAGTGAACTGGTGAAATTCTGGCTTGAGGTCTGATCCCCTGAGGTGGATGTAAGCGCCTTTGTTTCCCATCTGATCACTGCAGAGAAAGAAACACAACACAGAACAGTTAAAGTGAGCAGCTACAGTAAGAGCTCCCTCTTCGCTCTGAAGTCAGCATGATTACGTACCAGTAGTTGGGTGCTGAGAACACGGTGATGCACTTCCCTGAGTGAGTGACCTCGTAACCCTCAGCTTTGACCTCATGACTACGCACAATGAAATCCAGATTATTCTGTTCCAGGAAGCGCTCCGTCACATCCGGCCCGAACTGACAGCTCACTCCTCGCTTGCTGATTGACCGGCCGTTCTTCATCAGAGAAACAGAGAGAAAGAGAATTTTAATATAAAGTGGACTGAGCATCTCTAAGCAAATAGACCTGATGGCGTTCTGAGTGGGACTGACCTGAGGCTGTGGATCTGACCAGAGGAGGTCACACATGGGACCTGTGAGAAAGTGGAGGAAGGTGTTAAAATGTACCTGTTCTCCTTCCTCAGGACGGTTTATTACTGCCAGCTTTATACTGATGACGATGAAGTCTGAACCTACCTGAGTCTGGGGGCTGTCTGTTCCTGTCAATCTTCCTGAGGTCTTCCAATGTGACACCATCTTCACTGAACAGTCCACCGTGCATAACCTGAGGAGAGCCTCATTAAGACTGTGTGCTAAGCACAAAATGTCAAAGCACTGCAGCTGTAAAAATAACAGCAGTCATCTGTAAGGTCCAGGGAAATTATATTAAAAAGGAAACCCATGCACACTATCGTCAGAAACAGTCACCATATTTAACCATTTGAAACCTGAACAAAAGGGCTTGATTTCTTTCAAAAACATAGGGAGAGGGCAATCAACGACTTTAGAGGGCGTAACCTTGGCAATGGACGCAAAGCAGGTCTACATGTATCACATGATACTAGTGAAGCGTCAACGGTCACACAGCGCTGTTCGGCACTAGATTTTAAGTTGCTAAAGGAACAGATTTTGCATGACATCAGACATGTTTTGGGATTTTAACGAAATATTTTTTTTAAAAACAATGTATATTCAAAAGTTTTCCAAAACATCCAATTAATTCCAAAGTATTTCCAGGTCTGGAGAACAGTTTTTTAATTTTATAACTTTTTCCTTAACCCTGTGTATATTTACTACACCAAACCCCTGTTCAGGTTCTGTTCCATCCAAAAATCCTTGATGAAAAGTAACACCAGCTCAACCAGCTACAGAGTCCCGTTATTAAACAGAAACTGGACCTGGTGAAAAACCAAATCAGCTGCATGGTCCTGTGACTGTGTTCAGCTCACAATGTTGCTACGTACCAGTACTTTGTTGTTGATACACTGTGCTAGAGGCAGCCACTGGAAGACCTCGCTGAACAGCTGGAACATCTGGGCCGTGTACTTGGCTTTGACCTCCCCTTCAAAGCCATACATCTGGTTCATGTTGTCTGTCTCGTGGTTCCCTTCAGAAAGAAATGTTGTTTAAACAAGTTTAACAACTTTATGACATTAATAGAAAAAGTCTGTAATAAAACAGTAGAAACAGAATAAAATGTGAACATGAAAAAGGCTAATAAATAAAGTTCAGTGTTATGCTTTGAACGTCATGACAACAAAATATATAAATTAAGTGTGACATATTTATTTGACAACATCTGCAAACACACACGCATCCACAGACTCGTGCACGGCACGCTGTAAGAGCTCTCACCCCTTAGCAAGTGGAAGTTGTCGGGATAGAGCAGCTTGAAGCCGAAGAGGGTAAGAATGACCTCGAGAGAGAACGAGCCGCGATCCACAAAGTCTCCATTGAACAGCTGATTTCTGTGGTTAAGCATTAATGAGGCATTTGGTTGCTGTTTTTTTCATGACTGCACTGAACACAAGTCTAACGGTTGATGGGTGTCTGTCACAAAGAAAAGGATACATAGGGGTTGGTCTCTGAGGGTAAGCCGTTCAAGTTGAAGATGTTGAGGAGATCGTAGTACTGGCCGTGGGTGTCACCACAAATTGTTATTTTTTCTGTCTGTGATATATAAAAACAGAAAACCTTCAATAGAGTCTCAGAGGAAGAAGAAGACAGTTTAACACAACCGGGAAAAATAACAGAATTTTTATTTATTTTTTTAAAATATTAATAAGGAATGCATCCATTGTGAAATTCTGGGCCAATGCAAAACCAACATTTTTTTATGTCATTCTTTATTTTTTTTGTTTTTGTTGTTATTTATTCCCATTTTTGTGCCAGGGAAACAAAGACTTTTTAAACTTTTAAAGTTTTTCAAAGTTTTAAAGAATTTTAGTCATTTATTACACTATCTTTGTTTATATATATGCATATACATATATATATATACATACATAGCTGTAAAAACAGCAGAAAATTTCTCCTTCAAACAACTGAATTTATTCAAGTTTTTTTGGCAAAAACTGTATTTTACAAGATTACATTTGAACACATCATGATAACATTAAAATTTACCTTTACCAAATACTCATTTCAAAGTGCCGCTGAGGAAGTTCATTCTATATGAACTATTAATAATTCAAAGTTATTTTCCCTTGTGATAATGTGCAGAGACCTCACCTCTTTTAATGTGATCTCAACAAGACTCGGTAGCTTTGATAGAACATCTTTAACTTGCACCAAAATCTGAAAAAGTTCAGAAAAGTTGTTACTGCAGGTACATACGGGTTTCCTTCAGTGAGTGTGTTGCATATGAACAGACATGTTTTACCTGATAAGCACACTTTCTGTGCAATTTCTTCTGGTCTTTGAACCAGTCCATCATGTCCTTCATGAACTTTAATGTGACCTTCCCGTCTTCAAGTTTGGGGCCGACATACTCATCCTCAATCGCTGCAACACGAGATCAACTTAATGTCAGATGAAATATCAAAGACTGCAGTTAAAATTCAATGTTCACATCACTGCAGTTTGTTTTCATGAGTTCCTGTTTAACAGCACACATTTGATTACACACACACACACACACACACACACACACACACGTATATATATTTGCACAGTATCACAGAAAACTCACTCATGTTTTCGATGTCCAGAGAGTCGACAACAGATTTTTTAATCTCATCACTGGCGATGGCTCTCTCAAAAGCCTTCTGCTTCACAATCTTGTTACATTCCTGATACTTCATCCTTGCATCCTTGTCATTCGGTCGAACTCTCACTACCTGTCATCACAACAGGGAAATTAAATAAATTATCCACACTGGTTAATCACCAACTGGCATGGAGGCATACAAGGAGACTGAGTGGCTGCAAAGACCAGGTTGTGAACTGTAATAAAAGTATATTCATGTTTTAATTTTGCAGTTTATACTAAATGAAAAACATATTTGATCTATAAATACAGATAAATCTGGCTCCGATCTCTCATTGCTTCATCGCATTAACTCCTTTTTCTGTTGTCATGGTGCTTGGTCCAGCTTGTGCAATAAATTGCTGTGACTGTGGCTGAGCTTTGGATGTCTTTGTTGCCAAGGCCCTGTTATTTTTAAATTGCTTATTATGAGAGGAGCACGAACAACAATAGACACCAATTTAACTGCGGTATGAGTGCCTTCAAACTGGATCTAATTGGCATCATGACTGGATTTAAGGATTATCCCTGTTTCAGGCTGTTAAGGTGACATGAAGAGCCTAACTGATGGTGACAGATCAACAGATGGACCCAGGGAACTCTTTCTTTAGAGAAAATCTGAAAAACATTTAGTTATACAGTGAAAACTGCTCGTGTCTCTCATGCTTTGGGTTCAGGATGGAGAGTAGGTCAAAGTTTGCAGCTACACTTGTTTCCACCAGACCGTCCAGTTCAGTTGATTACACAGTAAAACAGTTATTTTCACGTTTAAACTGTCCCAAACTTGAATGTTGAGGCTCATGCTTAAAAAAACTTGCAGGTGTGTAGAAGTGAATTGTCAGAGATGAAGAAAAGAGAATTCCCACACACTGCCCTGGTACCTGCAAAAAACTTCATTAAGCAAACTACGTTTCATTGTCATTTAACCTGATGAATTTCTGATGCCCAAAATGCTGTTTGCTTAATAACGTTTACCGAAAGTTAAAGGGTAGTGTGAGGGAATTTGAATTTCAATAGCCAAAATGGGTGGATGGCACCAATTAGTGTTGTCAGAAATTAGGAATTATTGACACCTATCAGTTCTGAAATTTGAAACAATTTCAATTTTCATTTTCCACAGTAGACTGATTCATCACTACCAGCTGCACATTCTTGCTACCTCTTCTTGTTTACATCAGTCATTCTGCTGTTCTCTGCTACTTACCCAAAAAAATGTCATTGTTGTCACATAATAGCTTTGTTATATTTAGCTTTTAAGTTGGTTTTCTCCATGGTATCGAATTCCAATACTTTTCCAAGGTTATGTATCAAAGAGATCATTGAGACTTGTAAAAATAAAACCAGGCCATTCCCTCTTGTTTTTTTCTCAACCCTCTGTTGAGGTATCCAGCACACTAATTCGATACTAAAAGGTGGAGCCAGAAACACTGCACTGCAAGAGAAAATCCTCACTCTTGCTCAACAAGGACTTGATGCACAAACCGGCTATTTTTATCCCTTTGATTGCGACAGAGACTGTAAACACTCCAACCTGTTTTCCTTTGTTTTGAAAATGTCAGTGTGCAACCCTGCTCCATGGACAATCAGAGAGGTGCAGATGTTCACGTGTATTGTCGGTGAAGAGGAAATACAGCGAGAGCTCGACGGAGCAGTGGTGTGTCTTTAGTTGTTGGGAGAGTTGATGGTTAACCTTTGAAGGAGGTCCTTTGAACCATGAACGCGGGGTTGAGAGCGGGATGAGTAGGCTTATAATGTAATTTGTTTGTTGTTGTGTGTGTTATGTATGTGTTATGTGTATGTTTTCATGTATTGTTTGCTGTTTTCATCAAGGGTCACTTGGGAAATAAGTGTTTTAGTAATGCTTTTAAATGCTATCCTCTGGGATTTTTTTGTCATAATACTCCTTTAAGACTAAACAGGTTTAGGTGCATATCTGTACCTGTATGTAATCAGAATCAGAATATTTGTTCTTTTTATTCCATATCAAATTCAATAGTTTTAATAGGATTCGGCGGAGCGCTTAAGCTGATAACAATGTTCACTTTATAGTAAAGAAGTCAAGATAGCCCTCCGAGCTTATGGGTGCTAACTATGCCAACTATCTGGATGTGGTTTGGGTATGAAAAGTCAGACACAGAACCCCGGGTGTGTGAATGTATGAATATATTTGATGCATGGTGACTTGTTCCACATGCAATGTACAAAATGACATTATTGTGAACGAGTATTAATTGTCTCTTTGTTCTTTTAGCATGAGACTCGCTTCAGCGTTTCATTTTTTCCCCTCTACACACCAGCCAGGTCCTGGCAAAAAGCACTGTAGGTTCCACTTTGATTTATTTAAGTATAACAATACTTAATTTAATTTTACTATAATAGTATTTTTTAAACTATATACTTTTATTAACATTATAACAGTATTTTATTAAACTTTATTATGGCAGTAGTTTATGTAAAAAGTAGTTCTGTAAAAAGCTTTTGTACTTTGTACTTTGCACTGAAGGAATGGAGAAGCTCTCCAATCTCGTTATACACTGTATAATGACAATAAAGAGCATTCTGATTCTCTGATTCTGATCTGATGTAACTTTATGATAGCAGCTACTTTATTTGTAACTGTCATTTATTTAATAATTTTGTATTTTAGTAGTTTACAGTAGTTTAGAGGAGATTTCAAAATATTAAGATATATATTGTGTATCACAATATTGCCTAAAAATATTGTGATATTATTTAAAAGCTGTATCACCCAGCCGTATCAGAGCCTGACTGGTCAAAGCCTCTCTTCCTCCAGGAAGCTGCCTCCGTCTCACTCAGACTCACCCTTGGTCTGTACCGGAGAGCAGCGCGAAAGAGAGGCGCACTCACTCTACAGCTAAATCTGGGAACCGAAATGTCTCTAGCAGTACCCTTCACACTGACTGACAAAAAAACAAAACAAAAACAACAAATGGGCTCAGTGGGCTGAAGGGTCTTCGACTGATGATTTAACTCTTTGACTTTCAGGAGGAAGGCCTATCTGTACAGGTTAAGTAATGGTTCTCAGAGTACTTTATGGAAAGTGTCTGGTGCAAACGCAGTTTAACGGTCAAAGATGAAATGCTTCTTACCGTCTCATAGTCCTTAAGTGCAGCCTTGAACTTGCCCAGTGCCATGTTGGAGGTGGCCCGGCGGTAATACCCCTTTATGTAGTTTTTGTCTATCTCCAGGGCCTTCGTAGCATCAGCCAGGGCATAGCCATAGCACTCGGTGCGTAGGTATGCCAGGCTTCGGTTGCTGTAGTAGATGGCATTGGATGGATTGACCTCCAAGGCCTCTGTGTAGTACTTGATTGCATTTTCATAGTCTTTTTCTGAAAAACAAATGCCACATCTTCACTGGAAAGTTTGTGGTTTTACAAAGTTCTCACATAAATGGCAGAAAAATTGCAGGTATTAAGGGTTTATTATTTATTTTCCACCTGGACTGTTGACAAATTTTAACAAGACTGCCTGAATAAAATTAAACCTGATTATCTGACAACATGAGCTTGTTCAGGATATTACTTTGGGCTCTGATGACTTATATTTGGCTTTCTATGTTTGAGCACCCAATATTTATTTTATCCAAAACATATAATACATTGAAAGACAATAATGAAGACAATCATTCCTTGCTGGCCTAAATGAAATATTACATACAATGTCTGAGAAGAAATATTAGTAATGAATCCTTTATTTCACTTTAAATACAGGCACAACGCTTTGTCTCCATTAATGCTCCAATGATCTAAATTTCAAATGACATGTGGGCTCATATCTTCAACATAAAATATATCATCTGAAGCCCACATGCATAAAACCATCTGTGCAGGGATGATTCTGTACACTTTGGGGGAAAAAGGAAGTTACGTGAGGTGAAAACTTCAATTATTCACTTTGGTGTGCATACAATAAAGGGATGGCCACTGCTAACCCCTTAACTTCACTGATAAATAAAGCACTTCATATTGTGTGCAAAACCCAGAATGTAATTTAGCCTTTCTTGAATGAAGACTCCATTAGTAGTTAAATATCCTTTATAGCTTAAGTAAGTTTATAACTTTTTTTTTTAAGTGCTTTCTACCAGCTTGGGCTTCTTACAAGAGCTTGCAAATCAGTTATAAATAAGATACTATTTATTGATAGATTCTCTGCTTGTACTGGTAGACAACAAACTAAATGCATCTTATGCGAATTTGCTGTTAAAAAGCATCAACTAACTGCCACAATGTAATAGTTTGACATGATAATCTCTCCGACATGCAGAAGAGATGTTTTACACTGGCACATTTAAACTGCCCAATTATTATAAATAACAGCGTGTAAGCATCTAATCTTGTCCTGTTGTTTAGTTTATACCTCAGACAAGAGTCCACCCTACCACATCATCATTTCCCTACATCTGCTCTGACTCATCATGGTCTCAGCCCTGGTAATACCCAGGCCTCTAGGAAGTCCTGAACATGAGCATACAGTAAGTGTGTTGAAAGATACACTCTATATATGCATAACATGACATTATCATGTCACCCATCCTTTAGTATTTTGCATCAGGAAGAACAAGAGGCATTTTTAGATACTCCTAAATGAATCAAAAACAGATACTAGTGGACCAAAAGCATCCAATTTGTCATTTGTTATTGATGCTTCTCTCTGTCAAATTTACAGTAGCTGGGTTTCCATCAACCCTCAAACTGCACAAATTACAACTGAAAATATAAAGCACACCTAATGGAAACACTTCAGTTTTGAAAAAACTTCCATTTAATTCCTGATCTGGGGAATTAGTACCACCACAAAAGTATCACCTATTATTGTATGTTAAGACCATACAAGCATTTACTGATCCCCAGTGTGAGAGTCACTTAAGCACATACCAATGGTTCCAATATGTATTTGGTAAAAATGTTTGTCTTGGTATAAGACATAATACACAAATTCTGATTAGACCCAAAATAGATACAAAAGTTTAATTATCAGCAGTATATGGGTTAAAATTAGCTGCATCTTTACCAGCTGCAACATTAATGCTATTAACACATAATCATATCAGAATCAGAAATACTTTATTTATCCTGCGGACAAAATTGTGGTTTGTTACAGTTGCTGAGATGCCAGCAAAGAGAATTATGGCAAGTAGATACAAGTACCAGCACAAATATATAAAAACAGGAAATAGAGTAATAGTCAACAATTAGCACTGGTATGAAAACATTTCAATATTTAAAAATAAAGTATGTATTATATGCTGAGTATGTAAGTGTGTAAATATATAATGTTAAAAAATAAATAAATAAAATACGATAAATACGGTAATAGACAATAAGCATCAATATGTGAAGATTTAAGTCATAATATGGATAATGTGCTGACTTTGTAAAATAGAAATATGTGCCGTTTGGTACCATTATATGATATGGATGATTATAATCCAGTAATAAAATATGTATACGAGTGTAAAATGGACTGTTCTGTGTACCTATTCTTTTTAGTACATTAAGTAAGTTTTAATGCGTATACTATTACTAAATACTATTACTAAAATTTTGAATGCAGGGCTTTTACTTGTCGTAGAGTATTTTTACACTGTAGTATTGCTACTTTTATGTCAGTAAAAGGTGTAAATACTTTCTCTATCATTGCAAACTGAACCATTGTTTGGACCAAAACGTGGCGCGACCCCCCTCAAAATGAACCACTGCCTCAGAAGAAATGGACACATCTACGTACACTGACAGAAACAGCGAATATAAATGTGGCTGCTGATACCCGAGGCTCTGCTAGCTAACAGGACATTACAGGAGTTATGTCTGAATCTGACTTTAAGCTCGCGATAGTCTGATAACACTAAATATAAACAAGTAGCTAAACACATAATGCCCATATAGAGTATCAAATGTGAGTCTGTTAGCGCGCTGTAGTCATGACACGCGCGGCGACATGTGTTATGTAGCTGCTGCTGATCTCCTGGCTGCTAGCTTGCGTTAGCTAAATAAGCTAATTCTAGTTTCAGTGCAGTAATCCAATGAATGGGTTTAGATAGCACGCTGCTACAGTTAGCTTAGCTTCACTGTTAGCCACCGGCTCCGCTTTGAAGCGTGCTGCTACACAGTTTTGTCGCCACTACAAGTAACAGACACAAATGTGTCTGTTATAAACTGCGGATAAAAGCTGTTGGCTTGACAGGTCTGTCACGTTACCTTTGAAGTACTTATTCGCCTTCTCCTTCAGCAGCTCTGCATCATTACCTCCCTCCGCCATCTTCTCCTCACTGCCGTACTCCGATATGTGCGCCATTGACTGCACCGTCGCAAAAGTCGCAAAGTCTTTTTCCCCCCCCAAGTATTATGTGATGTTAACTTAATTTTTTTTTTAAAGAATAAAAACCTTACTGCTTTATTGCTTACATTTTAAATAAATAAATCTTACAGCTTACTTTTTTAAAGAAAAATGTTTTTATCTGTGCATCTCTTGTCTGCACTTTTGCTATTTTAATGGGGTCTTTTATTGAATTAAAAAAAAATAATTAGTAATTACTTATACCGTTTACTGTAAATCTATTTCCTTTATTATGTTTTTATATTTTATTGATCTGTAAAGCACTTTGAATTGTCCCTATGAAATGCCCTGTATGAAACGTAAAAAAAGTTGCCTTGCCTTGCCCACTTCTTTAAATAAATACACAAATAAATAAATAATTAAATAAATACAAATTTTACTGCTTACTTTTTAAAATAAATGCATTAATAAATAAGTTAAAAAACAAACAACATAAGTACTATCCTTTTAAAATAAAAATAAGAATTTACTAAAAACCTTACTGCTTACTTTAAAATAACTAACTAAATACATACATAAACGAGTGAATAACTAAAAATAACTACTCCTTAATTTAAAAAAACCCCCATAAATTAATACATTAGAAGATAAAAACCTTAGAGTTATCTTTTAAAAAAAATAAATGAAAAAATAAATAACTACAAACCTTACTGCTTACCATAAAATGTAAATAAATGAATAAATAAAGAAATTAAAAACGTCTTTAAACCTTCTGTTTAAATCTATGGAGACCATGCCATGCTGTGAACATTTCAGTTCTAGGACAAATGCCATCAAACTTAATAATTTGTATTGTATTGTTGTTATTGTGTTGTTGTGTACATTGTAGCATAGTACACAAATTTTTATATTTCTAAAAACTTTACGTACTTGTATTAAACACTAAAGGATAATGCACATATTTAACATACTTCTTATTTTCATATCTCTTATTTCTACTTTCTTATAATCCTCTATGCTATACATAAGAGTGATGTATTGTATCACAATTTTATAATTAAGTATTTCTGATTTCTGAAAATTATTATATACTCCTAAGAAAAATGTTATCAAAGTTAAATTTTAGTGTTAGCACAGAGTAGGCCTACACGTACTGAGACAACAAAATTAAATTTTGCATCTTAACCATAAATGCAAAAAGGAGTAACATACAGAATAAAATGGAGAAAAAACACAAAGTGGAATAAACAGCAAGGGATATATAAATACACTACAATACCGTATAAACAGTATGCAGAGCAGGTATAGTACAATTTATATAATCCAGAATGTAATTCCAAGTGATGCTAATAATATAGGCCTGACTAATTATAAGTGTTATTACAATGTTTATTATTTTAAAAAATACATCATAAATTGTAGTGAAAAACAAAGAAATTACAATACAAAAACAGAAAATTAAACTTCAAAGAATTTGATTGCGTGTTTCTCAATTAATAAGCCTAATGCAAAACTACAATACACCAGTTCAGGTTAAAGTATAGTCTTCTGTGGTTAATCCATACATGTTTGTTTGTTTAGAGTTTTCCATATTGATTATAACTATGTTTTTTGTTTCCCTGTCCAATAATAATTTCCTTTGGTTTCCAATCTAAAATGTGTGTGTGTGTGTGTGTGTGTGTGTGTGTGTGTGTGTGTGTGTGTGTGTGTGGTTCACTGGGTGATATTGACAGTGACTTTTCAGAGCTACTGCTAAAAGTCTTAGTTTACCAGCAGGGGTCAGTAAAGACCTTCACTTAAATACCCATGAAGCAGCATAACCGGCTGTGTTAGCAGGCACCCATTAGTCTGCTGATTTGCTCACCTGAGGTTAACCAGAAAAAATGTTCAAATGCTGAGTAATGTGTTACAACTGAATCATTAGTTAAAGATTAGGTCAATGATTCACATGGGAGCCAATTTACCCCGGTTTATCAGGAATTAGGGCTTTAATTTTGACTACCTCAAGTCTCTGACTTTTTGACTGAACTGCAATAATACTCCAATTAATGACAATGTAGGCTTATGTCAGACAAAAGCACAGCCTCACTCATGCGTCCTTATGGTCATAATCCTGATGCCTAAAGGCTCAAGGATATTGCAGTGGAAGTTTCCAGCCATCTGAACTCAGCAATGTCGGCCTCAGGAAACCACAGATCTGGCAATGAGGGGACAAATGTGGCACAGGTGCACATCTCCGCATCACAGATGGCATCTGATGCACCCCAGCCTCAAATAACTGGTTTGCAAAAACATCACGCAAGCTAAAAGGAACAGTGTGTGAGCTATCAGGGGGTTTCATGGCATAGGGACTGCAGATTACAACCATCTTAAACTTCTCCTGGTTGGAATTCCTTCAGTGTTCCTTGTTCAGGAGACAGTTAACAGTAGACAAATTATCTGCAGAGGTCCCCTTTTCTCCAAAACAAACAGACCAGGTGATCAAAAACTGTAAAACACAGAATAAAAGAGTTTCACTTTAAAAATCAGTGTTCCTCTGCTGGTGTTTTGCATGTCAGACATGGGCCATGAGCCTAGCATTTGCTTTACTCACCTTATTTCTGATCCAGACATTCAGGACATTTTCACTATGAGCCAAATTATCCACAGAGGTCTCTTCTTCTCAGGAAATGGACCCACTTATTTCAGCCAATTAAAACACTGAAAAAAGGTGTTTCACATTACAAGTCAGTAGCCCTTTTTACACAGACATTGCGATATGTGTCTGATTTTAGACAACATGCCAGCATCGTGGAGCCAAAAGAGGTGTAACATTTAACACAACAGCATCAACCTCTACTATGGCATAAACGCGTAGGCAGCGCTTTATAAACAATAACAGCATTAACATGACAATAACAATTATTTTCTGCCTTTGTTACATGGCCTTTTTTCCTCCTTTGCTTGAGGGGCAAGGGGACAACCGACTCCGGAGCAACTGAATCTGTTTTCCCAGTTTGCAGTTCTTTTAGGATGCTGTTATTCTGTCTTGACTTTGCTGCTAACACCTACTTTTTTAAATCTCTCATCGTGCTATTACTACTGTTTGCGTTTCTCCGATGCTGTTTGGCATGTCAGAGACAGTCGCTTGCCCAGCACCTGCTAATGGGTGCCCACCTTTTTTCTCTGATAACTCAAAAGTCAGCTGTTTTTTTGTTTTTCCCAGGAGCTGAATTATCCACAGAGGTCTCTTTCTGTCCAAAGCAAATGGACCGGGTGAGTTAAACTGGTAAAAACACTGAGAAGAGCAGTTTCAGGTTACAAATCAGTGTTTCTCTGAGGCTGTTTGGCATGTTGGAGATGGGCCGCTAGCCCAGCGCCTGCTAATGTGGACTCACCTTTTTTCTTTGCTAACTTATGATGCAGACATTCAGGAGGTTTTTACCTGGAGCCAAATAATCCGCAGAGGTCCCTCCCTCTTTAAAGCAATGGGCCCCGTGATTTAAGCCTGTAAAAACACTGAATAGAAGCAGTTTCAAGGTAAAAATCTGTGTTTTCTCAGAGCTCTCTGGTTCGTCACAGAGGGGTTGCTAACTACAGTAGCCGCCGCAAAAATATGAACGGACCTATTTTGAGCCAGTGTTTTCCCGTCTTGGATACTGCAGAATGATGGTAGTGCAACATGGCGGACTCTGTGGATGAGGACCTGCTTCGTATGTTGATATAAATGGCTCATTCCAAGAAAACAAAAACACAGCAATTCTTTTTTTCAGGTGATTATTCTCTACAAAATAAAAAAAACATACTATAGTATATTTTATTCAATTATGCCTATATCCCCCTAAATCCTACACACTGGACCTTTAAGCAGAAACACATCCAATAAGAAACACCATTGCTGAAACTCTAAACTGTCTGTATTGAAAAAAGTGCCCCGGTCAGTGGAGTCAGTAAAGGGACATCAGTCTTGTGTACCAGAAAGGAAAAGTCAACCCTTTGACATATAGGTTTGTGGTTTGGTGTGTTTGGTTTTTCGATGGTTAGGGTTAGAAGTTCAACAGAATGAGAGAGGAGAGAAGCATGTGACACAGAGGATACAGCTCAGTCCAGTCTGCCGCCCTGACTCACAAGCGACATCCCGCAGCGAAGAGTAAGAGGCCGAGCAGTCGGGTGACTCACTGCGACCCCTGTCGAACACTTACTAACTCCAAAGAGTGAGTTCACTTTCTCTCAGCACCTATGAGTCGTCCCGCTCTCTGAGCCACAACATGTCTAGCTCTGTGATGGTTTTACTAGTAGCGCTGGAGGGAGGGAGGTGGGGGGGGCTGACGTTACAGCCCCACATGAGAGTAAACGCAGACAGTGAGTGGGAGAGACAGTGTGGGAGGGAGAGAGGGAGAGAAAATCTGGCTTGCCGGGAGAACGGAGGAGGGAAATTGCTGTCCTCTTGGGTGCACGATGCATGAGCGTGGGCTTTGGAGGGGTCCTGAGAAAGTTAAAACAAACACGAATGGAGGAACGCGGAGATATACGAGCAACCAGAGAAAGAGACATGTGAAGGTCGGGGGGGAATGTGAGTGACATTCCAGGGTCGCGAGCCAATGAATGATGAGGCCTCCGAGCGAGTGGAGTGTACATTACATAGACCCTTTTACTATTTATTAAACTGTAGCATGTAAGGCCAGAGTGTAGTAAGTGTTTCACTCTTTTACTCCGCCCCTTTAAGTTGCCAGTATTTTGGGGAAGTCTTGTTTCCCTCCTCTGCTCCACTCTGTCCAAATAATTCACTAATGAGAGCCTGACTCCAGGGGGGTCTGTGGGGGGTCGCTCTCATTTGAACCACATGTTTTTCTAGCAGGCAGGGCAAAGGACTTCAAGCAAAATTAAAGATACATTTTTGGGGGGGGCTCATCCTCTCAGGCTCCACCCTTCCTCTTATTTCTTATTTCCCTCCTCCCTGGCAGCTTACTTTTTTTTTTTTTTTTATTGATACACTCTTAGAAATAAAGGTTCCAAAAGGGTTCATCCTAAAGAGCTGATGTTCTACCTAGAACCTTTTTTAATTTTTTTTTCTTTAAATAAAGGGTTCCTCAAGGGTTCTTTGTAAGACAGAATGCCATGAAGACAAAAGGAAGATTAGTGGAAGAGAGATCTGTGGGTAATGTGGTCAATTAATACTTTGAGGGCCCCCCGGGGTGTGTTCTAGATGTAAACCTTGGAACATAAAAGGGTTCTTGGTAGAACCTCCTGGGTGCATTCTAGATGAAAAACTTGGACTCTAAAAGGGTTCTCGGTAGAATCCACTGGGCAGGTTCTAGATGAAACCAACCCTTAGAAAATAAATGGGTTCTCAGTAGAACCTCCTGGGTGGGTTCCAGATGAAACTCTTGGAATATATAAGGGTTCTCATTGAAACCTCCTGTGTGGGTTACAGATTAAACCCTTGGAATATGAATGAGTTCCTGAAAAAAATTACCTAGATGGGTTTTAGATTAAACCCTTTTAAATATAAATGGATTCCTGAAAAAATCCCTGGGTGGGTTCTAGATGAAATGACATGGTAAAATACCCTGGGTGAGAACTTGTTTGCACCCTTAGAAGTTGGAAAGGCTCTGGAATAGAATATAATAGAACAGAAATAGTTTATTAATCCCATGAGGGAAACTGTTATGTTTCAGCAGCAAATAAGACAGCAACCATCGAATTAAATATTTGTTAAAAAGGGCAAAAATTAATGCATATAAATAAAAAATAAAATAAAATAACAATAATAATTATGTACAGTATGTACAGAGAACAAACAAACAAAACGCCTAAAAGATTAAAAAGAGCAATAAAAAAGAAAAAATGCAATGCAAATAAGTGTGCAAAAGTCCAGATGGATGTGCAAGTGAGTCCAGTGCAGATGGTGAGTTCACCTGCCACACAGAGGTGAGCTGTTAAAGAGTAGATGGGAGGAATGATTGTTTGTAGCGCTCTTTGTGACAGCGGAGCTGAAGGAGTCTGTCAGAGAACGAGCTCCGCTGTCTCTTAATAGTGTCATGAAGGGGATGGGATGGATTGTCCATGATAGACAGCAGTTTGTTCAGTGACTGCCTGTTTGTCACTGACTGGAATGAGTCCAGGTTGTGGCCAATGACAGATCCAGCCTTGCGGATCAGTTTGTTCAACCTGCCGGCATCAACAACAATAGGTGGCCCTCGCCACCACAGACTGGTAGGAGATCTCCAACGTCTTGCTGCATACATTGAAGGATTTGAGCCTGCTCAGGAAATAGAGTCGGCTCATCCCCATCTTGTACATAGTGGTGGTGTGGGTACTCCAGTCCAATCTGTTGTTCAAGGGGACACCTAATTACTTTTAGTTCTCTACGAGTCCAACCTATTCACCCAGTATCTTGATGGATAGATAGAACTCAAAGAGAAGGTTCTGTGTGGAACCAATGTACCATTGGGGGTTCTCTGGAATACCTCTCTTAGGGGGTTCTGGGTGGGATCTTTCGCAGATGGTTAACAGTTCCAATTGGAAATGCAATAAATGGTTCTACACGGAACCAAAAAGGATTCTCCTATGGGAAAAAGCCAAAGAACCCTTTATGGTTCTAGTTAGCACCTACATTTGTAAGAGTGAAGTCTCTGAGTCATCTGAGAATTGCTCAGATTTTACAGCAGCATTACAAACTGTGTGTGTAAATCCTGAAATGACACACTGCATGTTCACTGAAGTTATTTACAGCGGAGTGAGGAGCTGGAAATTTGATGTAACTGGAAAAAGAAACATGATGCATACCTGTCTGAAGCGTCTGCTGCAGGCTTTACCTTTCCACAGACCCCCCTCTCTGTTTCCTGCTGTGTGTCTTGGACTTGTCAGCAGGGCGGTTCGGGGTGGGGACTGGAGGCGGGTATAGAAAGCAATTGTGTTTATATTTTGTTGAGCGTCTGTTTACATTTCTCGTAGGGCTGTTTTAAGTTTAAAGTAACCTTGTTACCTTCAGCTGCAGTGTGAGTCCTGCTGAGCAGAGATGGTTTTTGAGAATCTGATCATCTAAATATGTGCTGTTACTTTTTTTGTTACTTTAAACTATTTTCTACATTTTGCATTTAAACAAACAAACAAACATATTAGACAACTATGGAGTCATTCAACAGGGCTTTAGTTAAAAGAAAATGGTGAACATATTGATTTATTGACTGGGGTCCACATTAACAACAGCAAAACTATATTTAAACACCCATTTACAAACTCTCATACAACTCGTAGAGTTTAATCAAAGTATTGCTTATCTAGTCTTGTGCTTAGTGCTTCCCAAATGATCATTCTGTGGGTGAAGTATTCCACTCATTCCATTTCATTCCTTTAAAGTTATACAACAAACCTAAATAACAGTTCAGTTATTTTCTATGCTTCAGCATGAGGAATTAAGGTGATGTAACTGAGTAAAACTTGTAGTTTGATGAAAAAAAAAAACTGTTGCAGAGGGGTTTGAGTTATTTATACTGACATTTAGATCATTTCTCCCGCTATAAAAAATAGGAAAAACTGATAGTTCTTTCCAAAAAAGAAAAACTTGCTGGTTTGTTTGTTCCATGCATAAAAGCTTTGTGGCAATTGAAAACAGAAAAGAATTTTTAAATTGTCTCAATTGTGTCCAATTGACTCTCCCATCAGTCATTAACATCCTGTTTTATCTCTGCACTTTGACAAGAAAAAGACCGAAATGCACTGGCATGGAGCTAGGTTTTAGAAACTTTTCCAATGGAGCCAGCAGTTAAGACTCCTGAACTAATACAATCAGGAGTTGCATTAGCCACTGAAACCACGGCTCCATACCTGCGTGTAAGCCCACACACAGCCTGAAAGGAATCAATTCTTGATGCTGGAAATGTGAAGCAGACTCTGGGAGGTTTTGCTTTCTTTTATGGCTTGCACCCAGCAGCCGCCTCCGGATCGACTGGCACCACAGACTTGTTAAAGGAAATTTAGAAAATGACCGACTAAACAGATAATTAGAATAAATAAAAACAAATTGCTATGGGAAGTGAATGCAGCCCAGATTCCTGAAAAATTTGATTAGGATGAAAAACGACCATGCGGGACGAAGTCTGCGTTTGGCACGAATCTGGCCTTATTTGGATGTATCTGTGGATGTCACGATAATTATCTATTTTACTCTGTTTTTACTTCTTTTCCCTCTGGTTTTCACTGAGTATATGTCATCACACAGGATTTTCCCTTCCACTGTCCTCACACGTTCATCCTGATTCTCTCCACACACACACGCACCCATCTCCCATTCACATTTGCCATCATTCTCTCATTTATATGCTTTCCGCGAATCCTCCTCTTGTCTCTTTTTCTCATTTTGCGCAGTGCGAGTGTTTGATGTGTGCTGGGCACGAGAACAAGGGATCGGATACACACCCCAAACAGGAAATGAGAAATTCAAGCAAATAGACCCGAGTCTGTGCGCCTCCGAGAGACAGACAGAAGCTCGCAGGGAGGAATGCAGATAGATAGAGGCGGGCAGACAGTGGAGGATGTGAAATAGACGCACTGAATCAAGAGGCTGTAAATGTTGGAGGTGAAAAGGTTGTTAGTGAGCATGAGGAAAGATTTAGTTTAATATTTATAGAGGGTGACCACCCCAGATGCTGCTCTGCAGCGCCCAATGACATCAACCATCCTGCTGAACTCATCAAGGGTTCAA
The DNA here is from genome assembly GCF_026936395.1 of Plectropomus leopardus. Classification (NCBI taxonomy): domain Eukaryota; kingdom Metazoa; phylum Chordata; class Actinopteri; order Perciformes; family Serranidae; genus Plectropomus; species Plectropomus leopardus. The sequence goes on along the minus strand of NC_142181.1, from coordinate 31,766,665 downwards.
AACTTCCATGTAAGTGTACATGTGATCTCACACAGTTCACTGTATTTTTCCTAACAACACATTTTCAGGACACCAACAGCATACTTAGACCCAATCCAATTTCTATTTTTATTCCTACCCTAGTTTTTGAGTGCCCCTAAGAACATAGATACAATGGGCATTGAAGTCTTCTAGTGATAAAATGGGACAACCCTGCAAGATACGTCATCAGTAGTAATCGATGGCAATTAGGTAAGCAGACACTACTTTAGCAATAATGGTATTATCAAAATGACATTTGCAATTTATCTGAAGAACGTTGAACACTATCAATCAATCAAACAAGTAATCAAATAAAAAGAACATGGCTTCATAGAGTGCTACAGGGATGATGTTTTTCTGAAGGCCGTCGCGGATCTCCCTAATTTCTGCTGCAAAAAGCCAATGGGATTTTTCCATTGGATTTTAGATAATTGCAGTCAATAGACTCTGTGGCAAACAAGTCCTCCCTGCCCGCCCTGGTTAGACTGTTCAATGTACACAGTTGAAATGTTGTGCGGCATTGTACTGTTTATTGTGTAGATGCGTGTGTGTGTATATTTATATAGGTACTTTTTAAATTTTAATGATCATATTTTATACTTTTAAGGATTATTGTATATACTTTATACATTTATATATGTATACACTTTTTATAGTGTTAGAGGAGCCACTTTACACAGTAGTCACATTGTACAGTGATTCTTTTTACCTTTCTACGTTCAGTTTTTTATTGCTTTACCATGTGTACCTATAAATGTGCACAACAGCATAGGCCACCTACGGTGGGTCTCCCCAGTTTGCTTGCGACAAATTACATTTCGGGGGCTATTTGGCTCTAACAATTCTCTACCCCTAGCCTAGGGGGTAGGCAACCTTTGGCTCCGGAGCCACACCCAGCTCTTTAGACCCTGATCAGTTGCTCACTGTGGCTTTGACAAAAAACAGCATATGGAAATAAATAATGGGTATCCTTTACCATTTTAATTGTCATGTATCATTGTTGTAAGCCTTAAGAATTCATACATTCTCTAATTGTAAAAATGTGTAGCCTAATCATCAAATACATTTTTTAAAAACATTTTGTCAATGAAAAGTACATCATATGTCTCCAGCCTGGCACCCTTTCCTACAAATTCTGCCAAAATCTCAATTGTGGCGGCTAGTTTTAAGTTTCCCTGCCGAGGAGAGTGTTGGATTACAAATCGAAAAAAAGGAAATGTATTCAATTTAATTGTAAATGAAAAGATTTGTTTACTTTCACCCCCAATGCTGTAACATTTAAGTACCGAATGATTATAAATAGCTCACTTCACACTAACACTTTTTGCTAAAAAATATTAACCCTTCAAATCCAGGACAAATTTGCTTGGTTTCTTTCAAAATCATGGGAAGATGATGACAATGAGAAATTAAACAAGAAATGGTCCAGAAATTAGCAAGAAATTAGGAAAAAATCCAAGACAATTATCTGAAAATTAAAGGAAAAAAAATCAACCAAATAAGTAGCAAACAAACAGGGAAGTTAAAAAAATAAAAAAGGAAATAAATTACATGGAAAAAAAGATTCTGTAAAATAATTTTAAATATTTAGCGATGATATTTTAAAATATACAGTATTTCTCAATAAAATGTTCCCTGGCTTAAAAAAAAAACAAACAAAAAAAAAAAACTTAATCGACTAATTTCTTGTGTATTTGCAGGACATTTATTACCAAATTGCTCAGTCCCCTTTTTCCACATAGTTTTGAAAGAAATAAAGCCAGTTTGCTCAAAGATTTGAATACTTGTGAAAGGCATCTGAATGCAGGCACAAGAAAAGTAATGTTGATCCAGGTTTCATAGGGTTAATGAATGCTCACTCAGACCAATTAGTAATGTTGACAGGGTAATTTAGAGTTAATTGGCTGTGTTACCTTCATTATAAGGCTCAAATATGTTCTGTGAGTCCAAAATTGTTATTATGTTTCTTTGAAATTGGTCAAAAATGGCTCTTTTGATAGTAAAGGCTGCTGACCCCTGTCCTAGACGTTAACAGGCAACACGGAGGCGTAGGGCTAAGTGGTAGGGGCAAAGGGGTGTATTTGGACTGAGCCTTGGAGTCAGACAGTGCAGTATTTGTTTACTCATGTCACCTGGAGGTTACACCAGCTTTCTGCATCACACCCACATCCCACAGTTGTACTAACGTGCTAGACGACAGCCCTCTAGCACACAAGCTCATAAAACAAGGAAAGAGCCACAGGATTATCTATCAAAGCGACAGTGGCACACAGGCACAGCAGTGACAGGCTGCAGCCCTTTCATCTGGCAGTGCGGTTGTTGTTTTCACGCCAGTTAACGGTAGCAACGACATGTTGTGGCGTTTCGTTTATTTTACATTGCAGGCTGCGCTCCTACTGTTTATGAGCAATGAACGACGGAGCACGGCACACATGGCCAAGCTTTCCCACAGAAAGGAACCCGCATCATAAGTGACTCAGGATGTCTGCGTGCACACACTCTGACCATGAGATGACTGTGGGACTTGAAAGGGAAGGAAGACTTCCACAGCGCTCTGCAAACAAGGTGGAAACAGAGACTGGCCTCTCCTAACGAGGCTGAATTGTCTCAAGTGGCGTGAAAAGCGGAGATGTGATGTGGCGAGACGGCAATAACAAACAAGCAAAGAGGCAGCCAGACAACCGTGTTGCCAGACAAAAGTGTTCAAATATCAGTCGGTAGAGCAACATACTTTCCCAACCGCTGTGTAATAGTGGGCGCACACAAACTGGAGCACAGATGCTTTTTAGTCACTAATGAGACACTAAAACTTTGCCATGTCAATACCAGCTGTGAGGCACAAATACAGAAACACTGCGCTGTGTCTGAAAATATCCAGTCACACATAGGCAAGCCATCCAGGATGTTAAGGGGGAGAGTTTCCTCTTCCTGTTGCTCTTTCTGTTGGACTTTCCTGTCAGTTAGCATTAACTACTGACAGACCTTTGGGTGTCTTCCAGACTCATCCCTGAACCTTTTTTTTTTATCTCTAGGGAGTACGATTCCTTACAGTAAAGTATTAGTTCACATCCTGTACACTTGGGTGGCCGGGCAGGGGAGGCAGCGTCAATTCTAGGTACTCTCCAGAGCAGACGGCTTCTTGGCACCTATTTGCAGTGCATGAGAGCCGCGGGTATATGTAAGAGTAAACGAGGACCACACTAAGTCAGTTCATGAGGCAGTGTGAACCAAAAATCTACCACAGATAACATCTTCTGGATCTCAGTGGAATGCAGTAGACTCGGTGACCTCCCTCTCTATCATTGCTGTGGTCAAAAAGCTGATCACGCAAAATTTAATTTGTCAAAGATTACTCAGATGTCACTCGGAGATGGCGTGCTGCATGCGGAGCGCTCAGTGTATCGAGCCTTTATGATTCAGCAGTGCCAGAGGGTCGGACTGCTGGATGCTAAGATAGGCTGGCTTGAATTAGTGCCCACTTTTGAAGTCTGGGTTCTCTTATATCTGGTCCCCCATATTCATTTTGTGTCAGTGCGTTGTGCACATGTGTGTAAAGTACATTGTAGGTGTGTGTAATGTGTGAGTGTGTATGTCACAAGTGTTGTCAAGTCTAATTTTTTTGTTTGGCGATTTAAAATGGAGGCAGGAGGAGGCTTAACACTAAACTGAGACAAGTGGAAAATGAGCATGATAAAAACCAGTGAAAAAAGTACTAAGACTATTTACTTATACAAAATAAAAGTAATAACACCACAATGTCAAAATATTCCAGGGCAACTAAAACTCATGTATTGAGAATTTTAATTTAAGTATTACGGCAGAATTGAACTATTCAAGAGTTTAAGTAGTCCTTATACAGATTTCATACAGTACTACATACTGTATTTAATATATGGCATTTGATTATTATTACTCGCTGTTATATTGAATTTAGGAAGAATCTTCGTTTCTTTACATGCCTCTATGGTGAACTAAGAATATAAAAATTGAGAAAATTCTTCATGAATTGAAGTCATAGTGATCTGCGTTTAACCACAGCAAAACTATATCAAAACATCTATTTACAAACTCTCAAACAACTTTCGCAATATGATCAAAGTCTCATTTATCCCGTTGTATGCTCAGTACTTCCCAAAAACATGATGTTTGGCTAAAACCTTAGTATTTAAAGCACTTCAGTATCAACCTTGCAGGCTTTCTACTTGTTTTGAACGGTAAGATTTTAGCAAAAATACACGTTTGGGAATAATTGAGCAAACAACTGTATAAATGAGACTTACAGGGCTTTAAAATCAGGGACCTGGGTACAGATCCATGTACACTTGACCCCAAAGTGGATTTGTGTGAACACTGAGTATTTTACTCAAGCATGGTATGCCGATCTATGCCCGAGTATGCTTGAAAAGGTGGCCTCAAACATGGTTCCTGTAAGGTACACGTCAGGTGTGAACACCAACTGTAGTACCTAATAGTACCTAATCTTAAAAATGCACTTGGAATATACTGCACGAATGTCAGTTTGTAAATAGATGTTTCGATCAAGTTTTGCTTTTGTTAAATGTGCTCCCCTTTTACATCAATTTATAAAAACGTTTTTCAGTTTTTTTGATTCTTTGTCAACTGTTGACAACTGGCATTTTCTGTCCAAATTTAGCCTAACATAGGGTGAGTAACTGATACGTAAATGACCATTTAGGGGTTGAAGTATTCCTTTAATATATTAAAAAAAATCATTTTGTATGAACTGATCATACTTTTTAGTAAAATCTCGAAACTTGTGCCAATATTATATGATTTTATATAAAGTAAAAGGTAGGAAACAAAAAATAACTATATTACCATCTAAAACGTAGTACAGTGGACATTTAACAAAGCATTATTAAAATATGCAAGTTAAAGGCTTAATATGCAGGATTGTTGGTCACTGTTTATAAACACGTTTGCCAGTGAAAGTGAAAGTACAAGCCAAATCCCTCAGACCCATTTGGCATTTCACCTCGCTATTTGTAATTTTTTCAGCTCTGTGTCTCTTGGAACATTCAACATAGTATGCCTTTAAGTACAGGTACCACAAAATAGCACAATAAATGTTGCGATTATCAGTTACAACACCAGTTGCCAGTGCCATATAACAGGTGGGCTGATAGAATAAGAAAGAACACATCAGCTGTCGTTACAAAGTTGTGAAAAACAGTAAAGCTTGTGTTCCCCTGACTGCAGAGGTATAATTTCAAGTATATGTGAGAGCACGTGTGCACATATACATACTGCACACGTATTCAGCAGTATGTTTAAATATGCTCTCGTGGGTAAACATGTATAATGTGATTGCGTGTGAGTTCATCGAATGGGAGGAGAAATGAGGAAGGATTGCATAAACCAAACACATAATTTCACCCTGCTGCCCGCTCCCAAAGTGCCCCGATCACAGGAAATGGGTGTAAAGTAATGACTCAGCTCTGCTTTGACCTCCACCCCCCCCAACTCCCTAACACCCCCACCCTCTCCTTCAGGGCGGCTTTAATTAGAAAAGTCGTTTGTTTTTCTTCGTCTCAACACCCAGTCTGCCCCTCTCAGTCTCTGCCTCTTAAAACCAGCGCATCCCAACTTTGGTGATGACTCACAGCTTTCTCCTCCACCCATCACTCTCATGCACTCTCCCTCACTCTGTGTAATTCAATTGGCCTAGATTCCACCCTCGATGTAAAAAACAGCTGTCACACAGATGTATGCCCTGATCGTACCTGCTCAGGTACGTCTGAGCTGCAAAAAACACACAACACGCTCAAAACACACGCACCAACCTTGATAGTGTCATGCTAAAACATTTATGTTTTCACCACGGCTCCGTTGCTCAAGGCTAACCCAAAACACACACACACACACACACACACACACACACACACATTCATGCACCCGTGCTCATACACGTACACAAACACTCACATGCTGCTTCAAAGGATGGCGTGTCATAAACAGAGGGACTGGGAAGGAGGAATGTGTTGTTCATTGGGGAATTCAGAGCCAGTGGGGAGAGGAAGGAGGGGTGGGGGCACGCTGACCTAATGTCCCTCTGAGTGGAGGCAGCGTCGCAACAGGCTGCCGAGCCGCTCTCTCTGCTGTCATAACCCTTGTACGCCCATCAATACAGCTGAGAGCCCTGCTAAACCAGGAGGCCGCAGATCTAATCTAAAACAGACCCCGTACCAAGCTAACGCCTCCCTCACCTCCCGTTTATCCAATAAGAAGAGTCAGGTTACACACACACACACACACACACACACACACACACACACACAAAATGTATGTGTGTGTACGTGCATTCACAGAGTGGAAGGATGATAGTTTTTTCTGTCCACTGTGTCAGTTTAACGCCAGTGTGGTTGATTTGTGATTTTACTCACACCTCCTTTGATTGGAGTCCGCAGTGTTGCCCCTGCTTTACAATTTGTGTGTGTGTGTGTGTGTGTGTGTGTATGTGTGTATGTGTGTGGGTGTGAGTGTATGTGAGTGGACGAAGGAGGCAGTGGATGAGTAATAGAGTGTGATTGAACTTCAGTTTACTCCCACCAGTGAGGGTCACAGCCTCAGGTCAGCCAAGCTCAGTAAAGGGTTTAAGGAGAGCTGAAGCCCCGCCCTGTCTCCCATCATGCCCCTGTTCCACTGACTTCTACAGTGTCATGGTTGTGTCCAAAATTATTCACGTTACACTACAAGACACTTTACAAAAGTTAATTAATGGTTAATATGTAGCTATAGTTAAACACAAAAGCCACTTGGTTATGATTTAAAAGAGATTGCATTTTAGCTTAAAATATCCTGTTTTTTAGATCCAATCCTGGCAGGTAAAGCAGCAATGTCTTCATAAAAAAAACAGCTGCTTTTTGTGCCTAAAAAGCTGCTCAAAACACAACATCAAGCCCTGACACATACCAACATTTGGGGTCTGAAAAGCTGGTAGAAAAGAGCTACAGGTCCTTAAAAAACAAAGACCCATGGTTTTGTCTAAAAAATCACCAGGAACACAGTGATGACTTGTTGAAAACAACTGGTTTTGTTGTTTGTTAGTCTCAAACCAGTCTCATGATTACGTGGTTTATATATATATATATACTCTCTTACTTATGTTCAGCCATAAAGACTTTATAAGGTGACAACATTACAGCTATCTGTCTGTCAGCTTGTTCAAAATTATTCTGTGACCGAAACAACTGATGCATATTTAAAACTCTGGTGTTCAAATTCTAAAAGCCTGTATAATAGTAGATGAGCATCTAGCCTTTAATGTGGACAGAATACCCCAGAGAGATGTTCAGTGACTTTTTTAGAAACAATGTGATGTCACCCCTACTTATCATATTTTGGCTCTTAGGAAGAAGCCACAGGCGTTACAAAAATGATCCCAGGCAGTCGGCAGTAAGGAGGGATCGGCAGTCATGTTTAGGAAACAAAACTACTTGGTTATGGTTAAGAAAAGAACTTAAATGCCACAAGTCACATGATGCGAGCCATTTAAGGAGTCGGCAATAAGTCCAGGCAACAAAGCTATTTGGTTGTAGTTAGGAAGGGATTGTGAATGTCACCAAACATACCCTGCTTTAAGTGATTTATAAGTGGCCAGAAAGGCAGCGGCTTGTCACTATAAACACCTGGCTTAAAGTGCAGTAAACACGGCCAGAAAGACAGCAGCATGTCACTTAACACACCCAGCTCTGAGTGCCACAAATGCTGCAACCAATGTTTTTGTTGGTCTCAAAGCTACAACAAAACAACTTGAAAATAGCTGGAAAAAGACTGCAGATGTAGCCAAAAAACATCAAGCTTTAGCAACCAGAAAGGCAGCAGCGTGATGCCAAAAGAAACAGGCTTGAGTGCCACAAAAGTGGCTATAAAGTCAACGGTGTGTTGCTAAAAACACAGATTTTGAGTGCCACAAACGCACCTGGAAAGGCAGTGGTGTGTTGCTAAAAGACACCCGTCTTTGAGTACCATAAACATGACTGAAAATTCAGCAAAGTGTTGCTGAAAAACACTAAACTGCAAGTTCCATAAACGTGGTTGGAATGTCAGCAGCATGTAGCTATAAATACAGGCTCTGAGTGCCACAAACAGCCAGAAAGGCAGCAGCATGACGCAAAAAAAGTGCGACTACTGCTGCAACCAGTGTTGGTTGTTGGTCTCAATAGTGCCACAAACCAAACCAGAAAGGCGACAGTGTGATGCTAAAAGTGAACAGGCTTGAGCACCACAAACATGGCCAGAAAGTCAGCAGTGTGTCACTAAAAACACTCGGCTTCGAGTGCCACGAATATGACTCAAAAGTCAGGGAAATGTTGTTAAAAAACTCAGCGTGTTTGTGGCACTGAGTGCCACAAACACGTCTGAAAAGGCAGTGGTGTGCCGTTAAAAACACACTTGGCTTTTAGTTCCACAAACGCAGCTGAAAAGTCAGCAGCCTGTTGCTTTAAACACAGGTTTTGAGTGCCACAAACACAGCCAGAAAGGCTGCAGCATGATGCTAAAAAAGCCCTGCCTTTTGGTACCACAAAGACTGCAACCTATGTTGTAGTTTGTTGGTCTTAAACGTTGCACTGCTGGGTCAAAGTGCAGTATGTTTGCTTTTGCTCTGAGCATCTAATAATGACGCATATGGTTTGATGGAAAGCCCAAACGATGTATTTTGATGCTCTGGGAGTAAGACCATGCAGGCTGTGAGAAAAGGCTGTTAAAGGAAACCCTTTATTATAAACTCATTGAGTTACACATGCTAGTGTAATTGAGGCTCACTAAGTCCTGCTTAAGGGACCCTGAAACCTCATCAATTCTCCTCCCACCGTCACCATCACCCACTGGGGTCTCTTCCTCCGTCAGGGATGTGAGATTAAACTGCTATTTTGGGGCAGCCTCCCCTCTGGGTGTAGAGTCTACATGTTGTCTTTTCAGACCCCAGAGTCAGATCCTGTCCTCTGTTTATTACCCAGGGAGATGGTAGCTGTTTATATGGGCCGATTTGTCCCTCTGTGTCCAGGAACAGAGCGAGGGAGAGAGAGAAGGAAGGAAGCGGAGGGGCGGTACCGTGAGAAGCAGCCAGTCCGGAGATGTAATTGGTACCTTTCCTTTTTTAGAAAACGTTTCTAACTTACTGAGGTCCAGCAAATGAGTCAGGGCGCAGCGTGCTTTTTAACCACACTCAGACACTCTCACATGGTTTATCATACTTTCCCTTTGTAGTTTCCACTTTGAAGACGGTTTGAGTTTCTTCTTTGTCTTTGATCCTCTGTGTGTCAAGCTATGATGTTAGCTACTGGTTATGTACATGACCAGAGAGCATAGAAACCATCTGGTGAAAAAGGAAAGGTCCTCATTTGTGATTTTTTTCCCAGCTTAATTTTTATTTTCTAGACGTTAAAACCTTTTAGCTAGCGAGCAGACGTGTGTGGTCTTTTCTTCTTCCCCGTTCATTTATTCACCTCCATCTGTTTTCTTCCCCTATCATCTGCCGTGTTTGGTTCAGGTGATAACTCCAAATGGCCAGGGAGCCTTCAAAGAGCTGGCAGGGGTTAACATAAAGATGAGAGAGGAAAAGATATGGCCGGCTGACTCAGACTGTGATAAACACCTTCTTTAAACTGCAGGTGTGAAGTGAGAGGGACAGCGGTGAGGGGAAGACAGGTGGAGAGGGGAAAAACCTGTCGACTCGCTGCCAGCCCTTTTGCACAATCAGCAGTTCTGCCCTTACACTAAACATCGCAATACTTATGTGGAAACTATGATACATATCTGAGGACTCACACAAAAAAATAGTTTATCTGTATCACAATCAAACAATAAACAATCATGCAAAAAGATTCTGTCTGCGTGTGTGTGTGTGCGTGTAAGTTATACTTACACACACACATTGCATGTTGCAATGTTTATAGCTGATTTTTACTTTGCAACAAAATTATGGGAGGAAGTGAAAATCGCAAAAATTGCTGTGATGCTGTTTCGGAGTCTGAGACTATTTTTAAGAGTTTTCAGTGTTTGTCACAGAATTACTGTTTGCGATAGCAGGGGAGGCTGATCACCAGTCAATATGCTGCTCACTGCTCTACAATGAAATGAAATTGGATATGTTTAAAATAGTTAAACTTACAGTTAAGTTGGGGTGATCTGACAAAATTGCAGGGTCATGCAGAGGATATATACACTGGTCCAAAGAATGAATGGCCATGCTTCCTAATGATGTTTTCTGAAGATTTATTTGCTCTCCTCTTTATTTCCTCAGACTTTTCAAACACCGTCAAACACCTTCAGACACCGTCAAACACCGTCGAACACCTTCAAACACTGTCAAACATTGTCAAAGACTACCAAACACAGTCAAACACTGTCAGACACCGTCAAACACCTTTAAACACCGTCAAACACCTTCAGACACTGTCACACCGTCAAAAACTGCCAAACACTGTCAAACACCGTCAAAAACCGCCAAACACTGTCAAACACCTCTAAACACTGTCAGAAACTGCCAAACACCTTGAAAACACCGTCAAACACCTTCAGATACTGTCACACCGTCAAAAACTGTCAAAAACTGCCAAACACCATCAAACACCGTAAAACACCCTCAAACACAGTCAAAACTGCCAAACACCATGAAAACTACAACAAAAATAAAAGACATAAAAGTTTGAAGTGAGTTTCCACTCACTCTTAATCTAGTGTCCATCATTAAGCAGTCCAATTGACAGAAATGTGCCAAATAAAACAAACTGACCAAAAATGCACCACCAATGTCCATGTAAAGCACATTAACATTATACATAAATAGGAAACAAAACAAAGAATAATTACCATGTGTGCCTCAAAGACCACGCGTAGAATATTGTTACTCTGTACTGTAAGTCATACCTTCTTCATCTGCAGCCATGTTGCTCTTACCCACAATGCTACAGACCTATGACCTCACCACACAACACCACATTTCCCACAATGCCTTCAACTACACTGGGGTGGTGTTATTCTCTGCATTTGGTAAGGACCTCACATTAAAGGCAATAAATACTTTTTATTTATTAACATTTTTAGAGTACCTTTGAGACACATTTGTATCATACTTTTTACTCTTTTGAACAGCATATCTATTAAATTTTAAATGACTTTTTAACGACTTTATGAACTTAAATGGCAATGAATTTATATCTGACACAAAATACATTACATACACAAACACATCAGTAAAACTGTGTCTGAGACAGTTACATAGGGGTAAATTTGTGTTAAATGTTGTAATGGCAACATGCTGGAGAGGCTGAGTTATTCAAACATTTGGTATCTTTGCTGATAGATTAAGGGGTGTAGTTGAGGAAGCACAGAGAGGCAGGTCATCCTGCTTGTTTCAAGAAAACATCAACCTGTAGTAGTCACAGTTTAGTATTTTGTGTTTCGCTCTCTTTGTCTTCTGCAGTTATGAAGCAAATAAAAACAGCAAAGTCAAACAATGGCAGCACTACTCACCTCTTCCTGGTTGTCTCCTCAGCAGGGGGCGGGGCCAAAACAGTGAATCAGGCCACCTGCTGAAGAGCTCCAGGAGCAAAACCATTAGGATGAACAGGGGAGTAGAGGTGCAAACATTGTCTGTTTATGTGATTATTTTGAGTGTATAGTTAATAAGAACTTTTTATAAACACTAATTCTTTTAATTCTACACTACACTAATTCTTCTTGGCATGGTGCCGCTGTAATACTTATTATTTCATATGGTTGTGGTTCCACCTAATTACCTGCAGCAGGGAGGTTATATGAAGTAGTTGTGTACCTTTAGTATATTTTAGTGTTGGTGTGTTTTATTTTGTCTGTATAGAAGACAATAAATGCCATGATGGGTTGATGAGCCAACAATATATTTTTTTAAAAATAAAAATACACTGTACAATAGAAATGTAAAATATTTGCAATGTTGTTGTTATTATTGTTTGTTTGTTTTAAAATGAATTGATTAGGAAAATGAATGAAACAACGCAAGTCAAATTATTACAAAAATAGCAGCCAGAAATTAAATTGAAATTAAAATTTATTGTTTAAAAAAAATAATCACATCACAGACATAACTGGGAGTAGGGAGGCATGTTTGTTGATATGTGAGTATTTGTGTGTATATGCACACAGACTCAGCACCTGGAGCAACAATGGCTCTGAGCAGCTGCGTGTTTGTGAAGCAGCGCTGAGCAGCAGCAGGACACCAGAGTGTGTTATTAAGGTCACAGTCAGCTCCGTCTGAGTCCACAGGAATTACACCGGCCTGCTCTACTGCTCCACTTTTAATGACCAGTTGTGGCAAAAAGATCAGTGGACATATAATTGCAAATGTCATAGATGTTGTAATAATAGCATTTCGGGACGGGCAGCGTGGCGAATCAGCTTGGCACGATCAGTTTGAAAACTGATGTGAACTTGTAAAAAATGTTTGAGGCAGCGTAACATGGAGCAGAGCCTTTCATTTCTGCAGATAAAAGAAGACACAGCACATGGATGCAATTAAAGGGCCAATTATATCGAAATTGTCTCTTCACTCTGATGAAGTACAACAACAGAACAATTTTCCGGTTACTCATGCAGTCACATAAATACGGCACGTGGATTGCGTTAGTGGTAAAAGAACACCTGCTTGACCTTGAAATGCTGCAGGCATCCGTCCTCACTCTTCTCACTTGCGTAACACTTGTACATGTTAAAATGGATTCAAGTGCACTTTTTTTTCTTTGGCGTGTTTTCTGGGATGTGCAGGAGGTGTCAGCAGTTTGTCTCAGTCCCATAAAAAGCCTCAGGGCTCGAGAGGAAGCAGCTGCTGAGAAGTAAGCACTGGTTAGAAGGACAAGCCTACTTGAGTTTGACTTCCCCCTGGGACTGTTGCATTAACACTGTGATGGATTTACGAGCCTCTTGACATTCATACTCTTTGTTTGGTCATTACAGAGAAAGTCAAGCAGGTGGAAGTGCAGAAACAAGTTTTAATGACCTTGTCTCCTCCAACAAAACTCATGTTGTGCTTGTTTGGGTTTAGTAATGATCCTGTTTTCTCGGAGAATAAAAAAAAAGTCTTACCATTCCAATTACATCCACCCGGCCAAGATAAAACAGCACATCTTGTGCCTCGGCACCATTAAAAATCAAGACCTGGCAGCAGATCTGTCTGAATCGTTTTGAGAGGTGAGACAAAAGGGGATTCAATTATGTTGATCATGTTTCATTTTGCTTTGTTTGTGTGCCTCCGGAGAGCACTTTCCAAACAAGCACTCTGTGTGTTGGCTCGCAGGAGGAAAAATTCCTGTGCTTTGGGTAACATGACCAGCTTTGGAACAAGATAGCACAGATCGCTGTCACCTTGTTAGCAGCACAGGCATCCCCCACCACCACTCTGTAGCTTATGTAAGGTATTTGACATTGATGTGCTTGAGCCGCGGCTGTGTGTCAGTGAGTTCAGTGTTTTCATGTGCATGTGTACAGTATGTGTGTTTAATTTTCCATGCAGTCACTGCCCTTAAGTCTGGGACTTACCAACGGGTCTGGACCTGCTCTCCTCACTCCCAATTCAGCCTCGTGGGCTGCCAGTAATCCCTTGAGTACTGAGGGAGAGGGGTGGGGCTGGCAGGGTGGGGGTGGACGGGGTGCTTGGAGATAGTAAAAAAAAAAAAAGTTGGTAGGGCGTGCATCCCTGCAGGTGAAGGCAGTGCCAAGAACGAGGCTGTGTTTCCGGGAATTCTAGTGATGCTGGCATAGCCGTTGGTGAAGCCCAGCGGGGCTGCTCTTCTTCAGTCGGTCCACAGGCGTCAGAGTAAACAGGCAGCCACAGCTTGCCCAGAAATAGGCCACATGCACCTGGCATACGGCACGCTTTTCCACTGGTGGATCTCTCTTCTGACAGTGGACAGTCAGTGCTCATTCCACAACCTGTTTTATAAAATATGCAGAGAGACGTGTTAAGTGTGTTTGCTGCACACTGATAGAGGTGTATCCCCATCTGCAAAGGATCATGAGAGATGTTTAAAAGTCCAATTTTTAGGATTTAGGAGGATACATCGGCAAAAATGGACTATAATATAGTATGTATGTTTCCTTTGGTGTATAATCACCTGAAAATAAGAATCTTTAATGTTTTCATTGTGTTAGAGTGAGCCTTGTTAGTGTTGTAGTTACACATTCATAAACCAAAACACAGCCAACAATAACATGATGAAACATTTCATTCATGTGTTCTTGTGACGAATGAAACAAAATTGGATATCTAAATAGTGATGGCGTTTCATGCCCACAAAACGCGAGGTGTGTTTCAGTTTGTGCTCATTTCGCAAAATGTTCTCTCCTCTTACCGTAATTTAAAACACACATACACATGCATGCACTGACAAGCGCAAAACACACACCTTCACTACACAGCTCACTGACAAGTGGAAACAATGCATGTGGTTTTATTTTGCTCACAAAAATCTTCCACTCTGACGTGATAATTTAACATCAATGTTTATTTCAAATTGTTAAAATATTTACAAATTTCAAATGGTAAGTGCACTACAAATAATTAGGTAAACTGAAGAAAAATGTGTTGGTTTTATTCCTAAAACAAGCTGAATTAATTTTTGAGTTGTGCAAAAAGCATCACACTTCAGATGAAAGTACAAACTTGTCCTGAAATAAAAAAAGGCAATAAATTGCTCCTAATTTACTATGGCGATAAAAAACAAACAGCAAATGTGTGTACTGAGTCTGAATGGCTTCCCTAAAAACCAATGCCACAACCACATCCCCGACCCTCACTGTCTAAAGACAACAAGCTGGCTGTAAATCCTGAGAGCGAGAAAACATGGTGTCATCACTCTTATAACCACTCATATTACTCACGGCTTTGACAGCACGGGACGCTTCATGAGGACAAGCTGACTTTCAACTATGAACACAAAAAAGCATTGTATAAATCATGTGGGTTGAAAGTAAAACTGATGGACGGTTCGTGTGAAATGTTGCTCTTTAGGCTGACGAGACCAGCCTCTCAGTCAGAGGGAGTTTCCCCAGGTTGGACTGTCCCTGCGGTTGTCTGCTGTCCTTTAAAGCGAAACTCTCTTCAAAAACACCTGTGGCATTATCGTCCAGGAAAACCCCAACAACCACAGTTTTCCATACCTGGGATTTAGCACCTTTCACTATGATATGGAAATAACAGAAATTTTCCAGACAGTCAGCTGTGGAAACAAAAGTGTTGCTCCATCAAGGTCATTTTGGTCCTGATGTCCTTTGGCATCCATATTTTTATGGGTTTTATAAATCATTTTTATCCTTTTCCACGTCAAACTGACAGCCTTTTACACGTGAACATCACTTCTTTACAGATCTGTCCCTCCAACAAATAAATTAATTCATTTCAAGACAGATGTTTTGACTACTGCAAGGAAAAAAACTATGTACACATAGAAAACAATATCTATATAAAGATGTCCATGGTTTGGTGTGCGTCCAACATGATAATGTCGCAGGAGGAAAGGTGGACCACAAAGATCCAGATGACTTTAAATATTTTCTTCCCGTTTATCTCCGTCACAGGCTGCTCTCTGTGGTCTCAAACACGTCTCTGTATATGTCTGAGCAGAGGCCGAGCAGGGGTTGTATTTTTAGCTGCACTTGCAGGACTTCACAATCATATTGGACAGCTGCTCCACCTGAAAGTGAAAATCAACAGTGACGTGATAAATCATCTGCTTTCACAGAGAATGTTCTGTAAACATTTCACCTCAGGATGAAGGTTGCTTGGCGGCAGTATAGATACCTTGTGTTGCCTGCCCACATAGTAGAGGATTGGCAGGGGCTCCAGCGCCTGGGGAACACAGCAGGGCTGGGCAGAGGCTCCTGGGTTGTGATGCTTGTACAGGGCCAAAATCTGTAAACAATTATGTTCAGAGAAACACATGAAAACAGAGAACTTGGCTCCGAATTTCATCACAAATATGACGCACAAAGCAGCTGCAATAGAGAAGGCATAGGATTAATTTTTAACATCGGGGGGACACAAATGAAACAGGAGGTTTAGGGATCAAACACTTGATTTTCTGCATTCTGCTGAATTTTTATGCAACAATTTGAGCCATTTCTGCATCAATTTCTGATGTGAATGTAATGTCTTTATTTTTGTCAAAATAAAAGTCCTTTGCTACTTCGCACATGTTAAAAAAAAATCCACACCTATGTGTAATAGAAAATGGATTTACGAGTTGAGTACGTTTGTTACTTTTGTGTTACTAGCCACAAAGTGTCACTTCTTCAACAGTCTTAATAATTTCTGCATTTAATTTACTGTTAACAATATTTATTAATTAAAACATTTGTTAATTAATAACAGAATTATGAATAATGTTTACCAGAGTTTCTTTTTTTGACTGCATAGATTCAGTAAATGTTTTAGTAAATGCTGTTTAAGAGGCTATTCAACTCTTTCAAAAGAGTTAAGACCTAGAGCAAATGTGTTTTCCAAGTAATTTTGCAAGCAACTGATGTTAGTTACATGTGATTTCAACTGAACCACCCTGAGAGTCTCCAGGGGGACGTCCCCTTGTATTGATGCCCCGTTATTCCTTAACCACCTTTGGCTGAAAGACCAATTGTCTGACAGCTTGTTGTCCTGAAAACAAATGCCTACTGCTCTGAAAAAACACACTCTCTCAAACACATCATCGGACCTTATCGTGCATCATCTTTTTTAATCTACTGCGACAAAAGCCTCACTCGCTCTATTCCGCCTCTGATTGGCTAGTACTAGAGGAATAAGGTGCGTCAGGGAAACAATATACCGGTAGGTCCAATCAGAGGCAGAGTAAGGCCATTCACAGTAGGAAGAAAAAAAGGTTGCGACAGGGCTGGTTGATTACAGGCCAGACGGGACATTTTTCTGAATATTGGGGTTTCAGAATGATGGACATCTGAGGTTGATGGCAATGTTGTTTTGCATGTATCTGGTTATCAAATAGAGCATCAGAAAAATAAAACTGTTGACGCTAGAATTGTTATTAATATTATATTAATTACTATTTTTATTATGTTTATATTATTATATTATTATTAATATATTAATATATTATTATTATATTTATTGTAATCACAGTTTTCTGAGCTCAATATAATGAGTGTTCTTTTGTCTGACCAGGGACAGCAAAAATCTCACATTTAAAGCAACCTAAAATTCAGAGCGTAGAAGTTTTCTGTACACAGTGCTCAACATGGAGGTGGCTAAGATGGTTAGCAGCTAATGGTGCTAACTTCATAGACAACACTAAACCCCTGCAATAGTGCTGACAGAGCTAACAGTAGGCAGGTTTCCATTATCCCTCAAGTTGTGCAAAATGAAATTGCCAACATAAAATACCACTAATGGGAACAGGTCAATTTTGAAAAAATACTCATTCATCACAAAAAATGCTTATGCTCTCATGAGGTAGTATTTCAGATGATTCGAAAAGCCATATTTCACAAAGCTGCAATAGACACACTGTTTTGGCTTTTATAGGTAACATGATGCTATGGCTATGTGCTTGTTGGTAGGAACTGGCTCTACAAAAGGTGTTATTGCATCACATAACTCTTCAAAAGTTGAGCGGATCCACAATTCATCTGTGAAATTGTGGACTATCACCTCCCAGAAATCCCCATGGATGTATTATAGTGAAATCCCTCAAACGTGGCCACTCCCATGTAAGAGGGGCTTGCCTTTCCATTATTGCTTGCATAACACGCCTACATCGCCTGATTGATTGATTGGAAACAATCACAGCTAGTGTGGTGGCTGCAACAAAAATAAACCTGCTCATGTTTTGAACATCCATCACCATGCTTCTTGGAATGTTATTGCGAGATGAGAAATCGCAGAACATCACTCAATGGAAATGCAGTCATCTCGCAATTGTGTTTAATTGACATTTACTTAAGTTTTGTGCAAATCTATGATGGAAACTCGCCCAGTGTTAACCACAGGGGGAACCAGAGGGTGGGTGCTTTGTTTCTGAAACAACAGTGTCACAATACCAGTGGTAACATCTATATAAGGGAAGTGCAAAGTGGTGGCGATGAGCTAGCCAATGGGATACACACATGCACTTACATGCGTGTGCGGCTGGACAAGCTTACGGGGGGGGGGGCATGTTTTCATTCTCTGCTCAAGATGCCATTACTCCACTACAACTTTAGGTTGCAAATAGTTGTTTGCTGCTAGAATAATTCTCTGAATGTCACATAAACAACATTTTAGAAGCTGGAACAACTGAATGAATGACAAATGTCCCATCAGAATTGTTTATTTTCTGTCAACCAACAAATTCTTGGTCATTTTAGCACTAACTTAAACCCTCTGAACCATCTGTTACAACACAAACTTCCTTATTTGTTGTGTTCCACATTACTGGTGTGTGAATCAAAACAGTCTTTTAGAAACCACAGGGAGAAAAAATCTAGTTGTGAGAAAGTTTTCAGTCTGAGCTGCCAGACCTTCATTCAGTCATGTAATCAGATATGAATTGCACACTACAGTGAGGTGTTGCACTGTACCTGAGAATATTTGTTTTCAGCGTTCCAGATGTAGGTGCAGGACCCCATACAGTAGTTAGCGTTGTAGCCAGTCGGCTTATGTATCCACTTCCAGCCCAGATCTTTCCTGAAGTCAATGTACAAGCTCCGCACGCAGCAGGTCTCTGTCTGGCTGTGAAGAGAAAACAGGGAAATGTCTTGTGTGAAGGTGCATGGTGAGACGTTGTAGAGATTCTTAGTCGCTGTAGAAGATCAGTCATTTTTAAAGATGCTCTAAGGAGAGTTTCAATTTAAGATTACACACATCCCATCTGCGAAAAAATTACAGCTGCATTTGAGAAGTTTTTCCAATCCTCAACAAGATCCCGAAGATTTACTCTATTTACTGATTACTGATATACTGCAGCCACTTTCATAATAAAGTGACAAATCCCTTTCAGGCCCAAACTGATGTCATAGAATTAGTTGCGACGAAGGTTGACTGTTGTGTTCTTAGTATTGTCTGTGTCTCAGCCCAAAAGTTGGTCTTAAACAAAACCCCCAAAACTACACCCAACGGCCAACTAGCACGTAGGTTCAGGCAATAACTCTCCATAGCAGCTGGCGGGGGTCGCCTGTATTCGTCATTCAATAAAGGGAAACAGGGAGACCAACAAGACAGATTTAAGACCAAATAGTGGAAATTAAGTAGTTAAGCAGGTGGCACATAAACAACACAACCTGATGTTTTAAAGAACAAATGATATTTACCAGGGATGTTCCTAACAATGAATTTCCCTGCTGTTTAAAGTCCACTAGTCTAGAAGTGAGAAAGCACTTATTCAAATATTAAATAATAAATAAAAATGTCAAATTTCAACACAATTTAAACACTGTCTGAAAAAAGGGTATATTACAAGAGCCATTTGAAATTGTTAACCTCATTTTTCATTAACCGAATCACATTTTATAGACCGCTAAAATGTTTCGCACTTTGCACTGTTCGCTATGAACTACGAAACATGACAAACACCTCACTGAATAATGACAAATTGCATTTCTTGAAAACAATATTCTTTAGTAAATGTGCCTGATTATTACAACGACATTTATTTTCATTGGGCAAATGCAACTGCATTTTAATATGTTTAACTGACACCAGACAAAGCAAGCTGATGGTCAGCTGTTGGTCAATGTCAGGTCATTGGTGAGCATTTCTCACCCTTGTTTTTTCACTGTTTCCCGCAACGTTGGAACTAGTCAGCCATTGTTGCCCTTTTTTAAGCCAACGCAGCATGTTGAATCTGCATCAGCGCCGATGGAGCCTGATTGGCAGTTCAGCTCAGTTCACGAGTCAAAAGGGAGTGAGATCAAAACAAGCTACTATTTTTTAACCTATTGAGTTCTTTAGCAGAAACGGATCACAATTGTTTGTTGTTCACTAGCGCATGATAAACATAAATGTTCTTACAACATCTCGTGTTGTTTATGTGCTAGATGGCAAACAGCGTCCTGAATCCGTCCTGTCCGTCTCTTAGTTTCCTTTTTGAATGACAAGTACAGATGACCACTGCCTGCTGGTATGAATCATTATTTCCTCTCATGGAAGCGCAGAACTTAGGCACTAATTCACTGTAGTCTTGTCAGTTTCTTTAATGCAACTTTTTGGGATAAGACACAGCAACGTGAGGCGATGCTGTAGTCGGCCCTCAACGCTATTCGTTCTTTGTTGGTGGTTTGGAGTGTCTGAGCATTTACAGCCCCAGTTAGCAGGGAACTTTGCCACAATATTGGCTAACATTACCGACAAGTTGCAATGATGTTTTAAGAAAATTATTTTAATCTGATGTTCAAATAATGTTTTACGGATGTTTATCATTTCAAATAATGCTCCTGTAAGGTTAAATGCTGACTAACTGCAAACTTCTGCGGATGTTTTGTTGATATTGAGAGGTATATTGAGATCACAGAATGTTCTTTTTATAAAATGTTCACACAATGTTACATGAGAACACAGGGAGAGCATTTTCGAATCAACATTCAAACATGTTATTGAGGCCTGAGATTACTGACCTTGTAATGTGTTGTGACATGTTGTCAAAAAAAAAAAGAAATTTTTTGAGGTTTATAGAGAATATTACCAGAACTTTAAGAAGAACATCCTGGGAACTAAAAGAAAACTTGCTGCTGAAACCATTACTAAAACATTGCATTGGTTGCATTGTTCCATTCTCAGGAACAATGCAACCAATCCATGAAGGTTCCTTTAAATTGCTAAGTACAGCTTTAAAAAAAAAGGCCATAAAATAAAATACAGCAAAGCAATGTGATGTGTGCAGGACTGCTTACGCTGTGCAGGTATCCTTTGTATCCGTGGAGCGTTTTTTGCGCGAGGTGAGGTGGCTGCTGATGTTCTGAGGGATGGACATGGTCAGGATGTAGGGTGGTTGCTGTGTCATCATTTGTAACATTCCTGTGTCTCCCCTACCAGTACTGATCCCAGAGATGGTAAAACTGAAGCCACGGTCGTCACTTGTCGAGCCACATTCACAGAACAGCCGAAGTTGGAAACTCCGCTCGTCCTCTGGTGAGACAGAAATTTACAACACTGAGTGATTTTTAAAACGTGTTGGTTAATTAACCGTTTGAAATCTGAATCAACATCAGTTTTCTTGTGCTGAGTTTAGATGCCTTTCACAAGCACTAAGGCCTTTGAAAACCTAGAAGATTTGTTTGATTTCCTTTAAAAACTTGCAGGGAAAAAGGCAGTGACCATCTTAGCAAGAGATGCTAGCAATCAGCAAGAAATTAGGAATTATGAAAAGAAAATGAACTGAAAATTAGGTGTTTTTTTAAAGGAGATACAATTATTAGAATCTGATTTTAAAATAGGGGGAAATGCTCATAAAACTCAATTTATGGGCCTAATAAAAATGCTGTATTTAAAATTCTGTTACAGAAATCTGCATGTGTGTATATTGGGACTTTATCAGGTAATTTTCTTGTTTTTATTTTGTTTTTTTCTTTTTTTGTGTGTGCTTCTTTTTAGGTTATTTACTTGTAAAAACAAAACAAAAACTAATTTCTAGCAAATTTGCTAAGTTGCTTATTGCCTTCTCCCAATGTTTTTAAAAGAAATCAAGCCAATTTGCCCAAAAGGTTCAAAAGGTTAATCTGTGAAGATAAATAAAATCTGGACCTAAACAAATGGACATAGTGGTACCAGATCGATAAATAAAGCTTGTTTTCTCACCATTTTCTTTGAGCCAGTTCTGTAGGGTCTCAGTAACGTCGAAGGACAGCCATTTGTTTTTCCACTGGTTGGTGATGAAGCGGGAAGCGAGGTAGCGGTACGATGTCCCCAGATCCTGGTACAGCTCCACCCGCTCTTCAGAAGGTATGTTAGTTTGTCTGATGAGCATCCGCAGCTCGGCACTGGTCAGGAGACGGTAATCGCCCACACTCTCCCGAATCTCTGAGATGTTGAAGAACATCAGGGTGCTTTTGGAGGTCTTGGTGATGGCTGTGTCATTTTTTGCTGGGGGATTGAAAACAATTACTTATTAGGAGATTTCATAAACCTATAGACAAGACTGATCATGAGTTTTGGATTGTACAGTACTGTGCAAAAGTCTTCGGCTAGTATTTAGTGTGAAACATGGAATCATACAACCATAACAACAGGTAGCTCAAACAAACAATATTGAGCTTTGGATGGAAGATTAGTATTGTAAATCTCATATTGTCTGCCCAGGAGAGTTCAAGACATGCTAAATAGAAAGAGAGGCCACACTAAATACTTATACTGTACTCATATTTCCTGTATGATCTGTTGTATTTTAGTAAAGAGACGACTGAGAAATAAATATGTATGATCATTTTAACCTTGCTAAAATAATAAAGTTTAATGTGGCCTTCAACTTTTGCACAGTACTGCATAAAGGCACAATATGGCATGTATATGGTATGTATGTAAGAATGTGAGAGAGACAAATGGAAAATGGATGTCCTACAGGCCTGTCATATTAAGCTGTCTCAAACCAACCTTATATATGTAGAAAAAGAACTGCTTTAAATTGGAAATGTAATGTTCTTCTTTTAAGTGCTTTAACTTTTTGATCAGCGTTTTTAGGAGCTATTTTTGTTAGTATTTTAGAGTCAGTTATTTTATAAAAAACTAGAATCTAAAAGAAGCGTCTGTTAGGAGTTGAAGATAACAAAAACAGAGACTAATTTATCTCGCACTGTGCCGAACTCAAGTGGAAAATAAAATATCTAGTATGAAACTGATCTGCAGATGCTCTAGTTCAAAAGGAGACCAAACTTTTCTATGGATGTTAGTTTTTGAGCCTCTACCAGCCACTTTAGAAGACTCGTGAGTGTCAGTGACAGTACAGAAAACAATAAATAAAACAATTTTTTAAAAAGAAATCTTAAATCAAAACCACGAGACTCCCCAGAGGCTTACAGTCATAAATATGCGCACAAAATATGAGTCTGATTACGCCCGAGATGATAAAAAACTAGACTGGTACTGCCTGGCTGTATTACATAAGAGAATATAAATATTGGATCTGGGCTCTCTGTTGGCACCTTCTGCATATTTAAACATATTTGTGTTTATTTTGGCTGAGTGGAAGTGCATACAACTTAAAATGGTTATTTATTCTATGTATTTTAAATACCCTCTGAACCCCAGAATCCACCAGCGGGTTTGAAAAGCATGTTTTCTCAAAAAAATAACCAAAATTGAAGCATTTATCATATGGAAACTATAAAAACAGAAATCATCAATGGATTTTTAATTTCCCCATCCAAACTGGTCAAATAGTACCACTTTGTCATTGGATCTATATGTGTAAATATGACGTGCTAGGTAACCCTCTGGTGTCTGTTTTGGATGTTTCGGGACAGCTTGTCAATTTTTTCTTGTTACAGCTATTGTGGCTTTTCAAAATACACAACAAAACTCACGTGAAACGAACAGCGAGCTACGCAGGTGGAGTTTGTATCACACTGCGGCCAAGGCCTTTGTGCGTCTATCTGACGACGACATCCACTGACAAAGCGTCGATATTAGAGGGTTGTTGCCTGCTGCCTCTTAAACTGACACACCCAGTGAGTATCATACCGCTGCAATAATCTGCCTCTGTGCATCAGTAGGCAGGTTTCCATTACAGATTTATGCAAAACTTAAGCGATATACTGTTATGCAACCTCTTCCCTCACAATAAAATAGTAAGAAGCATGGCGATGGATGTTGAAAACATATGCAGGTTTGTTTCTATTACAGCCACTGTACTAGACATCATTATTTCCAATCAAAGACAACATATGTGTATTATGCGAGCGATAATGGAAAGGTAACATGGGAGTGGCAGAGGTATTATAACTGTGGATTCAAAACTTCCGAATCTTATGCTCAACTTTTGAATTATGTTATTTGATGCAATAACGCCTCTTGTAGCGCCTGCTGCATCACGCCCGAGGGAGCCAGTTTCTACAGACAAACACATAACTACATCATCATGTGACCTATGAAAGCGAAATAAAAGTGTTTCCATTGTAGTTTTGCAAAATATGACTCTTTCAAATCACCTGAAATACCAACTCATGTGAGCACAATTTTTTTTGTGATAAATAGGAGTTTTTTCTAAATTGATGTGTTTCCATTAGGCTTAGTTTCTATGTGAAATTTCAAATCATGTAGCTTTAATTGTTTTTTTATATATATTACACTATTTTTAAAATTATTTGTATAATATAATTACTCCATTATTTTGAAACCCCTGATACACACATTACTGCAATTTACTGAATAATGTAACACTTTATTACTCTGTTTTTCATAAACAAACATCAGAGTTCTGCGCGCACAGACACTAATAAAATAGAATAGTTAAATCCACAGTGTTACTCAATAACCTTAACAGCAGCCAAACGTTCATCTCTTCCAGCTGCTGTACAGTTGACCATAGAGAGAGTTTTGTTTTCTTACAGTGTTCCTGCCCATATTTGCAACTTTTATTCCGGAGCGTGCCCATATCATCACAGCAGGAACTTTCCCCCTGCAGAGGCTGACAGAAAACAGAGTCGAGCTACTGAAGGCTTTAACACCATAAATCTACCAGCGTTACATTGTGGGGGATTAGGGCGGATGGAGACGTGCAAAGATAAGAAGGCGTGATGATTGTGTGTGTGTGTGTGTGTGTGTGTGTGTGTGTGTGTGTGTGTGTGAACGAGAAGAGAGTGAGGAAGGAGGGGGCTGTAACTGGAAAAGAAAACAGCAAAGTGAAGAATGCACTCATATGAATATAACTCACAGTTGTGAGGGTGTGAGTGTGTGGGGGTGCAGAGAAATTGGAGATGTGCATCAATGGAGCCCAGCTCTGGCGTAGGCCCAAACCTTCTACTCTGCCTCAGCCTGCCAGAGCCGGAGGATTCTCTTCTCTCAAGTCCAGGAATTACTCTCTAACAGGAGCGACCCAGCCTTGCATACTTTGTGATCGCATACTTTGTGATCCTGACTGTACCAGGATCCTCCGTGTCACGGCTGCTTGTGTATCATTTACCAGTATCACCATCTGTGCTGCTGCTAGTGTTTCACCGCTTGTAGTGAAGCCAAACTGAAACTGAAAAAGAGCTGGAGTGTAAAGGGAAACGAGATGACATTTAACCAGTCCCACCCAGAGCATAGTCAAATGTTTGGTTGTGAGAGTGTGAATGGAAAGAGCGTCAGTACAGTATGAAGAGCAGTGAACTGGCGAGGATGTACCAAGCAACGCCAAGCATGGAAAGTCTCCGTCCAGTTTGAGTAAACTGAGATAAATGTGTTAAGGGTTAGAGAAGTGTTTACGAAACAGGAAATTAAGTCACTTCCCCTGAGAAACACGCTGCCTGCAGTGCCATAATTAAGCTATATCCTCACTTCTACTTTCCAATTAACACAGTATCACTCAACTGCTGATCAAAAGTCTAACATCTTCTTTCTTCATGCTCAGCTGAGAAAAAGGCCTGCACATAGGGGTAAAGGCAGCACCCCAGCCTGCGTATGAACATGGGTGTGGGGGGGATTTGTGTGTTGAATCAGGGCCTATGTGCAGGTAAGCCGGGGACAGCTGTTGTGACAGGTAGGGAGACAGCTCTGTAATTACCAGTGGGAGGATTCAGATTCCAGCAACAGACTAAATACCTGCCTCCTTCATATGCTCGACTCCACCCTCACAGAGCCCACTCGTCAATGTTTCCCCACTTCACCCTGTTTTACACAAACTGACCCCTGTTGCTACGCTTCTTCATTGAAGGGCAGCAGCTTTATTTACTCTACAATTTAGCCATGAACTCATTTCACTCCTGAAAGTGGCTGATTTCCAAAAAGGGGAAAAGTGTTCTCTCTGTAAACGAGCTAAATTACATTTGGACCAGTGTCGAATGCGAGTTTATGTGGGCTTCAGCGGGGGGGCTGCTAATTAAATGAGGGAATCTAGCCTAATCCACCTTACAATTACCATGATGGAGGCTAAAACTATTAAAATGCTCTGCACACAAAAATGTATCCCCGCAGGCTGTTTTTGGGGGCATCAGGAAAATGTGAGTCTTCCAATAAAAAGAACCGCAAATTGAAGTGACGAACAGGGTTTGTTAATGGATATTTTAAAAACTTGTTCTGCACTTGGCTTCTTTTTTAATTGCCTCACTCAAACATAGTTTACTCACAGAGAAGCAGAAGCTGGATTGTCTCCCACACCCTTTTGTGTGTGGTTTATTAAAATAATTGCAAAACACTTCTTTCTAGGCCTGCACACGTACACTCATACACTCCCAGTGTGCAGAGTCTGTTTTAAGGAGCCGTGCTGAGGATTTAAAGGGATATTTTGTTTTCAACCAGCTTCATATCATAATAATGTGGGTAGAATGTGTAAGTGAACCGTGGTAAACTTCCTTCCACCTTAAAAGAAGACAGATTTCCCTGCTCATCTCTCAGCTCATCTAAAGGATTTTCATTGGCTCAAGGGCTGTTGCTTGAACTACCAAGCTCCCAAAAACACTACCAGTGGGCTGAAGCAATTTTTTTTTTTTTTGCAAGTTAGGCAGTGTGCAGTAGTTTGTGTGCAAATTCAGCTGCTTAGCTGCCAAAAGTCTGAAGTAGGCTTGCTCAGTGGACCCCATGATGATGAGGATCCTGGTAATATCATACAGTGAATATTGAGCTTTTTTGGCTTTATACGCCACTGAGCAACTTTCACAGGAATGAACTGGGCCCTACCTCCAACACTGTATCCAGCTCTGTTTATACATCTATGCATCTAGAGAATGTGGTTTTGCATTTTTGCTTGCCCACCACAATAGACACAAGAGAAAATAGAAGCAGATCAGGAGAGAGAGAGATGCCCCTCTTTCTCTCTTTCTCTTAAACTCAGGTCAAACTCTGAAACCAGACAGTGCTAATCAAATATATACCATGATTCTCTTACTCTTTTGCCCATTTCCCACCTAAAATGTCTTCAGAAACACATTTTAGTGCACTGTTTAGCTGTAATACAAGAAGTTGTGAACAGGAAGTGGGCAATATAATATAACACCTCCATGGATCCAAAATTCATAGCAGTCCTGTCAACAGTTTTATTGATGTTTACTTTTACAATGGTAGCCTATGGGGAACATGCTTTTTGGACTGCAGGAATTTTTTTAATCCACAAGTGGCCAGAAAAACAAGGCTGAGTGGTGTTTCTGGAGGACTATATTGTTTTGTGTGGAAAAGCTCGCTTATGTCAATGAATGCTCTGTGGTGCGCGAAGCCAAAAACACTCAATCGCTCACTTTAATGGTAATAAAATAATTTAATGTGTGGCTCTTGTAGTCTTACTAAATGTTGTCAGTTGCTGTAATTCCACTTTTGGCCACTGAATAAAGCACAGTCCCTTGGTTATGTCACACACCTGCACTAGCTGTAATTGGTCTGGTACAGCACAATGCATTCTGGTAGTTGTAGGTTTTCTACCTCTTGAGCAAAAATACCACAGACAGCCCCTTTTAATGAGCTCTTTGCAGCAGTGAAATACTTGTTTAAGACAGTTGATGGGTGTTCTCTGGCATTCCACAGAGGTAGGAAACACATGCTCCCCATGGGCACCGCTTGCACCGGACCTGAGTCATGCTCAAGATCTCAGTGGCCATCAGCCTGCCTTCCTTCCTGCCAAGCTGCCCTGTCACAAACACACTGCAAACACACTGATAATAAACTCAGGAAACCCAGCAGAGCAAGAGAAAGAGAGAGAGAGAGGGAGACAAATAATCACAGGCAGAGAGATATGGGAATGAAATGTAAAGCGGACACGGAGAAAGAGATATGATGGAGAACAAGTGACAGGATAAGCAAGGGAGAACCCAGTGCTCAAGTTACAGGAAACCCCCAAACCCTGAGGGACAGAGAGAGAGAAAGAGAGTGAGGGTGAAGGAGTGCATTTCATGACTTCTCTCTTCTCATTTTCCCATATTTCTTTCCTGTTGTTTGGTTTTCATCTAAGCAGAACAAAACTGTACCCCTTCATTTCGAAGGTTCCTTTGTTCTCCGTTTGGTCGGCTCACTCCTGAGCACCGTCCATCCACTCAACTCTTCCTTTTGAAGTGGTGGATAAAAGAGGGATAGAGTGGATGCCTGCCTGATAGAGTGAGGAGTATGGACATGTAGAGAACAATGGGGCAGAGAAATAAAACTGAGAAAAAAAATCTGTTTATCATAATAGTTTGCGGGAGTCATTGCACAATTACAGCCAAAAACCATTTGGCTGAACAAACAGAGTATACAGGCAAGCCAAACAAACATCGCTAATAAAGCAGTAAAAATGCCATAGACACCACGAAAGCAACACGAAGCATAAGGCCAGCTGCACCACACGGTGCTGCTAACATGTACCGCCTGTGATCTCTGAACTCCTCCTGATGCCTGAAGATGTTGGGAGGAGATCAGAGGGGGTACACATGTTGGGGGAATTTATAAACGAGATCGGAATTGACACCAGCCATCGGGCATATGATGATTAATTTGGGCTGTAGCCTAAGTTTGTCCAGACCAGCGACTGCTTTAAGGCTAATTTATGCTGAATTGTGGTGGACCAGCAAAATGAGAATGTGAAATATTGTCTTTTAATTACATTTTAATTAACTTTTTTTGTATATTTGTACTTCTTTTTACAGATTGATTTTGCTCAGCTATTAGCAGCTGTGATGTTAGACATACAGAAAAATCTACACAATCCAGGGCTCAACAATGAGGACTGCATGAATACTCTGGGCAAAGAAAATGCAACGTCAGGCTGGTAAATCTCAAAATTCACTTCCCCAATTGGGCAAATGGGAAATAACATTAAACATATTGCTTCTCTAGAGCTGATGGAAGTAGTTAAAAGGCGTGGCATCTCATTTTTCTTCTTGTGTCTGTTGAGAGTTGCTCGTCAAGCCAATCACATCAAAATATGAAACGCTAGGTACCCCACCTGTACCTTATTTGCTATTTATTTATATATTTATTCATTTATTTACATATTTATCTTGGTTTTGAATTCTGTTTTATCAGAAGTTGTCATATTTCCCTATTTAAAAATTGAATGACCCTGGGGCCGAGACCAATAAGTGCTGGCGGAGCCTCCGAAAATACTGCTGCCCAGGACGTCTCATACAGTTGCTAAAGGGTGCATTTTTGCGTCGGTGTCTGATGCTGACGGGCTACTGAGAAAGAGCAGGTGCGGTGATTGACTTCTGGTTTCAGAAACCAAACCCACAGGAAACCAAACCCATCCTGCCTGCCCTATGCGGAATGCTGCCATCCAGGGCACCTTATAAAGCTGCTAAACGATGCCTCAGTGCGTCATTGTCTGATGTTGACGAATTGGCACCACCGGGTTGCAAATGCGTAGTACTGATCGGGCACTCGTAAGAAAATGGCGGTGGGTAAAGACAAAGTTTATGAACTGAAGTGCAAATGACCATCTTAATTATCCTAGAAACAGGAGTTGAGTCGGATGAAGACAAAACTTCAACAACGTATTACTGCAAGTCTGAGCAAGAATTGTACAGTAAACGTGCATTTTTGATATGCAAGAATGTTTAATGCTTAGCATCAATTACACACCGTTTCCAAGAACTAACTTTGACAACTAACTTTAGTGTTTGTATGCACAAGACAGGATTGATTCAGGATTCTTTTTTGTTTTTAAAGCCATACATTCGCTGGCACCCCTGAACTTCTCTGAACCTCTCTGCCCCTTCTGCAGCTCAAGGCCTCCTAGACTTCCAGAAGAATGTATTTTCCCTCGATTGAGGCTAGTAGTAAAGGGAGATCATGTCTTTGCAGCGGCTGCTTCAAAGCTTTAGAACAGCCGTCTGCTTTCACATAAAATGTTCTCCCTCAATTGACAATTCCAAGACAAATCTTAAAACGTACATATTTTCAGGTTGCTATTAGTGGTTTTAATATTTTTGCATTTTATAATATTTTATGTCTGTTACTGATCTTACAAATTTTCTGTTTTAGATTTGAGTATATATTATTATTGACATTGTTATTATCATTCTTATCGTTAGTGGCAGTAGTATATGTTATATTGGTTTGTATTTTCTCCTGACATTTGATGTTGTTATTGTGAAGTTTCACCTATTTTTTGTATGCTATTCACTTTGGTCAGCTGCGGTTGTTTTTAATTGTGCTGTATAAATAACCTTGATTTGATTTGATATTTGAAAAGCACTAATAAATAAAACTTTAAGTATAGCGACAAGTAACAACTAACTTCCCTAAACTAGATTTCTGACCCACAAACATTAATTTTGAACTCTGTGAATATCTCCAGGGTCTTTGCTTTGTGTGTGTGTGTGTTGAGCAGTGTGTCTTAAGTACCTGTAAATGTAGGAGCATAAATCTCAGTCGTACTTTTACTTGACATTCTTAGTGCTGTTGTAAAACCATCAGCCCCTGTTCTTGACATAGGTGTCCATGTGCCACAGTACATGTCTGGTGTGTTTTCTAGCACTCACCGGTCATGTTGAACTTGTGCAGCACCTTGGCAAAGTACTCCTCCTCCTCCTGCTCTGTGGAGATGTCTGTCTGGACCTCGGTCTGCTGCTCCTTCAGCATCTCCTTGGTGCTGTTGTAGAGGGACATTAGGGAGGTGGGGATCTCCTCCTCATCTCCGGCCTGATCCGGCTCAGGCTCTTTGGGCAAACGCAGTTTGCTGAGGATCTGGCTCCTGATGGCTTCGATGCGCTTCTTCTTCACCATCTCCAGGTCCAGCGTCTTACACGTAGACATACCGCTCACGTTGCCCACCGTGTACACACACATGAGCATCAAGAACACCAGCTTCATGGTGCTTACCGGACTGTTTGCAACCACGTATGCACTTTGGTTCTGAGTAAATCCTCCTTCACCTTTTCTCTCACTGCTTTGCCTCCAAGTGGGGATGCTTAGGGAACAGTGAATCACTTGGGGGAGAGGTGTGAGTGACGCAAGGTGTTTACACACAGCAGAACAATTAATGCAGTGTGGAGAGTCCTCAAAGTTCAAGACTGCTGGTGCCACCGCTGTCGCTGCTGCTGCTGCTGTGAAAACCACCTAACACTTGTGCCCTCTTTGCATAGATGGAGAAAGTCCCAGTGGGCAGACAGACATGGAGTGATGAGCCAGCCTCTGACTCAGACACACAGGTAAGACAATGACGTCCCAGACGCTGAAATGAGTCCGGAGCGGAGCTGTCAAAAGCTAACAGAGCCCAGCCAAACATGCACACAGACGGTGAGACTAAGAGGGTCCTCAGTGAATCTAACAACAAGCTGCTTCTGGACTCACAGACCAACTTGAAAATATGATTTCAAGCCACAGTATCAAAGTGAATCCTGTAAAACAAACCTCCACATGTCAGTGTGTGTTGTTCACCAGTCGTAACTCTCAGACAAATGAAGTGGTTCTGGCAGATCCTAACGTACTGTCCAAGTCTTTTCTGCGGACCCGGCTTCTTGACCTTGACCTACAAGGTCTCTTCACAGATCACTCAGGACAACTCCGTACACACTGTAATGTCAAGTAAATGTCTCTAAGGAAGAGAACTCAGCAACAGTACGTCCTGTGCTTAAAGTGGAAAAAGGCCTTCCTATTTCTCTGTTTCTGGAGTTTGATCAGATGACCCTTGAGGCTTCGAGCCAACCCGGAGCTAATCAGACATCCACAGTGCACTAAAAGAAAATATAATGTTTTTAAAACCCTCACTTTATTTGAATTTTAGCAGCCAAGCCATCAAGAAACGTCCCCACAGATCTGATATTCCTCTATCGCTCTCCACTCTGACTACCTCTTTTTAGCACTAACAGCATGTGATCAGTGTACAGCTGCAGCTCACAAGAAAATGCTTTCAGCGCCTCTGAATCATGCCGACTTCACACACACACACACACACACACACACACACACACACAGCAGCTGCCTCTGTGGCTGTGTCCTTAAACACAATAAAGTGATCTCAAGCCAGGGATGCTATCAGGAAATAAAACCAATCAATCCTCTCGTAACAAAAAAAGTTAATTTGACACACCTTCTCGTCAAAAGCATCCAGACAAAGCAGCAGGAGCAACAGTCCCCACTTTGCTCTCACTGTTTGGAGAATCAGATTGTAGCCTTCCCTCTATCCATCCATCGGTATCACCTCCTTCACACCTCCCCTCTTGAGTTTCCTCAGCTCTGACACAACTCTCTGTTTGCAGCTCTATTTAACTCCCTGTCTCTCTCTCTCTCTCTCTCTCTCCTGGTGCTTGTCAGAGCTTGCTGGTGACAAAGTGATTTGTGGGAGCTTTGAGCTAACTTTTCTCTTGTACTCCCCTCGCTCTGCCTCTCTCTCTCTTTCTAGCTCTTCTTTTCTCTCTGGTTCCTGTTACTCGTCTAATAGAGCGAGGAGCTCTCCGCCCAGGAAATGAGGGTAACGGCCGCAGTGTAAAACATCTGCTGTTTAACAGAGCTCTGCTGCCTGCCTTCTGTCCACATCAGGAAGCCAGGAGCTCAACACTCTGGAGCAGCCCTCTCGCTCTGTCTGCCACAGTGATGACTGACATGTCAACAAGCCCTGCATGGCACCAGTGTCCTGCCAACTGACCGCCACATTTACCTGGTGGCTGTGAAGGTCTGCCAGGCCAGAGATCTGAGCCACTTGGGAGCAACGTGTCTAAAAGTAGAATGGGTGAATGTGGAGGGATGGAGAGCCAACAGGGCTGGACTGTGTGGTGCAGTGACCTAGGTCTGGGTGCCTTTTAGAGGTTGGATTGTGTATTTTCAAAAGGAAGGCGAGACTCAAACAAACGGGTGATGGTTTCAATCATTTCGTCTCTGTGTGAGGGATGATTCAACAGGGAAGTAAAGATAGTAAATTGCTCTTTGAGCTTGGAGTTTTTTAGGTTTCGCCGAAATGGTTGTTTATTGTCTTCCATTCAATGAGACGGTTCTGAAGAAAGAGCTACTCATCAAACACTGTCAGTGGTGACATTTAACAAAGGAAAATTCATGTCAGAAATCCCCTAAAATACCAGCAATAATAACAACAGAAAACAATGTTGACTCAGACAAAGGCTCTACAGACCATTAGTCCCACAGTGTCAACAGTAAGATATCTCTCAGTACCATGAATGATATGAGGGTGAGAACAACATGACTATAAACTGTCAACAACTATTACTGTAACCTGTGCTGTTGTGTTGCTTTGTGGGAGCTTTAATAGGTGTGTACTGCCACCTGGTGACCAAAGATAGTGCATCATTTACAGGTGCTCTGATAATTTTGGTGAACACAACAACAAGGGCAACTTGCTTAGCTGCAAGCTGTCAGTGGTGTCTGGTAACAAAGTAATAGGTCCTTGTTACAGTACTTTTTGGTAGTAAATTCGTTTTACATGAGTTTTTGTATTTCTTTCAACTTCCAACTTTTACTCCACTACATTTTCTAAATAAAATGTAAACTTTTCTCCAGTACATTTCCCCTAAGTATTTTTGTTAGTTACAACAATTAGTAAGGGAAAGAAGGAAGGACAAATGAAGGGATGGGAGGGAAAAAAGCTGGATTTTATTCTTTAAATCCTTTAAATTGTGAAAAAGACCTTGTTTTTCTTCAAGTGTAATGTACGCTCCATTTTTAAAGGTGGCATCGATTTTAAGAAGAAAATAACCTTAATTATTCTCAAAGCTCCTTAATTTTTATTCTTTTGATTAACAGCATTTACTTGAACTATTACTTTCAATACTCCTTTTTTGTGTGTTAGTTGTAAAAAATAAAAGATACACCTTCACATAGAATGAAGTTGTTTGTCTCTACTTTCATGCAACTTCCACAGTGCAGTAAAAAGTACAGTACTGGCTTCCTGATGTTGTCTTACCTTGTTTTCTTATATTTTATGGTATTTTCTTGTGAAGCACATTGTAACTCTGGTTTAGAAAAGTGCTTTAGAAATAAAGTTTATTATTATTATTATTTTTATTATTATAAAGTACTTCAAAATTGTACTTAAGTACAGCACTTGAGTTCATGTATTAAGCATGGGTGAATTGTAAGAAAGTATTATTACTTCTTTTCAATACAAATTTTTGAAGTATCTGTACTTTACTTGACTTTTTTTTTCCCATTTCACATTTGGAGGTTGGGGCAGATGGATGAATGAAGGAATGGGACGAAAGGAAAAAAATGGATTTTGCTCTTTGAATCCTTTAAGTTGTAAAAAAGACATTTTTTTCAAGTGCAATGTATGCACCATTTCTAAGTTGATGTATGTGTATGTATGCACAGAAATAAACTTCATAATGCTAGGATTTCTATCCACTTACTTTTTCATTAACAGCAATTACTTGCACTTTCACTTTTAATATTTAAGTACATTTCATGTAAAAAAAATACTTTTGAGTCTCAAGTACAGTAAATTTCAGATACTTTTAGACTTTTACTTAAGTAATATTTTAATTGATAACTTTAACTTGTTCATTTTCTGATAAGAAATCTGCACTTTTACTCAAGTGTAGCTTTCAGGTACTTCATCCACCACTGGCAGCTGTACTGAGAAAATCCCTGAGCCTGAACTTCTGGGGATCACACTTGATGACAAACTATCGTGGCAGAAGCATCTTAACAAAACAATCTGGGAGAGGAACATCTATGATCAGAAAACACTCCTCTTGTCTCTCACCAAGTGCCACTTTGCAGGTCATACAAGCCTTAGTATTATCTCATCTCAACTACTGCCCTGGTCAAGCGCTGCAAATATAGAGCTGGACAAGCTTCAGTCAGTGCAGAGTGGAGCCGTGCATCCAGCACTTAAGTGTTCAATTAGAGAAAGTATAAACCAGATACATACTATTCTTGCCTGGCTGAAAGTGAAAGGCAGATTTATACGCAGTCTTATAATTTTATTTGGGAACATATGCGTTTCAAAGCAACCCTACTGCCTGTAATAACATTTCCCCAGAACAGCCATAACCATGACACAAAAGTGGTTCGAGGAGGTCACATTACAAATACTCAATCTAGAACAAATGCAGTGAAAAAACTGCTATGTATGGCGTCATTTCTCATTGGAATAGTTTGCCATACTATATTACTCAAGGAAAAAGCAAACAAAGTTTTAAAAAAGCAACCAAAGAAGTTAATCTTGGGTAGAGGACTGTTGACCTTTTTTTTCTTTAATTGATTTATTGAAACATGAAGCTCAAAGCATTTGGTAAGTGAGGTGATAGGTGCTGCAGTATACAGCATATGTTTGTATGTATGCACATGCTGAAACTCCTTAGATCAGTACCGAGCTTGGTAAATTAGCTTTTAGTTTTTTGCACCAAATAAATGTAACAATTAACAAGGGGTATTAAAATACACGCATGTGCCAGTAGATCATTTTAAGTATATGCTAGATTATATGGTTTTTGTTCACTGTTTCTGATTTGGTTAATTTACAGACATAATTATTATTTTTTTTTTTTTGCTTTTACTTTCTACATTTTATTGTTTTATTGCTATTCTTACATATATTTTATTAATGGCAGATCTATTTATTTGTTGTTGTTTCTTTTGTTTTTTTTAACATATTTTGCCATTTTACAGTTTTAATTGCTGCTTAGCAATCTTGACAGACATCAAAGCCAATTATTTATTTATTTTTATGGAGTTTTTCATCATTTGTCATTTATGAATGTGAATTCATGGCATTTCTGTATAAGAGCTGAAGTAAAAAGCTCAGCCAATATTCCCTGAATAAACGTTGATGATGATGAAATAAGTGTGTATGTGCATATATAGAGAAGGATGAAATGATTTCTTAATTTTAATTTTATTTTTTGTGATGTTTGAAGAGTGTGTGTGTGTGTGTGTGTGTGTGTTTGTGTGAGTGTGTGTGTTTCTTAATGAAAATTTCTTCTGTTTTTTATGGTGAAATTTACTTTCTGGGCCATTTCTTTTTAAGTTGCTCAGTACCTTCTTCTCATGCTTTTGAAAAAAAAAAAAAAATTAAAAAATCCAGCCAATATGCTTAGGTTTAAAAGGGTAAACAGAGCAGTCATGTATTTAAAAACTGAAGATAATGAGCACTTACCCTTTCACTCTTTTAACCAGAGAAGCATCCTGTGATCAAATGAAGAGCACTATCAGACAAAG
This sequence comes from Plectropomus leopardus, assembly GCF_026936395.1. Classification (NCBI taxonomy): domain Eukaryota; kingdom Metazoa; phylum Chordata; class Actinopteri; order Perciformes; family Serranidae; genus Plectropomus; species Plectropomus leopardus. The sequence continues at coordinate 31,730,457 of NC_142181.1, read as the reverse complement.
AGATAGAAGTGTACCAACAAAGGAAGCCACTAAACACACATTATGCTAAAGTTTGCTCCAGAAACACAAGCATGGTGTGATGCAAATCACACCTGTTTTTAAAGACAAAGCTCTGACCTATTTTCAGTTCTAAATTTTAAATTCTAACTTTCATGCCTTACTCACCCCCATCCAACCAACACCTCTTACCAGTCTGCCATGGGGCATTTCATACCTTCCACCACAAGGTCTTGACGCCAGCTCCTTGAGGTGTCTGTGTGTCTTTGCGCACATGAGTGCAACATGCACCGCTTTCCCATCATTCACCCTGAAGTCCTAAACGATCCTCCGTGTGATTCAGAGGATCCCAGAGAGCTGTGGCCTCGTAGCCAGACAAGCCGAGGGAGGACACTGGGAGGAGAAATATTCACAGTCAACAGAGAGAACAGAAACAGTCTATTAATCATGTCACCACATCAGAGTTTGTCTTGCTGCATACACTTCACATCTGCGGCAAAGTGACATGAATGCTGAAACTGGGCTCATTCAGAACTTTATTTTGGATGACTTTTCATGTATTAACCCTTAGGGCCAGCTTTAATATTCCAATTTTCAGGATTCTAACCCTTTAAATTTTTTTTGATGGAAAAAATCACAAAAAAAAAAAGAATTTATTTGCAATATACTACATGCAAAGTAGTTTTTCTTTTAAATTACCACAGCCTGGGATGTGTAAATGATTTGCAGCAACACATGTCTCCGTATGTCTAATATGATGTAAAAATTACATCATCATGTGGAAAATAGTAAAAACGACAAATTCCAAGGCAAATGCCCAGAATGACACCCTGAAAAAACACAATGCATGTTTTTATGCTTTGATGGTTGAGAAATCAAAATTTGCAGTTTGAACGGGTTTCAATTGCACATTCATTTTTTTGCACTAAATAGTTTGAATGTACGTATGTATACATATATACAGTGTATTTTAGGCTTTTTGTTGGAAATGAGCTGGAAATTCTAAGATTAAACAGAAATACACAATCTTGCCAAAATGTATGCCATATGCATGAACACAACCAATTTTATTTTTAAAAAAAAGAATCATGACAAGAGCATAAAATGCACCATCAGTGTCTATGGGTTAATGGGCAAGCATGTAAAATAAAGTAATAAGAGTCATGCTCACGTTTTGGTGCATTATAATAGGAATACAACAATGTAAAAATACAACATTTTATTCAGGAAATGCAGGATTGGACACAAACTCAAAAAAGCAGGCAGATAGGATCAATTCAGTGACTTATTGTCAAAGTAAAGTTATAGAGAGAGCAGGTGAGTTGAGAGGAAGGACAATATAACATTTCAAATCCTTCATTCAAAATCTTACTCAAGTAAAAATACAGAGGAGTCATCAGCACAATGTATGTAAAGTTATCAAAAGTAAAAGTATTTGTTATGCAGCTGAATGGCTGATGTGTGTGTGTTACATAACATAAATCACATGACAGATTATTATTGCATATGTGCTTAAAGAAAAGTTGTATTATATATATATATATATATATATATATATATATATATATATATAGTTATTTTGTTCCTAGTAGCTTTCATTTAGTTTTAATAGGTGCACATTTTAATATAAGCATATCTATTAGCTGTAGCAAGCAAGCAAACTTTTAACTATGTTGAATGTTGAATTGTGAACACAATTTTTTTCCCGCATGCCTTCATGGTGAATGGAGTGTCCAAAAAAGACAGTCTTCATGAATTGAAGTCATAGATTTCCATATTTAACAGCAAAACTATATCAAAACATCTAATTCTAAACTCTTCTACAACTCATGGAGTAGCTATAATCAAGTGTCATTCATCCAGTTGTACACTGTACTTCCCAAAAACAGGCATTTTTGCTAAAATGTTAAAATATAGACCACTTTCGCTTACAAGTTGCATGCACTGCATGTGCCTAAGCGTGTATGTTTATATGAGCTCCTACAAGGCCATGCATGACTGTTCTTGCTGACATGTTTTAAAATGTAATGTATCATATATTTTAATGTAATATATTTATACATTTTGATGCTACTGTGTATTGTCCTAATGCAAGATTTTAAAGCCATGTTGTTTGTACATGATAATTTGGTCATTTTTTCTAAATTAGTATTCTAGGGGTTTTTTGAGTTTTTTTTAAACATTAATTCAGTAGTATGTTCTAGTCATTGCATCATCAAGTTGATAATTAAGTGCCAACAGAACAAAATACAGACTGAGCATAGAACAGTCATGGAAAATAAACAAGCAAAACAAATGTGTGGATAAATTGTTTGGCCATAATAATCAAACCACTGTAGCATACATAATTTCCCATTTTTTATTCTCCATTAGCCCTCCAAAGTTGATATGCGTTTACCAACAAAACTATAAAAGACCATCTGTCTTGGGCTTCACGGGCTTACTGATTAAGAAAACTAAGGGTACTGCCTGTTAGGTCCCTGTTACGTGCGTCCGCCTACCTCACGAGCCACCTGTCTCCTTGGTAACCGCGATCGTGTATCCTCGTGCGTATTTTAACTTACGTAGCCAGCGTTGTGAATTAGTGTCCCACAGGCTGTGTTTTTGTTGCTCTTTTCTGCGCAGTTTCCAAGAGGTAAGTTTAACGTCGTAATATCTGTGTTATGAAAATATGAGACATCATTTTAATATGAAAACGGAGTAAAAACGAAGCCTCTGATTGAGTTCTTGGACTGAGCTGAGGGGAAATAAGAAGGTGAGAGGGTTACCAAGGCAGCGACGACGCACAGGACGCAGAGATAGCAGACAGTAGAAGAGACAGAGACACCCAGAGAGAGGAGAGAGACCTGTGAGATCTTCACTGCTGAAGTATTTCCAAACTGTCCTTATGATTTTAAGCCCACAGGGTCTGCGCGTGCACACATGTTGCTTTATTGACTTTTGATGGACTTAAATCCTCCACAGACTCGCTGCTGACTGTCCATGAAGACCCTCTCAGACTCTGGACAGGTGAGTCCGTCTCTCATGCTGGTTTTGATACAAACTGTAGGTAGCCCTTTGACACCTGAGCGAACTGGCTTGATTTCTTTCAAAAACATAGGGAGAAGGTGATGAACAACTTAACAAAGAATGGTGAAAATGTGCAAGAAATTTGTGAATAGCTACAAGGGAATCAACTGAAAATAAATAAATAAATAAATAAATAATGCATATATATTTTATGTAACATAGGTTATATTTTTTAAATTATAAATATAGTTTTCTGGACATTTTTCCCTAGTTTTTTAAAATTATTATTATTATTATTTTATATATTATCTAGTTATACCTCAACTAATTTTCAGGTAATTCACCTTTCACGTTTTTTTTCTTTAAGAAATTTGAGGACGTCTTGCCAAGTTTCTGATTATGTTTTTCCCAGGTTTTTGAAACAGACCAATTTTCTCAGATTTCCCTGGTTTAAATGCAGATGAAAAGTGTCTGAACACAGCACAGGATATTGATCCAAGTGTTAAAGGGTTAATAAAAAAGTCTGCATGAGCTGGTTTTGTCTACAAACAACACGTTTTCTGGACTGTGGAATTCCTGCCGGTAACTTTAGAAAAATAATAGTCTCAGCAACTGTTTGTTATTTGTGAGAGGGGAGGAGGTGGTACAAAACATGACGGGCACTTAAAATATTTTTTTAAGCACTGGGAAGAGAGTTGTGGTTTTTGATTTGGCAAAGGGGAGGGACATCATACTTTAAACGGTAGAAGGCCTCTTGTGTATTTATTTGAACAACTTCATAACCTGCAACTGGGTTTGAAAGGCATGTTTTCTTTAAAATATGTAAAATACTTATCACAGCCAGAGAGTTTGAAACCATAAATTATCGAGACAATGTGGCTCAGTGGAAGTAAACCATTTTCATATATTTTGGGACCGTCCCAAACTGAACTTGTACTGGAAGGGCATTCACAAAACCCTGAACACAGTGTTTAGGACTCAAATACCTCTGAACTTGATGACTCTCTGGGTCATCTTGTATTTCTGAAACAGAGGAGGGCTACAAAGCTGCTGCAGGCCATTTTGGTGGCAAGTAAAAAAATCACCACGATCACTAGAAAGTGGCTAAACACAGCACTTTGGAAGACTGATATGGAATAATTTTAGAAATGTTTAAAATGTAAAAGCCGACCCTTTCTTTGAGGATTCAAAGGAATAAATTCTATCAAATCTAGAATAAATTAATCAAATTTATAACCTTACTACAAGTGGACTTTGTATGATACCTCTACTGTTTCAACTTCCTCTCCTGTTTTTTCTTAGATCTATATATGTATATGTAAGTAGTAAGCATATGTGGATATGGAAGTATTATATGTTTGCTTTTTCTTTTAACAAAAACAATGAGGAAAAAAAACACAAGTAGAGGAAAGAAAAGAAATGCAATTGTCCTGTAAATTGTACTATATCTGCACTATACAGGCAGTATAATTTTAAGTATTGGGGGGGAAAAAGCTGTATTTTTGAAGATGAGGTTGTAATAGTCACCAAATTTATCTAATTTTCAAATTTCTGAAGGTCCTTATTTAACCAGTTTTATTTAAGCACATAAAAATCTAATTGAGATTTAAAATCTTTTTTCAAGAGTGACCTGGCCAAGAGGGTAGCATACACATTGTTACAATAAACACAAGCAGAAGAGAACAACTGTTGCGCAACAAATGAGCATGCCCAGCATCCAGTTTAAATGCAACACAAAATATAGGAAATCAAATCTAAGCTTGAAATAGTGATATTTTATCAAAACCACTTTATTCTACATGTTGTATTTAACTTGCCATCTAAAAGAAACTGTTTGCACCTGATCATGTAAAAAAAAAAGATTTTAAAAAGAAGAAAGAAATCATTAAATTCTGCGCTTTTTTAAATTTCTATTTCAACTTTTAACTTTTCAGTCAGCAATGGGTACATTTTATAAATCTAATAATGACAGCTGCACTAATATTCAGGCCACTGCTGCCATTGTTGTGTATGATTTATTTAGGAATATTACACATGTAGCTAATGCCGACTGTGTGCGCTGTACTTATTAAATTTTGTTGCTTTTATGTGTGGCTGTCATACACCCATGTTCTGCTGAAGTGAACACGGGTGGTGTGATGATACATTTTTAAGGGGGATTTTATTTTTACAAAAGAAAGAAAGAAAGAAAGTGGTTTATTTTGGTGATAACTCCCTCTGCGCCGTTTGCTCATTGGCTCCATGCCTACATTTGGTGGGAATATGCAAAATATGGTTAATTATAGTGCGGGAGGGGTCATGCATTTTCAGTCACGTAGGGAGGCTCAGAGAAAATATTTGTAGTTTTCGAAGGGTCAAGATGAAAAATAAATTTATAAAGTTTATAAAGTTTAAATAAAGTCACACTCCAACCACCTCCTTTGTCTGATAAAGTACCATCCCTAAAATTGTAACCCCCACATTTTTATTTGGGGGATTATAAGGCTTTGATGAAGTGCTGAGTTTGTGTTCTTTGACAGGTGACATCTACAAACTGCCCGATGGAGAAATATGAAAAGCTGGCCAAAATTGGCGAGGGCTCCTACGGCGTGGTGTTCAAGTGCAGACACAGAGACACCAGCCAGATAGTCGCCATCAAGAAGTTTGTGGAATCTGAAGATGACCCCGTCATTAAGAAGATTGCATTGCGAGAAATACGTATGCTGAAGGTGAGAAGAGATTAGTATCAGCCTATAGTATCAAGTTTGGGCACATCTAACACCACGGGCAGAGTAGAGACGTGCACACAAACAGTTACACATGCACTTGTTCAGCTATATGATTTACTTTTTTTTTTTTACCAGAAACAGCCCAGAGATCATCCTCTCCAAACCCACCAGACTCCACCTTAAAAAACACGGCAATTTTAGGGTGTATAGAGACAGCATATTTTCACATCTAACTGTGTGAATTAAAGTTTATTTAAAACAAACCAGAGTTGGTGATTGTTGGAACAGTGAAAAGATGAACCAAGACAGCTGTTGTAAGTATAATTTGGTTTCGGCTGACTTTGAAAGAAGTGTGTTTTATGATGATAAAATTACTGTACATTTAAATGCAGTTTGGTGGGTTTGGTGATATCAGGGCCGTTTCTAGTTAAACAAAACAACAACAAGGTCTGTCTTTAAGGAGCCTTTCCATTATATTGTCAGAAATTTATAATAACAATCTGAGCCTGTCAGTTGCAAAAACAAGTAATTTTAAGTGGATGAAAATTGATGGTGCGAACATGCCCTGAGTGGTTTCATTGCAGCCTCTCAGCTGCCAGCTGCAGTGATCTCTCTCATCACTGGACCAATTTCAAAACATGTAAATCCCATTAGTCAGACACGAAAACATGGAATAATAGGGTCCAGGTTGAAAATACTGAAGTTTAATTTTAAAGATTTTGCAGAACATTTTGTACTGTTAGTGCACTGACCTGTGTCCATGTCCTCCGTTGGTCCTGCAGCAGCTGAAACATGTGAATCTGGTCAACCTGCTGGAGGTCTTCAGGAGGAAAAGACGGCTCCACTTGGTGTTTGAGTTTTGTGAGCAGACGGTCCTCAATGAGCTGGACAAACACCCCCGAGGGTAGGTCACGGGAAACACAGCCATGTCATGTCTGTGAGCTGTTCTGAGTTAGATCAGGGAGTCATGGAAGACACTGAAGGGACACATACTGAGACAGTTAAAATACTCATTTACTGAAGGCTTTAAGTATATTTGTTATTTATACTGCAGTACCTCTTTAATAATCCATGACAAAAGTGCAGTGATTTAAAATACTGTACTTGAGTACAATTTTCAAGTACTTCTTCTTTAGTCAAGCACTTCCTATTTATGCTACTTAACACCTGACTACATCCTAGTCAGAAATATTGTACTTTTCACACCACTGCCTTTGTTTGATGGTATAAGGTATGAGTTACTTTGCAGATTCAGGTTTCACACACAAAACATATAGCCAGTTTGTAAAATATGAAACATTTTTTTCCAAAGATGGTTTCTGTCACTAAAGGTAGTTCTCATCACCCTTTTGTTCAAGTGATCGCTTTTATGATAAGTTCGGTTTTAATGAATTATTCAGTTCTACAAAGAGTGGATTTTCTGCCATGATTGACAGCTATGTCAGCCAATCGATGCGCTTACATTCAATTCAATTCAATTTGTGCGTACCTAAAACCAAATACAAAGTCAACAAAGCAATGATATTGGATTGGATATTGAATAAAAGTTAGAAGCAACATGAATAATGAAAAAAAAAAAGAAACAAAAACCAGAGGAAAAACAAACAAACAGCAATGAAACATTTGATGTAAGTTTGCAGGATGAGTCTGGTTTGGCGTTATTAGTTCTTTCTGCTCATGCCTATGCACACACACTTTTTTTTAAAACCCTTTTTCCTCATTTCCTTTGTTTACATTTATATCTGTTTTGTTGTCTGTCTTACAAGCAGTCAATGGACTGGATAAATTAGATTTTGATTATACTGTACCAGTCGTGTGAGAGTTTAGACAGATGTGTTGATAGTTTTGCTGTTGTTAAAGGTGGTCCGCATTTATTTCAGTTTATGAAGAAATCCATGTTTGGATTCTTTGGTCATGGTGGAGGCTTGCAAAAGAACAGTTTTTCTTTCAAAATTTTACGTGGTGTGCCTGGTTGCTCAGTGGATAAAGCCGCGCCCCATGTACACAGGCTTTATCCTTGCCACCGTGGCCACGGGTTAGAATCTGGCCTCAGCCCTTTGCTGTATGTCTCCCCCTTTTTCTCTCCCCCTTTCACGCTCACACTGTCAATCAAAGGCAATAAAAGCCCCCAAAAATAATCTTAAAAAAAAAAAAAAAATCTACGTAACATGGGGTGAGTAGCTGATAAACAAATGGTCATTTTGGAGATGATCCTTCAACTAAAGGATCCGAATACTTCTTCCATCATTGCAAAGTGGTCCTCCCTTTCAAAGAATTATCTGTTTGGCACACAGCTGAACATACAACTCAGTGTGTGTACATTTATTTGTTCAGAGTGGTGCTCTGGAGAGAAGGGCAGCAGGAAGGAACAGGGTGAATTACAGAGACCAAGTTGAGACTGTTGCCAAGAGATTTCAAAGACATGGTGTTGGCAGAGCAGTGAGGGAGGAGCAGCCAGGGCTAAAGCAAAATATTACTTAAGCATTTAGAGGAAAGCGCTCTTCTTTTCACTCCATGTTTTAAGGAACTCCTCATGCAATCTAAGGTCACAAGATAAGGTTTAGCTTCTGTCATGTGAGGTCACACAGCCAGCTCAGGCCACAGCGGTTAGCTGCTGTCGGACCATTTTATCCTTTTCCCACAAGGCTGTGCAGCAGAAACTCTAGCTGCTCCTGAAAACAAAGGCGCTGTTGCTGTTAGAGACGGGCCTAAGGTTACCCGGGTGAGAGCTGTGTAAAGCACAACTTCTTTTTTTTTTTTTTTAATAATAGACAAGGAAAACATGACGAGTAAATAGGTTTGTTTTGTTTACAACGATCAATGTTTCCTTGTCCTGTCGTCCTCTGCAGGGTACCAGAGGCTCAGCTGAAAAGTATAGTGTGGCAGACTCTGCAGGCTGTCAACTTCTGCCACAAGCACAATGTCAGTATATTTTTAATCTGGTACTTACTTTTTTTCTGTTATTTTTGTGCATTTATTCTTTGATTTTCTTCTTGTCTTAAATGATACATTTTGAGCATTTCAAGCCTGCCTTAGAACAATAATTTTACCCCATATGTAAAGTGCACTGAAATTACTGGGCTCTGTAATGATTTCCTCCTCTCCATACTGGCCATGCAGTGATCCATTTCTTATGTGACAACACTACAAAAATAGAGGACAAAATCCACAGCTTCATATAATGTAAGCTTCTGATTTAAAGGTCTAGTGTGTAGAATTTAGTGGCATCTAGTGGTGAAGTTGCACATTGTGACCAACTGAAAATTCTCCTGTGTGCCAAGTGCGTAAGAAAACTATGGTGGACAACATGAAAAACGCAAATGGCCCTATCTAGAGCCAGTGTTTGGTTTGTGCATTCTGGGCTACTGTAGAAACATGACAGTGCAACATGATGACACAAGGAAAAATGGAGCATGCTCAAAACCGCAACTGAAAAAATTTTTCAGGTGCATGACACAAAAAGCAATGTACGAAAAAACTGTCCATCAGCACACATAAATGTCCTTTTTAGACGCTATTAATCCTGGGCCTGTGGCAGCAACACGACAAACGTGTTTCAACCAACAGTCTTCGACGCTGATGAAGACTGTTGGTCTTCAGAAAAAAAAAAAAATTATCTGCTGTCCAAAAAGCTCACCTCAACCTGCAAACAAGGTCTATTTTAACTCTATTGTGAATATTTGATTCATGGAGGTTTTCCTCGAGCCAAGGAAAGTGCGTTAAAAAAAAAAAAAAATCAGTGTTGTCATCACAATGTAAAGTCTATGTGCCAAGCGGTAGACACACAACTGTGCTATAGTCACAGGGCCACATACTGCGGAAGTAAACCTGAAAGCTATAAACTCATTTTGCGTGCGCACTAGGTAAACAGCACTATTGGACTGAATAGGCGCCATCTTGGTTTCTGGTAAAGAGAAAAACAATTATATTTTTGACAATACATTCCCCTAAATCCTACACACTGAGCCTTTAATAATGATTTTGTTTTAGAGAATGAAGACTGAATTTTGTCCACAATATTTTATTTTGTAGTTGGAAGGGATGAATAACTACAGCAACAAATAACCCTCTCAAAGGAGTGGCATATGTTATTTGATTGTATTAAGATGGACTTGAAAAAAAAAGCCCTCCTGTTGACTATTTTAGTTTATCAAACATTTTATATATGGTTTTGTTGCTCTAATATTCTGCTTAACTTTATTTTTACATTTTAATGTAATGACATAAGCACTTTTTAACTGTGTCATTATTATTATTATTATTATTATTATTATTATTATTATTATTATTATTATATTAGTTAAATATGCAGCCCCTTAAGTCCCAAGCGGTAATATTTTATCTTACGTGTGAGACATAACTGACTAAATTGTGCAAACAAGTTAAGATTTGCTCCCACAAGATTATAAATGAAATATCACCTCACCTCACCTTTCGGGAATCAGCACCACTCAGAGATGTCTTGGTACAACATTTACATTTTAGAGTGGTTCATTTGTTGACTGTGACTGCTCACAGCATTGCTTGAAATATGCTTTCCCATGACTATAGTTTCCAGAATCTGACAAAACTCATAGCAGTTTTCAGTGCAAAATACTTGTGTGGAAAACTTGTGAGAATCAACTACAGCTGTCCACCAGGGACCTGTATGTAGTAGTTTGGATAATGAGCTTGAGGTGTGTTGAATTCAGCATGATTCCAGATCACAATGAGCAAACGCTAACTTTGTTTATGCTTCAGTTCCCCAACAGGTCATTGAAGTCTCAGTGACTCCAATGCAGTGTTCAATTTCAATTTTCAAACGGGTGCAGGTTCCTGATCTCTTGCTTTTGTTTGTCCAGTCCTAATCTGTCAACCTAATATAATCCTCTTTCTCTGTTGCTGAGAGAGCGTATATCATGTTGCCAAATCCTTGATGCCGAGCGTTTCTGTTGCAGTGCATCCACCGTGATGTAAAGCCAGAGAACATCCTCCTCACCAAAACTGGAGTCATCAAGCTCTGTGACTTCGGCTTCGCCCGCATTCTGAGTAGGTCATCAAGAGAGCCGCTGCATTTACGTGCGTTTAGCGTTAATCCACCTCTAATGACTTATTCAACACGGAACCTGAATCAACTGCTGCTCCTCACTTTCAATGTTTGAATGAATGCATAGGAGGAGCGTTCAGCCAGTCAGTGCTCCTCTGTGTCGTGTGTCTCTGTTTACCCTGCCTGCTTTAGGTTTCAGTGTTGTGTTTCCATACATTAACATGTAGTCATTCAGCAGGCCTTGTAATCCCTTCCCCTACCATGTACACGTTATTTAGTGTTCATTATTCAGCATCTAAGTGCATCTATGTCCGTACAAGTTATCTCTATCTGCTCATGTGTCAAACACGCAGCTGGACCGGAGGACGACTACACAGACTACGTAGCGACCCGCTGGTACCGCGCTCCCGAACTGCTGGTCGGGGACACTCAGTACGGGCCCCCTGTGGACGTGTGGGCCCTTGGATGCGTCTTCGCTGAGCTTCTTCACGGAAATCCACTCTGGCCCGGGAAGTCTGACGTTGACCAGCTCTACCTCATCCGAAAAACCCTAGGTACACTGATAACCAACAGGAATAATCAACCTGTGGACACAAAAACTCACACACAAACTGCATATGACATTTCTTACTTGATAGTTTCCACAATGGATTAAATTAATGCTACCACACCACAAACTGTACCAGTCAGCTGAAAAACAGACTAAGATCGACCTTTTGAAGCAGTCTTGATCCAGTTTATTGGATGCTTGAAAGCTTTCAGTCAAGTCTGAGCGAACTGAAACAAAACGGGCAGTTAGTGTGAACAGGTCAGTGTGACAGCACCCTTAGGGCCAACATAACCCTCGTTTTTTGTGCCCTCAAATCTATAGTTTTGACTCGGCTCATGGGCTGTCTGCTGACAGATTTCAAACCCGACAAACATACCAGCTTGTTTGGAAAGTTTCTTATATCTTATATCAGGAACCAATTCATTGAAATGCGTTTGTGAACTCGTGCACTTGCTTAATTGTAAATGAGCCTACATTTGCATGGCACTTCTGTAGTCGTTGGACAACTCAGAACACTTTGACACTGCATGGCACATTTACCCATTCACAAACCCAATCATACGCTGCTGGCCAAGGCTCCCATACAAGGTGCCACCTGCTTCTCAGTTTATAGACATTCACACACAATCATTGCCATCTGGAGCAATTCGGGGTTCAGTATCTTGTGCATGGATAGTTTGACATGCAAACTGGAGAAGCATGGGGATCAAACCACCAACCCTCTGATTAGGGGACCTTTTCTGCGCCACAGCTGCCCTGAATCTGTCTTCAATTTAGATCGACGTAGTTAGTTTTTCATTGTTTTTCAATAGTTTCCATACAGGTGAGTCATGCTGGACATTCATGATTTACATAAAATCGCCTAGATTCAACTTTCTGCAAATGTGGAGCGGATGCCTGTCTCTCCAAACACGGCATGATGCTGCCAGAATGTCTTGCATGGCTGCTTACACAGACAATTAATGGGAGGTGTGGAAATGACAGATCCTTTGGATACATGCCATGAGATAAACAAATTTAAACTTCTGGAACGCAGCAACATGCACTACATCATGTGACAAGGAACAACCAATCACAACCAGTAGATATCTTCCGTAAATGTCAGTCTATAATAACTATGGAGAAGGAGTTGATCATTTTAGTGCAGAACTACCCAGAGCTTTATATCTGTCCCATCGCAGATTACATAATTTTAGGCCTAATATACACTTAAAAAAAAAAAAGCACTGAACTCCTCATGTTTTCTAGGTGGTTACACACATGACATGTCATAGCCCAGAAGAAACACATAGAAACTTGGCCTCGCTTACATAATCTTCGCTCTTGTTGGTTTGTTGAATCAGTATAGAAAACAGGCTGTTCTCTTTCATTTTTAAGGAGATAACGTTAAGGATGTTTTTGATCTTAATTACACATTTTTGTTTCCATTTACCAAAATGGCCACTACTACACACACACACACTGACTGAAGTTTTTGTACTATATTAAGATTAGATAATCTTCTTCCTGACCTCAGGTGACCTGATCCCTCGTCACCAGCAGGTCTTCCGCTCCAACGTTTTCTTCAGTGGAGTCAGTATTCCTGAACCCGACACCACGGTACGAGTCCTGTTAGCACTGAGAATACCCATGTTCTTAATAATGAGGAGATGAAGTGTGGTTAATGTTACTATTCATCATTTATTTTTTGAATCTAGGAGCCTTTGGAGAAGCGCTTCCATGGTGTGTCTCAGCAGGCCCTCCAAGTTATGAAGGTATGTTTATATGATTTTAGCTTATCACGGATGTATCAGTGTTAGCGTACTGTCAAATGTTGGCTGATAAGTAACAGTACAGAAGAAGCTTGTCCATCAGACAGTGAGAACTCAAAGCAAAGTCAATATTCTGGTATGACAAAATGCCAAATTTGTATGAGCAGTCGTGCCTGGTGATGGACCCGTCTCTGCGGCTGTCCTGTGAAGAGATACTGGAGCTGCCGTACTTCCAGGAGGAAGGAGGAGCCAACTGGGGCCGTGAGGGCGAGCGCCCAGGAAGACGACATGACAAAGGCTCCCGACGCAGACAGCCAGGGGTTAGTATGAAACAACGCCTGCTTAACAGCGCGAGAAATCCTCCCATAACACCAAACGTGCAGAGTGTGCACCCTGCTACAGCTATCTGTCTTTTGGTTGGGGCTTTAGCAGAAAGACAGTATTTCTCACTGACACTTCACTAAGGCCACATCCACCATAAATGCATATTAACACACCTGAAAACACGTATCAGATGACCCTTTGCATACACTGGGCATGCACATACCAACATGAACAGGAAGCAGTTGGTTGCTTAGTTACAGCAAACACTTGTAGGGAGATGGCGAAAAGTAAGACTGGTGAGGAGGTGGAACTGTTATTGAAAGTGACATGAAAACAAGGCTGTCAATGCAAAAGAAAACAGAAAGGGAGTCATTACAAAGAAAACTCGGCAACGTATTAGAGCGTTACCCACAAGAAGGATAAAATAACTAAAGTTATGCAGATCGAGCCATAATATTTTGACTTAACAAGCTGTGACGTATAAGTAAGGGTAAGGGTATTCTTTTTCAGACCGATACTGATTATTAGTAGTCAGTGAGACCAATAACTGATATTTGGAACCAATGTGTATTTACAATAAAAATGAAAATATTTCTGTCAATATTTAGAATTTAAAATATACCAAACTCCAACACAAGACTTTGTTTAAATGCATTTAGCAAATGTTTAATCAAAATTAAAATCGTTCAACATCATACACAGCTCTTTTACAAGTTCTTTTTTTTTTTTATCCCAAGAAAATTTGAATACAAAATGAAAAAATAAAAATAGCTCCTTGAGGTTGAAGTTCCTCCCATGCGGACATTTCCTCCGCACTTTTAAATTAATTTATTTTATTTGCAATCATTAAAACAAAATGCAGATACAGATAATTGGAAAAATGCCAAATATTGGCCCCAATATTCGTCTAGGCCAATAATCTGTCGACCAAAAGCCTGCGTTTTCACTGGTCCAGTCTAAAACGCAACCCCAAGGTATTCAAACTAAAACAGGGTCAGTAGCATTTTTAAAGAATGTAGTATGGATGCTGGGCGTAAATGTGGCAATGGTTATGCATTTTGAAAACAAAAACACATTAGTGTGGATGTATCTTAAGACGGACACTCCACCCAAAATGTTTTCAGGATGAAAGATTCACCTCTGTGGATTAGTTTCTGAATCCATCTGCTTAGTATGTTCCAAAAACTGAAAATATGATGCAACGCTTTCATTTATAAAACACTACTACGAACTAAACATTTGAACTTGCATGAGTTTAAACAGACCTCTCAAAGAGGGAACTACCTTTTTTTAACAGCCACCTCTTAAGAGGAGAATCATGTAAAAAATTACAGTTAGACATCCTGATATCATGTCAACCTTTTCTCTCCCTCTCTCCAGGCTCAGTACCTGCCTCAGCTACCAAACAGCAACATCTCACCAGCTCCAGATGTTAAGAGACAGGTGAAGCATAAATATCACCTGCCCAACATTTAGCAAACCAACACGTTTATGTCTGAACTGAGGACCATGAACCTGTGTGATGCTTTTTGCAATCATATGAATACACTTCAGTTTGAGGACGCATATATTGTTGGTGTGACAATGAAGAAGTGCATTTTACTTCTATGATCACTCTCACTTGTCGTGTTTGTTGATTTAATCACTTTATATTCTTTACACGACAAACAATTGTAAAAGCATTTACAGTTGCAGGCTAGGCAACATGCTAACAGTTCTTTAGGAGGAGAATAGAGCGAGACATGAGTACTGCACTTTCATATATCTATAAGATTATTAAATAGGTCATAAAAGTCAGCAGAGTGCCATCATCACTTGGATAAAAGTACTACAAGTTTCTAGTTTTCTGATCTGCGTGCAGGCTCATATCATACATTCAAAATATGTACTACATTGTAGAATTAATCAGTTTAACAAGATGGTCTGTAAAGAATAATTTTTATTTCATTTCTGCATATATTTTATAGCAGCAAAAGGTGTTTAACCCTTTGAAACCTGAGCATTGGCTTGATTTCTTCTCCAATTTCACAAAAAAAAAATGAGCTGAACTTTATTTGAGGCTGATCAGAGTCACTTTAATTGATAGCAGGTGTGTACGGCCTACTATTTCACATGCATTTGAATATGATTATTATGGTTAATTCTGAACACAGCCACATCCCCAATTATAAGAGTTTGTGAACACTTATGCAGCTATATTATTTTATTTATTTATTTTTTTATCACCCGAAAGGATCTGTTTGTTTTCCAATTGCATTGTGCAGGTTATAGGTCATATTAATAGGTGGAAAAAGTTCTGACATGATTCATCTCAGCTTCAAAACGATCGACTGACAAAAACAGTATTTTTACCTCACAGAACACAGGAGCAGCTGGTCCTCCGCTGCCTCAATTACTGTTTGTGTTATTATCTGTTTGGTGAATCTGATGCAAACTTTCTAAAGCCACACAACAACACAAACAAACTGGCTCCTATGTTCAGCAACGTTAAAGTACTTATTTTTTCATTGAGTCTGGCTTTGAACAGAGCGAGATAAGCTTCAGTTTGTGGTTGGATATTGCTTTCTGATGGCAAGACAAAGCACTGAAAATATTCTAAATATAGTGTACACTGTATATAACAGACTTTTTAGCCAGTACTTTTTTAAAGAAGTGTAAATATGTTTTGCGGCTGCCCCCATTTACAACAGTGCATTGTTTGGTTTGCATGTCAGAGCACCTGCGTGTATCTTCAAACTGGAGGCTGACAGACATCTAGGTAACACAATGGGACTATGGATAAGTGCCTCTCACCTAAATAGTTCGTAATCTGGGGTTCATCTACAGTTGGTCACAAGATAATTGATGGAATTTGGACAAAACGTTCAGTATTTCTGGTTTATCAGTAAAATACATTATTTTTTTAACGTGTTCCACAAGTATTTAATGTAAGCCCTCTGTTGTAATAATCTCAGCAAGAGTCCAGGAAATTAAATTTACAAATACAAAATCCTTTTTGTTTTTTGTTTTGGCACAACATGAACCGTTAAATCTAAACTGTGTGTACTGTGGGAATTAAATCTATAGACCACTGAACTGAGCATTTATGATTGATAGAAATATCTCTAAAAGCAAGCTGGGTACATGACAAACTTTAGAGTCAGTGTGTCTGATCTGCGCATCAAATTTGTTCCCTTGGTAAAAAATGATCAACTTTTCAGCAGTTGAAAGCCAGAGGAAAGATTGTGATGTAAAATATGATTACCACCGGGGTGTTGCAATGATGTTGTACCTGCGAGGCACATTGGCGAAGCTGCTGTATTCCGGGCTGAGATCCACGCTGTCAGGTCCTCCGGGGCACGAGAAGGTAAAATGCTGAAGAAGTGACACCATGAAGATGAAAATCTCCATGTGAGCAAGCGACTCTCCGACACAAGATCTCTTTCCTGACAAACAAACCAGTGAGAAAGCAATAAGCACCAAAACAAGAAATGATAAAAAATTAGCAAAAAATTGTTAAAAAGTTATTTTTTTTTTTTTTTTTTTTTTTACAATAAATTAGTAAAAAAATAAATAAATAAAAATAGGGGGATGGGAAATTACCTGAAATAAATGTAGGTAGAATAAATAAATATATTTATTTCTATACCCTAATTTTACATTTTAAATTATAATGATCATTTATATAGTTTTCTTGATGTTTTTCCTAGTTATTCATTAATGCTCACGATTCTCTCTCTCTCTCTCTCTCTCTCTCTATATATATATATATATATATATATATATATATATATATATATATATATATATATATATATATATATATATATATATATATATACATATACATATATATACACACACACACACACACACACACACACACACACACACACACACACATATCTGATTTTTCTTCTTCGAAAGATAATTTTTTATTTTCTTGTCACCTTTAACTTTTTTTTTGCAATTTGTGGATCACTGAATGCTAAGTTGCTGGTTGCCTTTTTTCCCCCCATATTTTTTAAAAGAAAGTAATTGGATTGCTCACATTTCAAAGGTTTAAATGCTTGTTTAAGACATCTGAATGCAGCATAAGAAAGATGATGTCGATCCAAGTTTCAAAGGGTTAAACACAAAAAAAAACCCAACTCAAAAAAAGACAACAATAAAATCTGTCCAGCAAGCAGGCCCAATGTTAGGCACATTTTCTGAGTGATTGACACGCAGCTGCAGGACATGTATTGCATAATTTACCTGCAGAGAATGGCAGGAATGCTGGATTTTTTTTAAAGTTGCCGTTCTGATCCAGAAAGTGCTGGGGGTTAAAGGACCATGGGGTGTCCCACTGTTTTTCCTCTTTCAGCACAGAATGCAACAAGGGAATAATGATTGTATCCTGTGAGACAAAACATCACATCAGATCAGTCTTAAATTATTTGGAAACTTTCTGCATCATTCATGTGATGAAAGCTGAATACCTTGGGAATGGTGTAACCCCTGAATGAGATGTCCTGGAGAGCATAGTGAGGGACACTCATGGGAACAATATCTATCAGACGCAGAATTTCATGGAGGACTGCATTTGTGAATGGTAGGGACTTCCTGTCCTCCATAAAAGGACAACGCTCCTGTCCAATCACAGTGTAAATCTCCTGCTGCATATTCTCTTCAGAATGATGAAAATAGAGCTATTTAACTTGTGAAGAAACAATCAATTAAGTTACCAATTGGTATATTGACAAAATAAAATTCAATATTGTAAAACATGCAAAACATGCTATAAAACATAATCCCTATAGTCAATTGTGCACTGCCAGTTTACATCCGTTTAAAGCGCTTAAAGTTACTATTGCCACCGACAGGCTCAGATTGTTGTAAAATGTGCCTGACAATGTTAAGGAAAGACCCAAGAGACATGAGAAACTGGTCGGGCTCAGGCTCAGTATTGTATTGTTCGGATGAAACACAAATTCTGACAGCCATCACTGATCTGTTCTTCTCTGAATCTGCTGACTGTGTTTTATTTCTAATCTTTTGTAATGTTTAACTTCTGTGTTTCAAAGGCACCTGTGTAGGATGAACATAACAGAGCACAATACGAATTAAACTGTAATTTTTTTATGAAGATCAAGAAATATCTATCTGCATTTCTCATTCACCCTTATACAACACTTAGAGGCAGGTGTAGAACCCAGAAACAGATCTGAGCTACTATACTGATGAATGCCAGAATACATGTAAATTTCTGTGAACACTTTATACACAAATTCATTCTGCTCATGTTCCATAAATGAGACCCAATGTCTCCATTACTCACTTAGACCAAAAAAACATGGTAAAATATGGTCCAAGTTCAAAAATAATAAATACTGTAATTTAAATAGTAACAATAACAAACAACTCCCAACTCCCAACTGAGAATTTGAAGTAGAAAAGGTGCAAGGTCAAAAGCTATAAAATGGAGATGTGTTAAAAGATATTCATTCATCTGTGTAAACAGTGGTCTCTGTGACCTACCCTGTATTCTGGGATATTTGACCAGCACATTTAGTCCAAATCTGATAGTTGAACTGGTGGTTTCAGTTCCTGCCAGGTACAGATTCAACACTGTTGACACCAAGTTCTCATAGTGGAACTCTGTTGTGGGAAGATGCTTTTCCTAACGAAACAAAACAGGAGCCATTTCACTGATATGACAAAAAAAACTGAAGGATCGCAATTCAAAATGTACCCATCTGTGCACCCAGTGGTCAACAGTATTTGCAGTATATTTTAGGGAGTATTTGTATTTGCATCAGTGAATAAGCAAGCGTAATGAGTAAGCATGCTTCACATGTCTACAGTAAATCAGTTACTCAAAGTTGTTTCATACCTGACTGAGTCTGGTGAGGAAGCAGTCGATGTAATCTCTGGGTGAGCTGAGGTCCAGTGTGTCCTGGTGTTCCTGGATCTTTTTCATTATAAAATCTCGCAGCTTCTCAATATGGGCAAACATTACATGCTGACGACCTGGCAGTATTTCCATCAACCGAGGAAAGATATTATACAGCTGTGATGAGGAGCGGAAAGGACATGTGTGAATAATAACCAGCTGTTAGTCGAGTAGAGAACCTGTCAACCTTCGGTGTTTGAGGTGCTGCTGAAAGAGAAATGCAGTGACTGTCCCTGCATGCAAACTGCAAATCATCCCCCACAGGACCGACTGAAATGGATGATAAAAGACCCTTGCTGATTATAACTGTACTTTGCACAACCTGGAAATCAAAATAATAATGCTGTTTTTTTTGTGATCAAACTTTTGATCAAACTATTGTCTAACGCTCCCCTCCATTCCCCACCCCAGCTGACTTAGAATGACCTGTGACCAGGCGCCACTATGTACAAACTTGACAGTTTGGATTTTAATGCCTCAACTCGCTACCAGCCTCCTTTGCTTAGCCGCGCTATTTTGGTGAAAGGAGACATAATTGTTTAAATAATTAAGAATTCTTACTAAAATAAATTGTGGTTGTTGGATAGGATACATGCTAAATTAAAAACAGACTCTTGTTCTCTGCACAAATCCAGTTTCTCCTCTGTTTTCTCAGAACAAGAGAACTGTGACTTGTTCCTGCACCCCCCTGTAATCCCCTTCATGCTCAGCATCTACCCAGTTTGCTGCTGCTTGTTTGGTGCTGGAGAGAGCGCAACTGTTGGTTGTTGATGTTCACATCATTGAATTTCACTATTTGCATGAGCCAGGACTAAAAACTTTTAAAACCTCTGGGGAGCCAAACCACCAAGAACTTTCTTGATATGTAATTTAGGGTCTTACTTGCAGAATAAAAAACATGAAAAAATTATCAGACATAAGCGTCGATCCAAATTTGAAATATTGTCATTTTAGTTTTTTCAGTTTCCTGAAGCTGGGTTGATTTGGGCGTGGTTATCCCTGATCCATATCAAGTAATATGGATATAGCCAACCAAAAATTCAATTTTTTTCCACATTGGAAGCTTGACTGCAACAGTGAAATCAAAGTGATTTGGGTCGACATTAGTTTTGGTGCTAAGCTCGTCTTCCAGGTGAGCAGTGTTCCAAACCACTTAGCTCCCCCCACCATGCCCCTCACTTTCTCTGCACCTCCCCCTCTTACCTGACCCCAGGGACTGCTGCCAAAGTTCAGTACTTCTGAGATTATCTGCAGGAGGGACAGGAAGTGGTCGTCGTTATAGCTGAAGCGTTGACCAAACACCAAGCAGCAGATCACGTTTGACACGGTGCAGCTCATGAAGTAGGTGGGATCAAAAGGTGTGGCTGGAAAAAAAAAGGAATACAGGCTCAGAAAACTTTTAGTGTGATGATTAAAAAGACCAAGACCACCTGGACTATTGTGTTCCACCCCACGACTTGTCTCGGTGACAAATTCTGATATATAGAACGTTTTATGGCTTTGTTTTTTAAAATGACAGATTATATAGAACACATTATGGTTTTGTTTTTTTAAAGGAAAATGTCAAAAAAGACAAACAGACATATTTACTGTTTATTTAACCAAGTTTAGAAAAGTCAGTGAATATTGCTTTGTTTGAACAAAAACAAGTCATCTTTTAATGAATATCTGATATTTATTATTAGGACTGATGTTGGTTAAAAAAATAACTCAATGAAACTAGAAAATAATATCAATGTGTGAAAGTTTTTAAAGCTTGATTCTGAAAAGGGCATTTTGTGTGCAGAGTATTATAAGTGTGTGTAATATTAAAGCAGGCCCTAAGAGTTAAAAAGCAGCTGTAGCAATAAGAGACTAAATGAAAGAAGAACACGGGCCATAAATATCCGCAAACTAGGAAAACAATGAGGCTCAGGAGCTCCTTAACCTCCCAGCAGAGGATGAAATCAGCTGTCATATAGCAGAGAAGATGTTCTGCCTTTGTCACCGTCTAAAAAGTGCTGCCTCAGCATATATTATTTGTCATGCTTGAGGCAGGTGCTGTGTTAAATGTCACACCCGTCGTGGCTCTTTTGATCGCAGGATGCCACAATGCAGTGTATAATCACACACAAGTGGAATGATGCCGCTATCGTTTGGTTCTGTGTAAAAATGCAGGGGCGATATAAAGGGGGGACTTTGTTGCAGCTCTATAGCATGATCTCTGTGTAAAAGCGGCTAAAGACTGATGGAGACATACACAAGTATACATGGAAAGCATATAGATACCTTTGGTATTATTAATGCGGGCCACCAGATGTTTACTCTCCTCCTGGATCCACTCTTCCATTCCTTTGCGTCCCATCCCAAAGTCTCTCAGCGTGGTCAGGGTGAAACGTCGTAGCTGCCGCCAGCGCTCTCCATTACTGATCACCAAACCTTTGAATATGTAGGAATGGTAGTTGAAAAACTTTTTTTAAGTTTTCCATATTTTAGTTCATTACTGAATTTAACAGGAGTCATGTATAATACAACTGTTGAACCAGAGTTAGCAAAATAGCTAAAAAAAGGTCAATCCGTTTCGTCCATATACTGGTAAATTTATCTTGCCGTGATTTAAGGGAATATGTCAGTTTCTACATAGTACAGATTTGATGAACCATATCCATCCAGTCCTCAATCGAGGGAGCCTGGGGCTTCAAACACTTATGACTTACAGCTTACATTGCAGCCAGCAGGATTGTCAAGAGGGCTCTACTGCTGGAGTTTAAGAACATTTTCATAAATCTGACCTTCACATACTTAAAATGGTCTCTTTAAGGGCACAGAATGTACTCAAACATGTTGAAATGCTTCACACATCATCACAAAATCTTCATATTACCGTAACCCTTGGTAGCCCTCATCAAGAAAGGAATAGGTCCTCTGCCAGTGAAGTCTTCTGCTTGGTCCACCAGTGCCTCCTTCACAGCATCGTACCCCACCAGGACCACAGCACGCTGACGGCCCAGGTACACTGTCATCACAGGGCCATAACTTTCACCAAGCTGCAGGTTAGACACAGCAAACATGCATTTGATTTTTATACATACTAAAAAAAAATATTTAAAAAATCAATGCAAAAAACACAGATACCCTATCTTAATGAGTCAAGTTGGTCATTATTCTTTGCACAGAGGTATTAATATATGTATTTATGCTTAATATGGATATGTGTAGGCATGTGTATACATATGTAATATATGAGTACATGCATTGTATTTATTAGTGATAGACCTACTACTATCATTAGCAGGGTAAGATGAGTAGTATTGTTATTTTTTGATTAATTTATTTTGGTAATCATTAATCTTTTTGTCGTTCTTAATTCTGTGTGCTTTTTAATATCAATTAATAAATTAATTTAGTTATTTTTTTATTATTGTATGACTTAGACATCACAGGTCACTCTAAGCCAGCCGGGGTAGGAAGGGTTTGACAAAAGGCTAACTTTCCCTTTGGAGTATCAATAATTGCAAAATGTATTATTATTGCTAATATTATTATAATTATTATATATGGGCACATATGGATGAGATGTGGCAATGGTATATACGATTAATTATTTTACTCTGCCCATAACTAAATAGAACATCTAATTGCAGATATCCTAACAAGAACATAAACATACACAAGTATGATGCACATAAATTCATAACTGAGAACTGGTAAGAAAAATATGAAAAATCAGCAAAAGCACAAAATATCTAAATTTCTCCTGACAAGTGAAGTGAGCTAAACTGTTTTCAGAATTATAATGGGAATAAGCTAAATAATTTACAAGGATTTTGCCTTTGACAACAAAAAATCTACAGGAGTTTGTGTATACAACACACAACAGCTACAACAGACACCAAAGCTAAATTAATTAGTTATTATGTAATTAAGGGAGCAGTGTGGAGGATTTAGGGGAGTGTGGTGGAAATTTATGGTTATATTATTAATCTACCACATATACCACATACTAATCTTTATTTTATTTGTCTTTACTTGTGTATGACTTACTCAGCTAAGATGATGACACATTTAAGGTCCTGTTTATTGAACAAACATGTCTTTATGGTACCCCGATCAGATGATTTTAGGGAATGGTTAAAAATCAGGAAGAGTGAATCCAATGTTTGTTTTGATCGGTGAGTGAAAAAGGGCTGGCCCCTATGACAAGTTATATGACTATCTGTCAAATGTGGCATGCTTCAGTTGCATTTCAAACCATCTCAGGTCTTTGATTAAAGACCTTTATATTTCTTACAACTATGCCTCTGAGAAGTTTTATTTTGAGTTAAGAAGCACACTACAGGAGTATATTGGCAGCTGTGGAACATAATATAATAACTATGTTTTCTTTACTGTATAATCGCCTGGAAATAGGAACTGTGTTTTAGTTACCATTGGATAAACAGTTAGATCATCTCATCTTAGATGAGATGAAAAGCGTCAGAGAAACACTGATTTGTAAGTGGTTCTGATCACCTGGGGCCGGTGATAAAACACTGTGTATGCTTTTCCCCCCACACATAAACTGGTATTTATGAAAAAAGAATATGCAATCTTGCTGACTTTTAAATGATGATTGAGAATTTACTGCAAAGATGGTTCGCAGAAAATGTGATAAATTTGTTGCACTGATACAAAAAATATTAACACCTGTGTATAACAGTTGCTTTGACAAAGTTGGAGGACATTGCCAATTCAACATAGCTGGTGAAACAGCACTTTAGTTACTGTATTTCTCACTGACAGGTCTAATGAATGCTGGAGGGGCACATGTATCGATATGCAAACAAATTTTTAATGGTGTTTCTTCATCACTTTATTGCTAACTTTAGGTGTGGAAATGAGGGTCGTGCACGTGGGCCCAGTGCCAGGATGATATGCTTTAGTGAAGGTAACAGTTAATCAGAGATTGATTAATAAGTCCTTAAGAATTTCGTTATACACGTTAAATTTAATTTATTAATTGATAGACTATGCTATGTGGTCAAACTAAATGCAATATGTTGTTGTGAGCTTTGACTGATTAATCGGTTGTTGTATTTACCGATTAATTGATTAACAAAAGTGCTTACAATTTGCAACCCTAGTATGTATATTTCTGCTTTTGTGCATACACATAGTTAGTCATGGATGTATTTTATGCCTCTGGCTCGAGGCCTGTTTGTTTTTGGAGAGGAAGAGACTTATGTGGATAATTTATCTTTTAGGTAAAAACCTCCTGAAAATCAACACTGACGAAATCCTTCAGGCTTAGCACAAAGAATTTGTTTCAACTGGTTGCAATCTGCAGTCCTCTCCAGAAGATGTCACTAAATCCTACACACTGGACCTTTAATTCTTAACATGGTAAGAGCTGTGCTTGCAGTTTGAAAAGCAAAAGACTGAAGGAATATGGAGGTTTTTAAAGCGGTTATTGGTGATAATCTGCCCAGCCACTGAGAAGGAGATAAGAAAATTTAAAGTGAAGGAATAATGTGAATGCATAAGTTTCAATGGATATAACTTTGAAAAAAATATATAATCAAATATTTTATTAAACTTTTTTCAGCACTATTTCTAGGTCATTTTCATGTTTATTTTGACCTTCTTTCTGACATATTTTCAGGTGATTTGCTTGTTACTTTTTTAACTAAGTTTTTGCTAAATTTTGGGCCATGTCTTGTTAAGTTGCTCGTTGCCTTCTCCCATTGTTTTGGAAAGAAATCAAGCCAATGTTCTAAGATATAAGATTTTGAAGGGATAAGTAGGCTGTTAGCTGCGTGTGAGTGATTTCAACATAATGACTCAGGGAAACGTTTGACCTACAGGTAAAACATTTCTATACACATAAAACCCTTTTGAAAGATCGCCTCAATGCATCACGCTAACGGCAGGAAACAGAGGAACTTTCTCACCTTTAGCATAGTTTTAAAAGGAGCTCTTTTGTCGAGCTGCAGCAGGTTTCCAATGATCGGCAGGGCGGACGGTCCTGGAGGTAAACAGACGTGTTTTCGGCTCTTCAGGCTTAACAAAAACAGCAAAGCAGCGATAAAAGCCGCTAAAACCAACGTGGCAGAAAACTCCATAACGCCCCACGAAAGAAAACGCACAAACGAGTCTCTGCAGTTCACTAAAGGTGGAAATGTTTGGAGAGATCAGCTGATTGCGCAGCTCCACACAGCTGTCAGACCTTTTCCTGATCTCATGCAGAAGCAGGAAGGGCACCGGAGGTTACTTGGAATAACCCCGGTTCAATGAGAGTGCGCAGCCTCCTGCCTGTCTGCTGCAGGTTTACTGTGAGGCCCTGGACCTTGACAAAGATCATCAGAAGTAAACCCTCAAAACTAGTTGTATAACTATATTTTGCAATAACTTGCAGTAACTTTTAAGTTAACTGCACAGTGATTCAAGTAGTTGTGTTACATCTTTTGCCATTTTTTGTGAAGTCAAATAAGACAACAAACATTTTTGTGCTATAATCATTCTTTATTGTAATTGAATCCTCTTGACCAGCCCCACACCCTTTTTTGTTAAGATGTGACTACGCAATGCATTCATTACGCAGCTAACCTCTGAAAAATACTTATATAGTCATGGTATAGTCATGGATGCCGCACTGATCGAACCTAGTCCCAATCCCAGAGGCCCAAAATCCTGGCTGCTCCCTTGGCCTTCACCATGCAAGATGTGACTCAAACTAACATATCAGAAAGAGACTCAAAAAGAACACAAGGAGAAACAAAAAGACTGGAACTGGAAAAGGACAGAAATAACAACTAAAACAGGCAAAACACCCATAAAGAGACACAATATGACTACAAAGAAACACAAAACCAGAAAACGATGCATGACAACTATCGAGAGACAGAAAACAACAACAATAAAAGAGGCAAAATTACCACAAAGTCTGTGAGTCTTGCTCATATATGAGAGGAGGTGGGGCCTTTTGCGTATCTCTGCCCAGGGGCCCTTAGTCTTGTAACCTTGTCTAAGTCTATGGCTATCATTTTAATGTTTTGAATCTGAATTTGTAAAAATAAACTTACAAATATCAAGTTTAAGTCAATCATAAGTATTAATTATTGCTACAAATATGCTGTGAAGTTGTTGCATGCTACTTTAGAAGTTAGCTAGCTAATTGAGAAATCCTGCTCGGTGCAGTCCCTGCTGCCTGGACTCTAGTTTCTAGTTTTTAGTCTAATTTCCCTTTACACTCTAGTTTCTCTTCAAACTCTAGTTTCTAGTTTAATTTCTCTTCACACTATAGTTTCTAGTTTCTAATCTAGATTCTCTCCACATTAAAGGATGACATCTTTGTCTCTATTGAGGGATATTCCCTTGAAATGCAGTTGTTGATTGTCCTTGTGCAAAAATTAAAATATTGAGACAGTACATTTGGTGACTTTAAGTTGGAATTTATGAGATACATTTAATATGGTTGGTTTTGTAGCAAATTGCATCATTGCAAGGGTACAAACTGTGAAATATGTAAAATAAAAGTCTTTTAGAAAGTGTTTTCCAAGTCTTGAGTATTTACAAATGTCCTCGTTTGACAGCTCATCTTCCAATCAAATTTAATATAGAATCATAGAATATATAATTTAAAGAAAATAACTTATACCAGATTCATACACAATTCCTTCACAGCAAGAAGTTATTTATTGCCATTTGTATGTATAAAAGTAATATTATATGATGTAGCAATTCATTTTTATGGCAATAATATATTTGTTTTTGTTGTGTATGAATCCATGTTCACAACACAGGGACCAATAATTGATTAAAATATGTACAAAAATATATATATATAAGGAGAAGAGGATTCGTAATCATGCTTGGACAAAAGCTTAAATTTTGAGTTTTCTGCTTTATCAGCCAGATAACATCAACTGTACAGGAAAGAGTGTTGAGCCACAAAGAAGCAGTGTGTTGTATCATCATCCTGGGTGAGAGTGAGTGAGAATGCTTCAAGCAATGATGAGACTGAGTCTGAGTGCTGCTCCTCTTCTCACCGTGGCGTGGAACGAGGCTTATACTGTCAGGGCCCTCAGAGCAAGTGAAGGTGAAATTCTGCAAGAGTGACACAAGGAAGATAAAAAGTTTCTTGAAGTTGATATTCTGATTCAGGAAGTGCTTGGGGTTGAAGGACAGGGAAGTCACCCATTGCTTTTCCACTTTCAGCACAGAGTGCAACAGCAGAATAATCACAGTGCCCTAGACAGATTTTAGATATATTATTATTGTAATTAATGTATTTTTATCTAATGAATAGGATATATTGAGATTTATAATACCTTGGGAATTGTGTAACTCCTAAAAGAGATGTCCTTGAGTGAGCAGTGAGGTACACTGAAGGGGGCAATGTCCAGAAAACACTGCACCTCATGGATGACGGGAGGGACTTCCTGTTCTCCATTTTTGGACAAAGGCCTGTTTCAATCACAGAGTCAATCTCCTGCTGCATTTTCTCTGTACAGAGCAAAGCAAAACATGTTGTCCATTCTGTTATGAGGTAATTACAGGATTTTTCAATTGTTATTTTTTATTTTTTTACTTTTTATTAAGTTTTTCATTTTTAATTTAACAGAATAATCTTAGGTCTTAGTAAGCAGTCTTGCAGACAATTTTCTGCATGTGGCCATTAAACCAAGGAGTTTGATGGATGTTATTAGATACTTTTTCTGAGGCGAAAATGAGAACTTCAATTTTATGGTGATTCAATTGAAGAAAATGTTTAGACATCCAGTTGCTGATCATGACCAGATACTTGTACAGAATAGGTAGATTTGAGAGGTCACCAGGCTTAATAGATAAGCAAAGCTGCACATCATCAGTGTATCAATGATACAAAAGCACAACCAAATTGATGATTTAAGTGCCCTAGAGGAGCATCCAGCTGACCAATTAGAATAGCATGATCAATTGTGTCAAAGGCAACAGACAAATCTATGAGAACTAAATTGGCAATTTCCCCTTTGTATAGCTGCATGAGAAAATAATTTGTGACCCTCAGCAGAGCTGTCTCAGTAATGCGTTTCTGACAAAAGCCAGACTGGTATTTGTCAGATGTATCATTTTCTTCAACCAGTAGAGAAGACGCTTGCAGACCAACTTTTCTAAAATCCTGGATGTGAAAGAAAGCAAGTATGGCCTGCCTTCCTCTGCCTTATTTTTCAACTTAACGCTGACATTTTAACCTTAACCTGAACCAATCCTACATCTCTTGCATAAACCCAAACAACAAACGCAAGCAGTAATATAAAATCTCAGGCACAGCAGGGCAGGGCAGGCCGTGGCTTCGCTATCCTAGGAAACACAAATTTCGCTTCATTGCCATATAACCTCACAAAAATAGGAATTTTCAGAGACCTACCCTGTATGTCAGGGTATTTGATCAGCACACTGAGGGCATATCTGACAGTGGAGCTGATGAAGTCTGTTTCTGCCAGGAAGAGATTCATCACTGTAGAGACCAAGTTTTCATGGTGGAGCTCAGTTGTGGGGTTGTTCTTTTCCTGACAGGACAAAGGGGGAGATTGTGTTATAAGATGATGAATGAACAGTTTTATTCCAGAAATTTGATCTGTCACAGTTGTAATGTGGGAGGTGAGGGTGCAGAGAGCTAGCGTTATGGGCTTGTCAGCAGGAGCTCAAGGAGATATCCACACTGTAACTTCATTCTGCAGTTCTTGACATTGACCATATCGACCAGTAAATTACGAAATGAAGCATGTACATGCCCATTTACAGATTTCTGCTTTGCCCAATTTTAACTGTTTACTGTAACTTCAAGATCAAGTACTTGCATGAATATGCGATATATGCGTATATAAGAATTTCGCGTGAGGCTGTGTTGTGATAGTCTGTCAGTTGAGATTTTCACAATGTTACTGAGACATTCACTCTGGGACCTAGAAGGCTTGGAGATTGGTCAGCAAAGATATAAATTGCATGGTAAGCTCCAAAAATAGACCTCTGTCTTGTGTAAGCTAATTTTGTTGAGTTGCGTCTCAGTATCTCTGAGTAATTGAAGTTGGTCTTTTATTGTCGAAAGTAAACAGCAGGGCGTGTAATGCGTTGTGACAGTCTGATAAATAATAAAGAGTGTGTGTCTTGGTTCACTCTGCTTCAGAGTACGGAGACTGTCTGTTTACATCCAGCTTTCAGTTGTATTTCAGCTGTTAGCTGCCTCTCCAAGCTAACATAGGCACATTTTTCATGTTTGGTGTGAATGCACAGTATGGATATTAAAACCAGACTTGTACGAAGCTGTTTTTGAAGGACCACCTGCCTCCAAACCTCCACTTACCTGACCCCTAGTGCTGCTATTAAAATGTCAAATCTCAGATATGATGTTGAGGAGGTGCAGGAACTTCTTGTCTTCATAACTGAAGCGTTGGCCATACACCAGGCAGCAGATCACATTGGATGCAATGTGGCTCAACAAGAATGTGGAGTTAAATGACATGGCTGGGAGAAAAGAGAAACACATAAATCTAAAAAAAAAATAAATAAATAATGCAGAAGTCAAAAAACAATTGAGAGCATGCTTCACCTGCCATCCAAATGTTTTTTAGACACTGTGTTCAATCATTAACTTCTATTGATTAATATAAAATGTAAAAATATTCAATGAAAGCCCAGGTACAACATCATTGCAGGACCGTAGGTTTCATTTAGCTGCAAAAAGACAGGAGTTATTAGGAAATTTTCTGATGTAAAGTTCATCATTTGTGAGCAAAAGTCAATTAGAATTGAATTATGCAAAACAAATTCTTACTTTAATGAAGCTTTTGAAAGGTGCATCTTTGCTCAGTTGTGGCAGGTTTCCTATAAGAGGAAGTGCAAAGGGTCCTGGAGGCAAACAATACTTGTGACTGTTTTTGACACTAAACAACCACAGCAGACCTAAAATGAGCCCTGCCCAGAGGCGAATGGAAAAAAATGCAAAGTGACCTTCCTAACCAATATTGTAGGCAACATATATTGTATTTTGAAAATAAAGCCGAGGGCCATTTCAAATTGACTGCAGGCCAGAATGTAAACATGCCTGGGCTATAGTCATAGGTTGATCACTGAACCAGTCTACTGGGTCCAAAATGGGTCCTAAATGTTTTCACTCCCCTGGCCTACACCCTGCATATTATGACTTATGTGAACACA
The DNA here is from genome assembly GCF_026936395.1 of Plectropomus leopardus. Lineage (NCBI taxonomy): Eukaryota > Metazoa > Chordata > Actinopteri > Perciformes > Serranidae > Plectropomus > Plectropomus leopardus. The sequence continues at coordinate 31,700,021 of NC_142181.1, read as the reverse complement.
TACAACCTGAAAGAGACTGACAATGACCACAAAGAGAAACAGAAAGACCTCAAAGAGAGGGGAAAGAGTTGTCTGGCCTCTGAGCAGAGGATGAGATCAAGTCAAGTCAAGTCAAGTCAATTTTTATTTATAGAGCCCATTTTCACAAAACATGGTTTGCCTTAGAGGGCTTCACAGTGTACAACATCCCTCTGCCCTTAGACCCTCACATCACCCAAGGAAGATCAGCTGCCAGGTCACAAAGAAAGTAAATGGTGGTAATGATGTTGGTGGAATGATGCCACCATCATTTGGCTCTGTGTAAATATGCAAAGGAGGCACTAAAGAAGGGACTTTGTGGCAGCTCTTAAGCACAATCTCTGTGTATAAAGGGGCTTGTGTGACCTGTTGTCTCATAATCTCATGTGGCTATAGTGTCAAATGTTTTGAATCTGAATTTTAAAAAAATAACCTTGAAAATATCAGCCATCTGCAGTAGTGGTCATTGCTAGTTTCTGATGTGTCTAATTAATGGACATTGAATAACTTGACTATTGCGGGTGTGGAGACATAATAAAATAGTCTTAGATGACTTTTTCAAGTCTTTTTAAATTTTCTGAATTTTACAAGTGGGAAGATGTCCTCATTTAACAGCTCTTCTTCCACTCAGATCTAATTTAGAATCACAGAACATGTCTTTAAACAAAATAACTATAACTTCCTCAGCAGGAAGTCATTTATTTCCATTTGCATGTATAAAAGGATTAAGGACTTTCTTTAAAAAAAAGCAATATATTTTTATTTTTACATGTCTTAGGTTGTTTCTTCTTGTTTCTTCTTTTGCACTTCTTTTATTGTGAAGCACTTTGAGCTGCATCCCTTGCATAAAAAGTGCTCGATGTAAAGTTAATTATTATTTGTTTTTATTGCAGTAATGTATCACTTTTTGTTGGGTAAAAAAGCATGTTTACAACAAATGGACCAATAATTGATTAAAATATGGACAAAAGTAAAATATACATGAAAAGACAACCAAAGCAAAAGACAAGAGAATTCACAGTTATGCTTGGAGAGAAGCTGTTCCTTAAATTTTGAGTCTGATAAGCCTCACCTCTTTATTGGCCAGCAAACATCAGCTGTTTTTCATCCATGTGAGTGAGTCAGAATGCGTTGCATGCCCACTATACACAACTACATGCGACCAGAAATCCACTCCTATTTATTTTGTATTGGAAGTGACTGATTTCCTGTACACATCATGTTGGAATTTCTGTGACATGGACCAAGCGCATGGAGAGGGAGTACACAGGCCCCCAGGAAGTGCGCCAGGCTCTGATGCAAATTTTCCATAGTGGCCAAATTACATTGAAATTACATTGCTGGGTTGACCACGTGTTGCCCACTGGCCCAGAAAGACTTTTCCCCATTGACTTATATTGGAAAAGAGACACTTGTAAATCAGTAAATCATTTTTTGTGAGCATCAAAACCCCCGCGAAACATCTTCTATCCCTATCTAGATTTAAGCCGTCCAGTTTGATAACATTTGGAAAGTCTAAAAGAGCTAGCAAGCTAGCAAAGTGCTAAACTGGAAGTCAGTTGCTCTGCTGGCAGAAATTACCCGCTCGGGCACATCAGCCACCATAAGTCTGTAGTTCACATGCATTATGGGCCAGTAGATCCAGGTATTTTATACCCAGGTAAAGAGATTTTTGCTTTATGCACCAATGAGCAGCTCTCATAAGAATGAACAAGGCCCTGGCTCTATAGCTGTATCCAGACAAATTAGATCACATCAACACAGCTGCAGCTCTAGTGACTTTTTGAACCACTCTGTATATATCCAGAAAATACTAAAGTGAAACCTTCTCTGGTAGAGAAGGACGCGGTGGATTGTGGATGGATACAAATGACCAGTGGGGCAGGGCAGGTGCAAATTAAGGCGAACTGTTTACACATAGTGAGCATGCACTGTTGGTCCGAGTGCTGCTCCTCCTCTCACCGGGGTGTGGCGATAATGTGGTACCTGCGAGGCACATTGGCAAAGCCACTGTACTCTGGAATGAGGTTTATACTGTCAGGGCCCTCAGAGCAGGAGAAGGTGAAATTCTTCAACAGTGACACGAGGAAGATAAAAAGCTCCATACGAGCCAGAGATTCGCCGACACAGGCTCTCTTCCCTGTAAAGAGACACACCACAAACAATATATGATGTTTGATGAGATGTATATGATAAGATGTATGAGCCATTAGTCATGAACAAACTGCATTCACAAACAGAACTATTAAATGAAATACAGATTAATATGAGGTTTGCAAATATGCACGATTACTGATGATGTATAAAGTCAGTGAGGACAGTGTTTTACCTGCAGCAAATGGCAGGAAAGCAGGATTTTTCTTAAAGTTGCTGTTCTGGTCCAGGAAGTGCTTGGGGTTGAAGGACCAGGGAGTGGCCCATTGCTTTTCCTCTTTCAGCACAGAGTGCAACAGTGGAATAATCATAGTGCCCTATAGAGATATTAGATATAATGTTATTGTAATAATATATTTTTCCTCTGATGAATGGGATATATTGGGATTTATAATACCTTGGGGATTGTGTAACCCCTAAAAGAGATGTCCTTGAGTGAGTAATGAGGGAGGCTGAAGGGGACAATGTCCAGAAAACGCTGCACCTCATGGATGACAGCATCTGTGAAGGGGAGGGACTTCCTGTTCTCCATTCTTGGACAAAGGCCTTTTTCAATCACAGAGTCAATCTCCTGCTGCATTTTCTCTGTACAGGGCAAAGAAAAACATATTTTCCATTCTGTTAGTAGGCAGGTACAATATTTTTCTATTATTATTAGCTATTTTCTACTTTTTATTTAGAATTTCCTTTTTAATTTAACAGAGTAATCCTTGTGGAGGTCTTAGTAAGCAGCCTTGCAGAAGATTTGCAGAAGATGAGTTGCACATCATCAGCATAGCAATGATGAAAAAAAAAACACAACCAAATTGACAGATTGAGTGCCCTAGAGGAGCATATGCAATGAAAATAAAATGGGTCCAACAATTGACCCCTGTGGCACCCCACAGGTTATTTATCCCTAAAATATTTATTTATTTATTTATTTTAAAGATTTTTTAACACTGAGCAAATTGGTTTGATTTCTTTAAAGAAAACATGAGAAACGAGGGCAATGAGCAATTTAAGGATTTTTTTTTTTTAAACAAGCTATAGTTTAGGGGGAAAAAGCCAATTTCCTGTTCTTTCTTTCTTTCTTTCTTTGTGCTTTTTACTAATTTCTTCTTAATTCTTGGGTCATTCCTTCTAAATTGCTCATTGCCTTCTTCCTATGTTTTTGAAAGACAATAGGCCTATTTTCCATGATTTCAAAGGGTTAACCTGGGCCGATTTTGCTTCTCTCGCCTAAACCTAATCAGCCCAATCAGCAGAGGCAACCAGTACCAGCCATTTAGAGCAGGGCAGGTCATGCCTTTGTAGTCCTGTGAAACTCCAATTCATTTTCCTGACATACTATCTCACAAAAGACAGGACTATTCAATTCTTGTCCATAATATTTGTAGAATTGGTAAGAACAAGACAAGACAACTGCAAGGGACCTACGCTGTATATCAGGATATTTGATCAGCACACTGAGGGCATATCTGATGGTGGAGCTAGTGGTTTCTGTTCCTGCCAGGAAGAGATTCATCACTGTAGAGACCAAGTTTTCATGGTGAAACTCAGTTGTGGGATTGTCCTTTTCCTGAGAGGATGAAGGGAGAAAATGTGTCATAAGATGCCAAACAACAAAAAAAAAAAAAAAAAACACATTAAGTAATCAGATTTCATAAGCACATTTGGGCTTTTGTTTCTTTAAATTAAATAATTTGATTAATAAAACAGTTTAATTCCAAAAAATTGATCTGTCACAGCTTGTAATGTGGTGAGGGTACAGAGAGCTAGCGTTATGGGTTTATCAGCTGGACCTCAAGGAGATATCCACACTGTAACTTTATTCTGCAGTTCATAACATCGACCATATTGACCAATGGATTACTGAATGAAGCGTGTGCATATGCCCATTTCCAGATTTCTGCTTTCCTCATCTTTAAGTGTTTACTGTAACTGATACAACTTCAATATCAAGTTCTTTCCAACCTGATTCATTCGAAGGAGAAAGCAGTCGATAAAGTCCCTCGGGGAGCTGGGGTCCAGTGTCTCTTTGTGCTCTTGGATCTTCATCTTGATAAACTCTCTCACCTCATCAACCTGTGCAAAAACAGTGTGCTGGTGGCCAGGCAGATGCTCCAGGAGCCAAGGAAAGATGTTGTACATCTGTGGGATGGAAGCACACAGCGCACTGCAGCTTTATTTCCCAATAAAAATAATCATATCATATAATCATATCATATGAAAACCTCACCTAAAAAAACACACTGTAAAATATGCCAAGTTGATCTTATTTTAAATAATCTTGGCAACTGATTGCCTTGAAAAAGAAAGTAAATATAACTATTGATCCTAATACATTTTTACTTTATATATAATTGTTAAGTTTACTTGAAAGCTACTAGCTATTTTACTTAGTTTTGTTAAGTTGTTGCAACTTGAAGTTTTAGCAAATTCAGTGAACCAAGTTCGTCTGACTTAACTTGGTCATCACAAAGAAGAATTTGCCAATGATAAAGTTAGGAGATCTGCAAGTTCTGTTTTCTTAATATGTTTAAGAAAAAAACAAATATGATTAACTAGTTTGCAACCAGTAGAATACAGATATATAGCACAGTAAACTTGGTTTATTGAAGTCGCAAACACTTAGAAAGATTGATTAAATTAAACTTGTGATTTTTAAATTGCAACAACCAACCCTAACCCACAAAATTAAATATAACAAAGTTTTAAGTAAACATAACCATTAGATATAAAGAAAACATTAATTAAGACGAATAGTTATATTAATTATGTTAGATTTTTTAACTAAAATCAACTTGTTGGATTTTACAGTGCATTAAGTTGTATTTGAAAGAACAGCATCCTTGGAACCTCCACTTACCTGACCCCTGGTGCTGCTATTGAACTGTAAAATCTCAGATATGATGTTGAGGACGTGCAGGAACTTCTTGTCTTCATAACGGAAGCGTTGACCAAACACCAGGCAGCAGATCACATTGGACACAGTGCGGCTCAGTAAGAATGTGGGGTCAAATGGTGTGGCTGGAAGAAAAGAGAAACACATAAATAAAAACAAGTAAATAAATAATGCAACAGCCAAAAAACCATTGAGAGCATGTTTACCTGCCATGCAAATGTTTTTTATACACTGTGTTCAATCATTAACTTTTATTGATCTATATAAAATGTAAAAAAAAAAAACCCCAAAAAAACCTATTCTGATTAAGTATTATTTAAATTAAAATTGGCAAGTTGTTCGCCTCCAGTGAGACAGTTAAAATGCAATTTAAAATGTCCTGTTTTATTTAAATGAGGGCTGTTAGTGAAGCTCCAGTGCTATAGCAGGTTATGTAACACATCAGAAACTGATGAGGATTAAAGAGTGCAGCCAGACAAACACACCGAGCAGTCCAACAAAGCTCCACACTTTTTGCAGTTATTGACTTCAGACCTGTGTCTAGTGCAGATATACAACATTATTTTTAAATTTTTGCTTGAGGTTTATGATTAAAGATGTGTTTTTACATTGGTGTAGACTTCAGGGAGGAAGCCATGACACGTCCCCCTTTAATATTCAGAATGCGCATTTGTCTACTCCAATAAAAACATGAAAGTAGCACAACCTTTATTTTGAAAATAAAAAAGCAAAACAATTTTTGCATAAGAATGTAACAAGAATGCAGGAAATTAAATGTTAAAGGTTCAAAATTTTCTGGCAGAGGACCCACAAACCCTACATTTTATATGTGTCCCCTCCAAAGTTGAAATGAAACCTACGCCCTTATTCTCAGTAATTACTGCCTGGATTCTGTTTAGAAACACTTCTTTCAGATAATAATACACTCCACATGTGCAATAATTATTTGTGCAATATACCTTTTTTCTTGTGCAATGTTATATTTGTATTCTTCTATATTTATATTCAAATGCTATTTGCACTTGAAGGTATGTTTACTGAGCTACTGAGGATGTCTGAATGTTGTGCACCTAAAGGTGATTCATTTTTAGTTTTGTCATACATTGTGTAATGATAATAAAGGCTTTCTATTCTACATTCATGTTTTGCGTAGGCTTACGAAGGAGGTGGTTGGGGAGGATGGTGGGCGTAGAAAGTGCAGGACCTTGACACCAGAACTTTGGGTTCATGTTCACATTCCTATCTTGGTTTAAGAAACAAAAGCACTTTGGTTTCAGGTTATTGAAAAATTATGAATTTGGTTACATGCTACTCAAAAAAGGCAATAAAAACATTATGCTGCAGTCACTATGAGTGGATACTGAATTGAAAGACTGCCTATTTTTGCGAAAAACAATAGAAATACATTGTGAGCAAACATTTTGGCAAAATTTTTAGTTTCATCATTTTTGCAACTTCTGTAATTTCAAAGAGACAGGCATTCACATTAACCCACGTGTAAAATATGTGCTCTTACAGCTGAAAACACACCTTTGAATGTATCTATGCGGGCCTTCAGGTATTTGCTCTCCTCTTGGATCCACTCCTCCATCCCCTTTCGACCCATCCCAAAGTCTCTCAGTGTGGTCAGGGTGAAACGTCGCAGCTGGCGCCAACGCTCCCCATTACTGATCCCCAAACCTGACACAAGGAAACGTGTACTTGTTGACCAGCTGGAGTTTGACACACATGCAGGCATGAAACCATTGAAAAATCTTAACAGAGATAACAGATTTTAAGTGTCTTGTGTTACCGTAGCCCTTGGTAGCCTTGAACAGGAATGGCAGTGGCCCTCTGCCTGTGAAGTCATCTGCCTGGTCCACCAGAGCCTCATTCACTGCTTCATATCCGACCAGAACAACTGTCCGCTGCCAGCCCAGGTACAACGTCATCACGGGACCGTAGGTTTCACCGAGCTGCAAAAAGACATGAGTTATTAGGAAACTTTCTGATGCAAAGTTCATCATTTGTGAGCAAAAGTCAATTAGAATTGAATTATGCAAAATAAATTCTTACCTTAATGAAGCTTTTGAAAGGTGCATCTTTGCTCAGTTGTGGCAGGTTTCCTATAAGAGGAAGTGCGAAGGGTCCTGGAGGCAAACGATACTTTTGACTGTTTTTGACACCAAACAACCACAGCAGACCTAAAATGAGCCCTGCGCAGATCACCGTTGCAGAAAAGTCCATAGTGCATGCTACACTTTTTCTTCTCAACTCTGCCCTACAGATCTCTGCTCAGTTGTAACCTGCGGATGGTGCTTATATTTGAATATGTGTTTATATTTAACAGGATGCTGGCAGGAGGTGAACCATGTGACTCTACTGTTGGTAGTACACCTTCGCTTAAATATTGATTTTCATTGAGTAAAAGCCAGTATGACAAAGCAAACAACTGACTGAATTATAGGGATAAAACATATAATTCACTTCCTGTCTCCTGCCTGAGGTTGATGCTGAACAAACTGGCAGGAATGAACATGCATTTTTATCTTGCTGCTTATTGTAAGGTACATTTGAAAACCAAGAAGCATTAACTTTGGGGTTTGCAAACTACAATTATGTTATATTTCATACGTATCATATCAAAATTCGATACCAAAAAACAACAAAATCGATTGTGAGTCACTGCTGTATTTCCAGCTGCATTTTAGAATGCAGAATTTAAATGTGGGTTAGTCTTGGCAACTCATCGCTGTTTTTCCAGCAGGGATAGTGCCAGAAAAAGCAATTGTTTTTAAGCTAGTCATTGTTTTGTTTCCAGCTTTTTTAGTCACCAAAGGTGTTCTTTAGTGACCCATGGCCCTTTTTCCCAGCAGGGATACTGCCAAGAAAAGAATCATGCCAATATTAAGCAACAAAGCTTTGATGTATTGCATCGTAATGTGATAAACATCAGTGATGATCGTGGCAAAAAATAAACCTAAAGAGATCTAAAATGACTTCTAAATATTCACATTTAGAAGAGAAATATTCTCCAGTGATCTTTTTTCGACTCTGTGACAAACTTTTCTTTACAATTATGGCTTCAGTGGTCACTGTGTGAGAGCTTCTTGTATGTGACAGAGGAAGACAGCAGTGAGGACATGTACAGTTTTTCCATCAGACTTTTCCGGATTTTGATATCAGCACATGAAGCCCATTCTGGTGTAAAAACTGAACACATACACAGATCCAAATCAAGCTCATGAGCTTTAAACCCAAGAGATTGTTTTTTTTTACTATGTGACAAAATCCCACATAAGCGCACACTGCCTTTCAGTGCCTTGTGCAAATCTGCTCCATCATCCGTCCTCTCCAAAGCTTAGCCTACTGTCTGCACTGCAGCTCCATGCTAGCCAGCAAACAGCAGATGGATGCAGAGAGAAAGACGCTTGGTCACAGTGACAGCAGGATTTATTCAGAACTCACCTTTGGACTGCATATCATGTAAGATATTGGTATGTGCAGATAGCAGGTAAATGGTAGAGGACTTCTGAAAGTGGGGCAAATGGGAATAAGGCAAAGTGTCAATGAAATGGAGAAAATGTGGATGAGAAGAAAATATTCACAAAGGTCAAATCTTAAAAAAAGTTAAAAAATGAACACTGATTAGACAAACAGTGGAGAAACACCATAATTAAGAAATTATTTCACCAACAAAATGACCATTTGTGTATAAATTACTCCCTGTATTACCTTGAATTTGTGGAGGAAACTCGTGCAGTATTATTAAAATCTCTTTTATCCAGTCTCACGAAATGACGATAGTGGACCTGGTCATACATGTGTAGTTGAGCTCTTCTCAATGGAATGCATTGCTTACGCTATCCCAGGTCGACTCATATGCAGAAATGTTTTAAATAGTAATGTTTTAGCAAAAATGCATGAGTTTTGGAAGAACTGAGCATACAAAGGGACTGTCCATTGCTCCAAAGTCCTGTTTCCCTGAAAATACACAGTCCTTGCAGTATGACAACCCAAATGCCAGAAAAAATGTTCACATTATGCGTTTCTGTAAACCAGATATGTTTAATTTGTCAGCAATGCTGTGGTCAGGTTATGCACAAAAACCATTTGGTTATAGTTATTATAAGATCGTGTTTTGGATTAAAACACCAGCATATGGTAACACAAAAGTTGCTGGAAAAACAGAAAAGGGTTGGTTCAGTGGCTCGAATGCCACTGGAAATCATACCTTGAAACTACAGCTGAAAGTTGCAGCTGAAAACTGCGTCTAGAAATTGCTGCAAGGTTCAGACTGGTCAAAACACCCTGGATCAGTGGCTCAAATGCTGACACATCGTAGTGTTTTCCAGCAGCGCTTGAGTCACTGAACACAGGTGTTTTTCCTCAACCCATTTGTAATATACTACACAAGTTGTTCACTGTTGATGCATGCAAGAAAAATAGTTTTCATCATGAACTCAAGGTAACGTGGGGTGAGTAACATGGTCATTTTGGGGGTGAAGTGTTCCTTTAAATGACTAAATTGTCCTCATAAACGTAAATGTGCGTAGCTGTCTGGAATCATTATACTGCTCACTGAGTTGACCTCAGTGAAAGTGTTTTTCAGTGAATCCTGGCTCTTTTTTTCTGCATCTTTTCAGCCCCAGGATGAAGCTGATTTTTAGCGACCTTTCGCTGTTTTTCCAGTGACAATAGTGCCACATCAAGCAGTGAGACACTGTTGCTTTTTCATTGAGCATTGTGCCCCAGAACTGGGTATTTTGAGCCAAAACATCATCTTTTACTAACCCCTGGGTTTTTTGTGCCTGAACATTGCCTCATTAACTACAGTGTTGTTAAAATGTAAAGTTTCTATGTATCTGCAGCATGATAATGTACAATTGTAATGTATTAATGGTTGACAGAAAAGTACTATTTATCTGAACCTGCACCTTACTTGTGCATGCCCTCTGACACATTTGTTTCTCTTGTAACTGAATTATAAAACCACACAACTGGCTCCTTTCAGGGGCGGGGCAGCAGGGTAGTTGGCTGTTTGGCCTGCTTGGCAATCATGCCAATATTAAGCAACAAGGCTTTGATGTATTGCATATCGTAATGTGATAAACATCAGTGATGATCGTGGCAAAAAATAAACCTAAAGAGATCTAAAATGACTTCTAAACAGAAATATTCACATTTAGAAGAGAAATTATTCTTAAAAACATGCATTATTCTTTACAATTATGGCTTCAGTGGTCACTGTGTGAGAGCTTCTTGTATGTGACAGAGGAAGACAGCAGTGAGGACATGTACAGTTTTTCCATCAGACTTTTCCGGATTTTGATATCAGCACATGAAGCCCATTCTGGTGTAAAAACTGAACACATACACAGATCCAAATCAAGCTCATGAGCTTTAAACCCAAGAGATTGTTTTTTTTTTACTATGTGACAAAATCCCACATAAGCGCACACTGCCTTTCAGTGCCTTGTGCAAATCTGCTCCATCATCCGTCCTCTCCAAAGCTTAGCCTACTGTCTGCACTGCAGCTCCATGCTAGCCAGCAAACAGCAGATGGATGCAGAGAGAAAGACGCTTGGTCACAGTGACAGCAGGATTTATTCAGAACTCACCTTTGGACTGCATATCACGTAAGATATTGGTATGTGCAGATAGCAGGTAAATGGTAGAGGACTTCTGAAAGTGGGGCAAATGGGAATAAGGCAAAGTGTCAATGAAATGGAGAAAATGTGGATGAGAAGAAAATATTCACAAAGGTCAAATCTTAAAAAAAGTTAAAAAATGAACACTGATTAGACAAACAGTGGAGAAACACCATAATTAAGAAATTATTTCACCAACAAAATGACCATTTGTGTATAAATTACTCCCTGTATTACCTTGAATTTGTGGAGGAAACTCGTGCAGTATTATTAAAATCTCTTTTATCCAGTCTCACGAAATGACGATAGTGGACCTGGTCATACATGTGTAGTTGAGCTCTTCTCAATGGAATGCATTGCTTACGCTATCCCAGGTCGACTCATATGCAGAAATGTTTTAAATAGTAATGTTTTAGCAAAAATGCATGAGTTTTGGAAGAACTGAGCATACAAAGGGACTGTCCATTGCTCCAAAGTCCTGTTTCCCTGAAAATACACAGTCCTTGCAGTATGACAACCCAAATGCCAGAAAAAATGTTCACATTATGCGTTTCTGTAAACCAGATATGTTTAATTTGTCAGCAATGCTGTGGTCAGGTTATGCACAAAAACCATTTGGTTATAGTTATTATAAGATCGTGTTTTGGATTAAAACACCAGCATTTGGTGACACAAAAGTTGCTGGAAAAGCAGAAAAGGGTTGGTTCAGTGGCTCGAATGCCACTGGAAATCATACCTTGAAACTACAGCTGAAAGTTGCAGCTGAAAACTGCGTCTAGAAATTGCTGCAAGGTTCAGACTGGTCAAAACACCCTGGATCAGTGGCTCAAATGCTGACACATCGTAGTGTTTTCCAGCAGCGCTTGAGTCACTGAACACAGGTGTTTTTCCTCAACCCATTTGTAATATACTACACAAGTTGTTCACTGTTGATGCATGCAAGAAAAATAGTTTTCATCATGAACTCAAGGTAACGTGGGGTGAGTAACATGGTCATTTTGGGGGTGAAGTGTTCCTTTAAATGACTAAATTGTCCTCATAAACGTAAATGTGCGTAGCTGTCTGGAATCATTATACTGCTCACTGAGTTGACCTCAGTCGCCCTGGGGCATGGAAAGACTGATACGACACAGACAGACAGTGTTCAGAGGAGTCAAGGTCATGAATGATTTACCTGAGGAGCATGGGCATAAAGCCAGGAAGAACACCTTCATTAATTTATAAATTAGACGCATAGATAACAAACGAGTGATAAATTAATAAGAATACCCTTATATCTTAAAGGAATACTGACGCAGGGAGTCAGATGAGAAGAAAAGGTCTTTCAAACAGTCTCTCTCTTTTTCTAGTCAAAATTAAAATGCAAATCCTCCACAGTCAAATGCATCAAAGTCGGAGTCTCCTTCAAAGTCAAAGCTGTTGAAGTGAGGGGAGTCCACGTCCTGGCTGCAGGCATGGAAGGAGCCTCCTGCAGGCAGCTCAGAGAAGCCCCCTGGGCCGTGGGCCATCTCTGGGGCTCTGCTGGCGAGGGGAGAGGATGGGGAGCAGGAGTTGAGGTAGCCCAGAGCAGAGGAGGCCGCTGCCCCTCCCATCAGCAGGCACACTGCCCTCACTGCCCGGGCATCACTGCTGTTGCCATGGCGAAGACAATCCGACACACGATGGGGGGGGGCCACAGAGACGCTGCGCAGAGGCCGCCGTGGTACACAGGCTGCAGAAGGAAATTGAAAATTTTATTAACAATATGCGTGTGGATGGGTTTTAGACATTTGCGCCTTTTTGCTCTTTAACCCGACTTTTATTCATTTCTGTTTCTCGCTACCTTTATCCTTTAACCCTTTGAAACCTGGCTTGATTTTTTTCAAAAACATGGAAAGCAGGCAATGAGTAAAAGAAAAAAAGACCCCCAAAAATAGCAAGAAATTAATAAAAACTTACATGAAAATGACCTAAAATTAGCTTAACAAACAAAAACGTTTTTTTAAAAAAGTAAATTAACAAAAATAGGAAATGACCTGAAAAATTACTAAAATAAAATAAAATACATCAATGTAAATAATAACTTTCTGATAATTCTAATAATTAAAAATAGAGTTTTTTTGTATTTTTATTGTTATTTGAAATTTTATGATGATTCCCTCTGGGTTTTTTAGCAACAATTTTTAGGTAATTTTCTTGTCATAATTTACTTTTCTTTTTGCAATTTGCAGGACATTTTGTGTAAAGTTGTTGATTTTTTCCCATATTTTTGAAAGAAATCAAACCAATTTGCTGAACATTTCAAAGGTTTAAATTCTTGTGAAAGGCATCTGAATGCAGCACAATAAAACTGATTTCGATCAAGGTTTCAAAGGGTTAATAAGAGTTGACACTTGATTCCTTAGATGTATCTGAGATCAAGTATCAGCAAATGATCTCTTTTTGAGATGACATTAGACACAGTATATCTGCCATTTGTATTCGCTCATCAACAACTAATGAGCCTCTTTCCTGTAACGTCTGTGTTCATTCATTTAAAGCTCCACCGTATCACTCTGCAGAAGGACGCTGAACCAGTGTGTTCTGAACCCAGGTGCAGCACCACTCACAAAGAGGACACTTTGTAATAGCCTTTAAAGCACCTCTTAGCAGAACACAAAATGAGCAGGTAAGTGAAACAACAGAAAATAATTTTTCTCTTGGGGTCTCCTAAGGCACAGAATTGATCAAGTCAGGCAAGTTTCTGGCGTCTGCAGGACACGCGCACGCGCACGCGCACATGCACGCACACACACACACACACACACACACACATACACACGACAGTTCAATAGTGTGCTGCAGTATCGTGAAGGAGCAAGCAGGAGACAAAGTGTCAGGCAGGCAGAGGATCCAACACTTTGTAGACTGACACGCTCACATCCCAAGTCGTCACATATTTCGCTTTGCAGTGCATGTTTTCTGCATTTTCATATTAAACTCTAAGTATCCCTGCTGACATTCTGGGATGCTACTACTATGACGTCAGCACAAGCACATAGTGGCATTACGTTGCATTAGGTTATGTTTAGAGAATAAAAGTACATGGCAACCAATGTTGGGTTGGCAAGAAAAGGACATGCTGGAGTGGATGGTTAGATTTGGGCAAAAAGGCATATGGCAAGGTGCAGAAAAAATCCATCACCCTTGAGACGGGAAGTGAACGCTGACTACTCCTTTTCGGACATTAAATACTTATGTTTGTTTACTGAATATGTCTGATGGGCATTCTGGTGTTGTTTTACTTGCTTATATTTATTTAGTTCTCCTATTTTATTTGGCATGTACAAAGTAAGTTACAGAGTGAGTGTGCAAATGTCATATTTGTTTTTAGACATGCAACAATTTTGGACAAAAAAATGGACTCAGCGTGCAAAGGCCTTTTTGCAGAACTATTACAGAACCATGCATCTACTCATGGACAAGAAGCTTGTGCAAGTGACACCATGAGATGTAAACATTAGTGTTGCTCTCCTCAGCTGAGCTGTAAATATTAACCAGCTCAGTGGTGCTACACTTTCTTCTATGGAGGGGTACGGTTGGCAGGTGTAGTTTGATAGAAAGAAAATAGTTCTTGCATTAAACTACTCACAACAAGGTCTGTGGTTTATCTTGAGTAACCGGGTCATAATTACTTGAAAGAGACATTATTATTGAGTTTTTTAAAGTACTTTCTTAGCGTTTTAAGTACCACAAGCCAAGTACAATCTAGTTCCATTTAAGCCATCTAGGCCAATATCACCAACACTCTCAACTCACACCAAAACAATCTAGACTGATAAATAGCACTACAGGTAAGAGGAAAAATATGTGTTCTGGGTTAACTGTCCCTTTAAATTGCAAGTTACTACATGTGGATGATCTGGTAGCTGACCTTGGTTTAGGCCTCTGTCTCTGAAGGAACCTCCTCTGTCTCTGAAGGAGCCCCCTCTGTCTCTGAAGGAGCCTCCTCGTTCAGTGAATCGAGACAAAGGAGGAGTGCCATCACCCACCCTGGGTGACCCCGGGTCTTTATCACTGGAGGAGTCGGGCAGGGGGTCCCTGTCGGTGATGCAGGGAGTGATGCTGCGTCGTCTCTGAAGAGTCAGGGGTGACATGACACCCTAGAAAATGAGTCAAAAACAAAATTATTACATGACAGAGGTTGAGAAAATTGATGAAGATAATAATTGAAGAAAGAGTTTTTGAGACAAAGCTTTTAGAGGCTGTGATTGACCATACATTAAAACATATTGACTATATTAAAGGAAAAATTTCAAAGTCGGTGGCAATCCTGTATTAATCTAGGGATATATGAAACTCTATGGCCCTGTATAAAAGTGATTGGCCACGTGTACTTTTTTTATATCTTATTGTGGGGAATCGTGGGAGTCAACCTTTTAAAGCAACAACAAATTTAATAGTCTTAATACAAAAATGAGACATATGTGTCATTAATAAGGCTGGTTTACTAGGATCACACTAATGAACTGTTTTTAAAATCCCAAATATGAAATGTAATGATTTGGTATATTATAAAAATAATGAAAATAATGCTAGGAGCAAAAAAAAAAAAAAAAAGAATATGACAAAGATTTTTTTTTTAGCACATGGGAGTAAATATGATATTAGAGGTGTTTGTAATTTTTCTGTAGATATTAAAAGGAGATGCATTTCTGTTGTTGGGGTTTAAATGTGAATCAATGCCAATATAAATTTATAAATGTGTAACTAACTGGTGGATGTTCTATTTGAGAGGACTTTCTTAATGTATCTACAGTAACACAAACACCTCACATATGATGAAAACAGTCAACAGATATTATTAGAAACTTCTATATGAACAGAAATTAGAGGTAAGGTGTCGAGATGAAGACATGAAAACAAGCCTCAAGTAAAAACTGCTGACTCACCTCTTTCACTTTCCTGATCAGATTCAGCCACAGACTGTAAAAAGGTAAAATTACGAGTCATTACACTAAGCGCCTGTTGATCTTTATGCCAACACAAGAGAGAATGCAGTATTGGCCCCAATCTGATCTACCATCTGCAGTAAACATGTGTGATAGTGAGAGGGCCAAAGGAGACCTAAATTCCAGCATGTGTTTGTGTCACCATGTGCAGTTAACATCTGATAATGACTGGGGCAGAGGACATGTGTGGTTTTGTGTGTGTGAGTGTGTGTGTGAGACCCACTTGCAGTCATCAGGGTTGTCAGTGAGCAGCAGCAGAAACTTGTTCTGTGGTAGGATGAGGGCGAAGCAGCAGTCCCTCCTGCCCCCTGGAGGCAGCTTGGGCAGGTCAAGGATTTCTCGTCCCTCTGCAATCGACTCACAGCTGGTTTGCAGTGCAACCACCTGGTCTGGAGGAGACTCTGCATCACGGCAAACCAACAGGCTGCCCTCCAGGGTCAGAACAAGGTACTTCTCCTTCCACTGCTTGAACATGAAGCCCCCTGCAGCAAAATAAAGAAACAGAGTCATATCTGTCTACTCGTCTTTGCTTATGTGAAAGTCAGACGGTGTATAGTGGAACTGTACATTTTATTTGGCTTTGAATTTAATTTATCTATTGACTATTTATTTATTTTAGTCTGAAGCAATTTGTGTTACAGTTTGTTTGAATGAAAAGTGCTCTACAAATTAAGTCTGATTGATAAAGTGTGACTGTAGGTAGCCAAAAACAGATGGGAAAAGTTTTTTTTTTTAGTTAAAAGTCTACAACTTGGCACTTTGCAACTATACTTGAAGCTAAATGTGATGGCAGCATGGCAACATGCTCACAAAGACTCCTAACATGCTGGGTTTTTTTTACAGGTATAATTTCTTTTTTATGTTCACAAACTGGTTTAGTCTGTTAGCAGTCTAACATTTACTATTTAGAACAAAACATAAAGTACAGCAGTGTTCACACTTAGGCACAACACAGGATCAGGCTACAGTTCATTTTCAAACTGATGCCCGACACTTGTCGCTGCTGCCGGGGTTATGATTTATATATTGAATATTCCTGTTATTATTTGTCCAGTCCTTCCTCTATCACTTGTTTCTTTATATCAGCTATCAGCTATCAGCTTTATATCAGCATGTTTTGCTTTGTCCTATATTCTCTTTATTCCAGTTTCCATCTCCCCCTGTATGTCTTATAATACCTTTTATTTTTTGTACTGCTTTTTTATTAGGAAAAAAATTGCTTGAGAGCTGTTCTAATCCTGCATGTAAAAATGCACCTGAATGTGACCTGAAATAACTGGAGAAATACAAACTAAACATAAACAGACATGTCAATAGACATTGATCTGTTGTCATTTTCTATAAACATCTATGCCTGTTATTCAACTTGTTTTATGATTAAGAGGCAAATTATGTGTATCTCTTAACAGGAACGTAAAACCCTGTAGAAACAAAAGCCTCTTTTTTTAGGACATACTGTTAGTTTATGAGGACAGGACACACATGATGCCGTTAGATTGTGAGTGTCCCAGATAGCCATCCATTGTGTAATAACCATAATAGATGGAGAGCACATGTTGATGGACAGGAAAGATCTGCTCTGGTTCTCTATACAGAGGATTAAAGATCAACAGGTGGATTTGGCGAGAGAGAGAGAAAGAGAGAGAGAGAGAGAGAGAGAGAGAGAGAGGACTTTAGATGGACTGCCTGTTATCAGAGCATCTACTGGTACTAACAACCTTTTATATTTGACATTATACAGCACAGAGTTTTGTTATATATATATGTTAATAATTTACAGAAACATAGATTTTGTCAGTGCATCTAGTGGAAATAGTACAATTTTCTCCATATGCCAAATATGGTCAAGATGATGTCATCAGGTGGAAAATAATAAAAATGACAAATTCCAAGGCAAAAGCCCAGGATAACAGCCAGAAATAATACAATGCATGTTTTTATGCTTTGATGGCTGTGGGATCAAAAATTGAAGTTTGAATGGGTTTCAATGGCGCATTTTATGCATTTAATTGTATGAATGTAACATTTTTGTTTACACAGTGTGTTTTCACCTTATTGTCAGAGCTGAGCTGGAAATTCCCAGGTTAAACAAAAATACACAGTCTTGCCAAAATGTATGTCATATGCACGAACACAGCCAAAATTATCAAAAAATGAAGAATGAAAAGAACGGAAAATGTGACAAACAGTCCCTAGGGGTTAAGAAAGAAAAATAATGAATTATTGAATCTGAGCTGCTGACACTGCTGGTAAGCACAATATCCTCTGGCTCAGTCCTCATGACGCCACTATCAAATGAAATCAGCAGAGATATAAAACAGATGCAACATAAGCACAAAGACATGAAACACTGGCTAAGTCCTGAATCCTGACTTGGCTTTGAAATCGAACATCTCGTCATTCTGTAAAAACCCATCTGGGAGTAATTATATCGCACAAAGTGACTCTCAGATTGATCTCTTTAGAGTTGGAGTGTCAATCTGCTTTAGTCATTGTTAAGTCTACAGCTGTTCTTAGAGGAATAAACACCAAATATTTATTATTCATTTGAGGAGAAAATATCACACGTTCAATACACTCAATAAAGTAATGCCAAATGTGTCTAAAAAAAAAAGGCTGTGTCATTGTGTCAAAGTGTCATTTTGTCAACTAAAAGCCTGTGATCCTTTAAAAGGTATAATAATTTGTTTTAATTTTGGCTGCTACTAATGTCCACATGGACCAAATAATGCCATTGATTCTAATTCTTCACTGGAGGATCTTCCTACAGGTGAATTAAAGTGCTGCAGAGATGAGGTTTTTCTGTAGGCCAACCCTGAAGTTAGTCCCCCTGTTTTCCTCGTCAAAAAACCTATGGGATATTTCCATTGGATTTTGGATCATTGGATCAAAAAGCTCAAACATTTATGATACTTACACATTTTGTTCAGCAAGATAACCTTCTCAAACAAATGTGACTTTTTAGAGCTTTAAAGTGTAAATGCAATCAGCAGAAGAAAAAGCTCATGTTAGGCTACAAATGAACTACATCACGGTCATATGACTTCAAAGCCGCTGCCACAACAAAGCCTTAAAGCCAAGTTTGGCGTTATGGTTTTCTGTCTCATTTAGCCCATGTAGTAGGCGATTTTTTAAGACTCTTTAAGTCTTCAAAAGTCACAAGTGGGGTATTTACCAGCATATTTTATGTCGTAGAACAAATTGTGAAAGGCTTTTAAGCTTGTGTTAAGCACAGACTTTATTTCAGGTTTCTGACCAAAAAACACATTAAAAAAAGTCCATTGATTTTGAGACGAGGAAACTGAAGGTGCTGAAATACAAACTCATTTCCGGGTTTCAGGACTCCTTACTTCAGCACTCTAAAAGTGGCCGCCAATAGCTAGTCCTTATATGTTGTCTTTGTATATTGCATGCTTTTATTTGCACTCCTCAGACTTTGTATTGCAACTACTGCACAGCAATTTCCATCGGGATGGATGAATAAGTAAATACACAAATAAATAAATAAAGTAAATAAATAAAGGAGAGCTTGCCTAGGGCACTGGATGAGCTATGTCCGGCATTGTGCTTATCAGACTGTAATACTGTAAAAAACCTACAAACAAAAGTGCAAACAGCAAACTCATATGTCATGTAGAAACTGTAAACACTGGTGGATCAAGAGAATATTTGAAAAACAAGTAACCCACATTTAATGCTAAAATAAATACTGCAGAGTGAGCACAGACAAAGAGAGACGAAAAGATAGTCTTAACACATAAAGCAAACAATCAGACAAAAAGATGAAGTCTTTTGAACTGCACACGGGCATAAATGAATCAAAGCAGACCTACCATATTTCCTGAGGAAGCCTCGGTGAACGCCTGCTGTGCTCATGCCTGTGGTCATCACAGCAACAGGGACTGAATAAGCGGCAGAGCATCTGATGCTGGAAAATAGGGTAAAAGAGAGAGGGAGAGAGAGAGAGAGAGGGAGAATAATCCCCACTATTTAGGCCTTCCTTCCTTAAACCCGTGCTGTTGTGAGTGGAATTGGAAGCGCCCCCATTTATGCACACATAAACATCACATGAGGCCAAATAATCATAACAGCCATGGAAAATCCGGCCAGAGAGATCCTCTGATTTTCACGGCGGCCATCACCAGATGTCCCGTTGGACTTTTCCCATACTGCTCGTCTCTCAGGAGCACAGATTTAAGCCTCTGTCTTGCACACAACATATGGGCGACTCATAATAGCTTATCATTAAACTGTCATCAAACCTGTTTCCCAGTGAAGCTCTGCGCCCTTGGACAGCCTCCCGAGCCAAGGCTTGGATCACCTCCTGCTCAGACAGATTAAAATTGAGGGATTATTATTCCTGCACAGCTGGAAGCTTGTAGCTGCAGTGCTGCGGATAGGCCCAACCAAGATTTTAATCTGCCAGGACCTGGGATACACGTCAAAGTAACATCCTCCAAGATATTAACTGTTTTTCAATGTCATACAAACGAGTGGGATTAAACACCACTCATTGTTTCGGCATGTGCTTGCTTATAACATTATGTAACAAGAGGGATCAAGGAGAGAGCAAACAGTCAAGAAGGTTGTACAGTGTACACGGATTAATAGGTTGTAAAATGGTGGAGCCTGAAAGAGAAAAAGACAGAGATTATTTATCTCAGTCGGGGGGAAATGATGTATTCAGCAGATGATGACAAACAGAATGAAGTCAATACTGGCAATAAATGAATGAATAAATAAATAAATGCATACATGAATATAAAATAAGCAGTGATACCAGTAAAAACAGATAAGGGAAACAATAAAACAGAATGCAGACATACTGGTTCCTTTCACTTTGCCCTCATCCAGGGAAGTCAAAGGTCACAGTCACCTAGACAATCTAACCTGCAGCTAAAGTCAGCTCAGTGACTTGCTTAACCCTTAAAACCTGAGCAAACTGGCTTGACTTCTTTCAAAAACATGGAAAGGAGGTGACGAGCGCATAAACTAAAATAGCCCCAAAAACATTTTTTTTTAACTTCTAATTCGTAAAGTATTAGTACAAAAAAAAAAGTTACAAGAAAATTAACTAGAAAATTACCTGAACATAAGTGACAAAAGTAAAAGGTAATTTCCTTGTCACATTTTACTGTTATATATATTTTTTAAAAATTGCTTAAATTTCGAGTGCGGCGCCACATATTTATTTAGATATTTAGAGTAGTCTTGCAAATGCAAAGCGTATGCTTTGGACCAAACAATCAGCACTAGGCAACTGAATGAAAACATGTAGGCGACTATGGAATAATGTCCAGCAACAACTGAAGGAGGGATTGACAAACAGTATAATAGGGACATAAAAAACTGTAAAAATCTTTTGAAAGAAAGACCAACAAATAGGCAAAAAATCTCTCCTGAGAAAGTTTATCAAAGAGAAATGATGTGAAATGTACTCTATGACACCAGCAACATGCCAAAACATTTGTTTGAAGCCCATTTCTGTTGGGTGTGAGTCAGTTTATTCCCCGTGATAACCTGCTGTGTTTATCGCTGATCATAAACAGAGCTCGTTATTAGAAGCCAAGTGTTGATGGAAAAGCAAGTTCTCATCCTTGCAGTGACTTATTTTTCCATCTGACACAGCTCTGCAATCAAGTGGATTTTAATGAACTTTAAACACGCATAAAAGAAAGCAGATGTTTGAAATCTTGACGTTTCAGCCTTTAGAAAAGGCTGAGATCATTAAGCATTTTACTTGTGTTGCTGGTTGTGGAGCCATATGGACAGAAGGAGTGAATATTTATTTGTCAGTATGGATGCATCAGGATTACTTTAAGACTTACCATTCGGGGCATTTGTGCAATGTCCAAAAACAAAAATAAAGTGCTTGAGTTTGCCACTGACAGGCTCAGATTGTTAATATAAGTGTCTTACAACATTATGGAAAAGATCCCTACAGAGAAGGATGTTGTTTTAAGAGTAAGATCCTTTCCTTGTAACCAGAAACAGCCCCTAAATCACCATCGTCAAACCCAGCAAACTCCACGTCAATAAACAATAATTTTAGTGTGTAAAGAGATCTCAACCGTACCAGAGTTGATAAATATTGGCACAGTGTTTGAACAGGAGTCTGGTGGGGATTGGTGATATCGGTGCTATTTCTGGTTATTAAACAGTTAGATCCTTTTTGTTTTACCAGAAACAACCCCAAAATGACCAAACATACCAAACTGCATTTAAATAAACACATTTTTTATTGTTAAATACACCTCATTCAAATAGTTGACACAGATAAACAAAAAAAAACAAACAAACAAAAAAAGAAAATCTTAATTCACCCAGTTCGATGCAAAAATATACTGGCTTTATACCAGCTAAAATTACTGTTTAATTAAATATGAGTCTGGTGGGGTGGTGATAACAACTTTTGGTGTGTTTCTGGTTAAACAAAAAGGATCTTATTCTTTAACAAAAAGCTCCATCTGTGTAGTGATCCTTTCCATAAATTGTCAAGCAATCAGGATAACAATCTTAGCCTGTCGGTAGCAAAAACAAGCTTCTAAAAGCGTAAAATTGAGAGTGCAGGAATGCCCCACGTGGTTAAATTGCAGCCTGTTTTGCAGCTGCTGGCTGCAGTTTTCTTGCTCAATACTGGACCATTTTCCCTGCAGGAAGAATGATTGCACTATTTAGAAAAAACGTAGAACCACTATGACTTGGAACGTGGGTAAAGGAATTAATGACATGTCTTGAGCTGGAGAGGTTGACATATATTGTTAAAGGCAAACAAAACAAATTTGTTTCTATCTGGGACTCATTTATGTCCTTTTGGGCAAACGAAACATGTATAACCGACTGAGAAGTAAATGTTATATATTATTCCATCCTATTATTTTATTTTATTTTATTTTATTTTTTTTTATCCCATTTTCTTAAATTATTTTGATGCTTATTTTTTTATTTATGTATTAATTTTAAAGAATCTAATTAATTATGTGTTTTGTTTAATTTAAAATCTATTATTCATGTCACTGTTATCTGTCATTGTTCATTTTATTTTCTTTGTAAGAATGTCTGACTGTATGAGTGGATATATATTTGTACATTGATGTACATGTTTTAATATACACTTAAAATTTCAATAAAATATTGTAAAAAAAACAAACAAACCAAAAAACGAAAAAAAAACCCACATTGTTTCCATGAGGCACTTGAACACAAAAAAACATGGGAAAATAGGGCCCAGAGTGGAGTACCAAAAAGTAGAAAATTACAGAAGTTAAACTTTAATTTGGGTTCCTGTAAGCCAAAATGTATGCATTTTTTAGAAGTTAGTACACAAGTTAAGTAGTTCTAATGTTACATAACTAAACATCACACCCTGTATTTACTTACTGTAGGTTTACATATCGGTGACTTACTGTCATTTTTGACAGAATTTGGTTTTATGTTCACTTTGAGTGCTTTGCATTTGTCACCAGCAGGAGGCAGAAGATCTCCTGTAATCTTTGGCCAGTCAAGAGTCATTATGGTCCTTTTGAAGTATCAACAGGTTGGGGAAAGCTGTGTGTCTGGCTGCAGTAAAATGAAGAAGAGGTTAGCTCATTGTTAGCATTCCCGTGTGGCCCCGGTGCTGGGAGAGTAGCAGGAAGGTGTTTCCCATGTCCTGCAGCCAATAGGATGTCTCCTTCAAAACTAACAGGTTGTTTTGTTCAGTGGGCAGCGCAGACTAACCAGGATATTGGCACTGCAGTGTGCCTTTGTGAGATAACATAATAGCAGGTGTCTGTATAACTTGTTTTGCTGTGTTCTTGAAAGCTTTTAATCTAGTATTAAGCTTCATCTAAAAAGTCTTTCGGTAAATCAGGTTTGCTGGATTTCGTTGCAGCCTGAACCTAAACACTGCAGAGTCGATGCCCATCCCCCTCAAAACCCAAACATCCACCCCTTCCAGCCCCAAAACTTTGTGTTTTTGAGTAGAACACCCCTCTTTCTTGTACAGGACCCCCTTGGTGACCCTCTCCCCTCCCTCTCTGCCTCTCGCTCAGTGCTTCTATCTGGGAGCAGTGAGAGCACCATTGCTCAAGCTCCTATTGAAAAGAGAGTATATACAATGGGGTCTTTCTCAGTCCCTCTCTGTCTCCATTAAAGACCCTGGGAACACAGCACTGTCCACAGAGCCACTCTTAAAGGGCCAGTGAGACCCAGGTCTTTCCAACCTGGAGTCCCAGCACCTCCCATAATTTTCATGGGAAAAAAACAAACAAACCAGGAATCAATGCAGCAAATCAATTATTCATGAATGGTATGTGAACTCTGCAGGGCCTTCTCCCAGGCAGCCAGCGCCAGCAGCACCACCTCTGTCCAAACACACAACCACCTCAGACATCACAACACTGCCCCCCCCATGTCTGATGGGAATCAGGGACAGAAACATTTATTTAAACTACAGCTGATGATGCTTTAGTCTGTTTTGGCTGAAATGGTATGTTTAAACAAAGTCCCAGACATTCCTGTGATGACATAACTCTAGTCAGGTGGATTAGCAATAAATACAATAATACAAATAGAAATGGACCTGATGCTGTTACTTTACTGCAATACACGTTTGGTCTCTTCCCTTTTTTTAAGCCTCAGTGTACAGGCTTTTATCCTCTTGGTTGGCTGTCATGGTAAAGAAGAGTTTTGTTAAGTTTAACGTGGTTTGGTTTACCAAGAGAAAGAGGCATAAGGATATGGAGCATGTAAGGTGCAATAAATAAATACATAAATAATAAATAAATTAATAAATTAATTAATATCCCAATAAATGTAAGAAAAGGGGGAAATATTGTGAAAATGCAAAGGGGAAGTGATAGATAAATATATCATAAATATTTATATAAATAGAGGAATTAATACAAAGTTAGCCTAAATAAATAAATAAGCAAATTAAAACAAAAACATCAGTTTTACACATTATATCAATTCATTCACGCCTACATTAATTTTAATATGATTTTTGGTCATCATGGCATATTATTATACTTATCAAGCCATTTTTTTAATTTTCATTATTTTCTTTTTCTTTTTAATTATTAATCTTTTATTAGGCTTGTTTAAATAAAGGTACTATCAGTTGTAAAGAGACATATTTAGCTTATAGGCAAATTCATTGAAATTCATTAGGTGGCAGAAGGTTTTGGTCATTAACTAATTTAATAGCCAGAACAGTACAAATCAGTTAATGTGGCAGTGTGTTTTGTCCTTAAATAATGTTAAATTTGTAACACAATACCACAAAAGCATGAAAGATTCGAGCAAATGTTTTTATTTCTAAACTGGGACACAGTTAGAAGAAAGGGTATCCAAAAATAAAAACATATAGATAAATAATATATATGTGATAATTAGTTTATTATAACTAAATACGTGTAACAGATAAAGCAAATAAAATTATATTTTACTCACTGTGTCTCATTTCTTATAAGTAAACAGACTTATTTATAATGTGCCCGGACTAAATGTTATCTGTTATGTTGTTGATCCACACTCGGGCAGAGAGCAGGTCTGACTCTGCCACAGACTGACACTCAGACTTTGTGGTCAGCGGGAAACGGCTGATTTACTGAAGCTATTTACAACTTGTGGGGATCCGTGAGTAATTAAAAAGCGAATAGGGGATTGTGTTGAGACAATCAGCATGCCGCAGGGTTCCTCACATCCTCTGAGAAAAGGAGGGAGACTCAGGACGAGGAGGAGGGGGGGGGGTGGAAAGAAGTTGAGGAATTTGAATCCTGTTTGAAGGGGGAGAGGGGAAAGAAAGAGCCAGGGGAATGTCTGAGTGAGTCTGAGAGAACCGGTGGGCAGGAGAGAGACTTGGGACGACTGCAGAAAACACTGGTTTAAAAATACTCCCTCGGTTGCCAGAAATAGACTCGGCTTTGGACGAGTTAATCGAGTTTGGAGCGCCTTTTTTCGCTGAGCGCTTTTTGGCTAAACTTTGTTGGGAACAACCAAAACAACAGCGAAAGGAGAAAAAGCAAGCAGCGCGATTTTTTTCCTCCCACTCTGTCATCTTAAATAAGGGAACTGAAACGAAGGCTTTGCTCTCATCTGTGGATAATCACACTTTAAGCATCACACGGAGTCACAAAACTTTTTCTTTGCGCACAACTTCGGATCTTTGCGCAGCTGAGATGCGGTGATGGAGTCCGGGGATGTTTCCAAGATGACTTCTCCTCTTAAGAAGCGGATTTTCAGAGGTGATCTCCTCACAGCTAACACAATGAGCGGCTCTAAATGGTTGTTTGTGATCCTGCTCGTCATTTTTTGCGCTTGGAGGCCAGTCATCGCCGGCTCGCTCACAGGTAAGCTTTTATTGGCACCAACAGCAGCAGCAGCCTTTTATCCAATTTGACTGATATTTGTCAACTTCAACGCGAGAGAAAACATCGTAATGAGCAATTAGCCCAGTCAGCCTTCTGCTCCCTAACTCATTAAATGGATTTGCTTTGGGGTGGCGAGTGCAACCACAGCTGCATGTGTGTTCAACATCTGGCCAAGATGAAGAAATTTGCACTCATAAAGCCCCTAAAATAAAGGCGATCAAAGTAAACAAATTAGTTTTATTGGTTTAATCAGGCTGAAAATCTGCTTATGTTGACTCAATGACAGCAGGTAAAAGTTTTCATTAGTTGGTTTCATCATGCTTTTTGAGATCAGGTACCATATGAACACTGCGGAATTTTTACTCTTACTGGGATCAAACCAGGTATCCAGATTCCCATCACCCCTGGCATTTCCAGAAAAAAAACTGTGGAATTTTTGAGAGATGTATTCCAGGCATGGAAAGGACAAGAGCTTAAAATAAATCCTGCTGGGAAGACAGAGAATCATAACACTTCACAAGCTTGTGGCAGAACAGCATGGAGTGAAGTATACTGTTTTGCTCCATAGAAACCAGACTTTAAAGGGATAGTTAAGATTTTTTTTGAAGGGGGGTTGTTTGAGGTTCCTATCCACAGTCAGTGTATTACCTACAATAAATGTCAGCTTGCACGCCCCCAGTTTGGAGAAGCAGGCTGGAATACCAACACTGAAGCTAAGTAGTGTACTGTTGTGGATGGGGGCAGCAGCAAAACACATTTTAGACACATAAAAGAAGTCCCATCTAAAATAATCTATATTAATTGAAGTGTACGCTTTAAAGAGAGTATTTTCAGTGCTTTACTTCCATCAGACAGCTGCTTCTGATGGGTAAGTTTCGCATTGATGCTCTCATCAAAGCCACCGGACTCCTTCAAGAAAAGCAGTAATTTTAGCTCACTGAACACAGGAACTGCTGGTCTATCGCTGCCTCGATAGAGTGCCCCAAGGATGACGTTTGTCTGTAGGCCAACATGGATTCTAACATCCCCCTTGTTCCACTGTCAAAAAGCCTATGGGATATTTTCATTGGATTTTAGATTATTGCAAAAAAAAAAAGCTCTGTGGTGAACAAACATTTATGATACTTGTATGTGTTCAGCAAGATAATAACGAACTAACCGAACAACCATAGCACTATGGTTGTAAAGTTGTGTTCGGTTATGATGTTCTGTAGTCTCATTTAGCCACTTGTTAGCAACTGCCTTTTTTAAAGACATGTAAAATCTACAAAGTTCACAGCGGGCTATTTACTGACGTATTTTATGTCGTAGAACAAAATGTGAAAGTCTCTTCAGCTTGCGTTAATTACAGACATTATTTCAGGCTTCTAACCAAAAACCCATTAAAAAACCCATAGACTTTGAGATGAGGGAACCAGAGGTACGTAAATACTAATGGATTTCCGAATTTTAGGACTCATTACTGTGGTTCTCTATTTGTTTGTATTATTATCCCCTTTTACTACCTGTTTAAGGTGCAAGCATCACATTGTTATGCTGCCAGCTGCTCTGTATAAAAGGCACAAGCGCGGAAAGGGGTTACAGAGTTGTCCCACCTTTAAGCAGCTGAAAATGTCTGCAAATTGGGAAAACAATGAGGTTTGAGAGCTCCTTACTATCTGAAGGGGACGATATCCGCCATATAACAGCAACAGTAAATGATTGTTATTGTTAAGAAAGCGCTGCTGATTTTCATGTTGTATATCACACTAGAGGCTGACAAAAGGCTTAAAAGTCATGCCTTTTTGCGTCTTCAATACCGGAATGCTGTTCAAAATCACTCACTGTAGGAGAATGATGCTGCTATTTTTTGGTTCTGTGTAAAAATACAAAGGCGGTGTGAAGAAGAGACTTCTATAGCGCGATCTTGGTGAAAAAAGGTCCACTGTGTGATGTTGGTGAAAATGAATTACCCCTTTTAAATGTCAACGTTCAGGTTCCCCTCAGAAATCTCTGTCTGACATTAAGGTAAAGCAGTAAAAATATTCTAAATATAGTGCACACTTAAAGTGACGTTGATTTATTTTTATCCGGTTAAAGAATGTTTTATTGCTACACAGTCCACCACAGTACATTGCTAAGCTACATTGTCATACTCCAGACTGCTGCTGCAAAGTGGAGTCAAACTGCCGACTGACAGGGTTTTTTTGGGGGAGTTTTTCCTTAGGTGATGTGAGGGTCTAAGGACAGAGGAATGTTGTATGCTGTAAAGCTCTCTGAGGAAAACTGTGTTTTGTGATAATGGGCTTTATAAATAAAATTGAACTGAATTGACATCTACTACATGTAAAACAATGTCAATGGAAAATCAGAACTATCCTCTTTAAATCCTTTTGTCTACATGTCAGGTCATTTTACATCAGGACCACAAGTGTGGAAACTCTGCCAAACATCATTCAGATCTGTTCTAATAATCAACATTGCTGTTAACATTTTGAAACCCATCAGCTACAACAACCAGTGGGTGAAAACATGGAATCCCTGCAGGGGCCTCCACCTGTCAGCTCATGTGTTTTGACCATTATGGTCATGCTGTCTCTCTGGGAGCTGTGCCTTTGCCCTCCGCAGATGTATGACCAGGAGGGACAGAGATTACTAGACTATGCTGTGATTTATAAGCTCTGATGATGGCCTCAAAGAGAGTGTTTCTCCGATGTCTCAGTTCCTGGATGTAGGGATGGCCATGGCCCAGGAGCGAGGGGAATGAGGAGGAGGGGTTGTGAGTCAGAGCCACTCTGACTCAAGCATTGAAATGATGGATGGGGTAAGGGGGCAAGAGTGGAGGGGAAAGAGTTGGGAGGGGAAGTGGCAAAATGTGTAGCGATGAATTCGAAGAATGGCATGAAAAGGAGGCTGAATGAGAAAAGGGCAAAGGCGCGGCAGTGAATGGAGGGGTTGAATTTAGTGTTAAAAAGCCAGAAAGATAAAGGAGGGAGTGAGAGGAGGATAAATGCACAGACTGTGTCGGGTATTTTTGGTATGTGCACGTCCACTGACATTTAACATCTGAGCAGAGAGAGAGTAGGAGTAGAGATGGGTGGAAAGGAGGAGATCGTCAAAAAAAAGTGTGGGTCCTCGAGGGAATTTGGGGGACAAAAGGGAGGAGATGGAGCACAAATGAATCACTGGAGACAGGCCACACACACACACATACACATACATACACAAACACACACACACACACACACACACACACACACACACACACACACACACAGAGTTAACCACGGCCTGCTCTCTCCGTTCACCTCTGCATTCTCATAAAAGGTTTACAAGCTTATTATTATATGAATGCAGCACACAAGGAGACTGAGAAAGAAAGTAGGGCTGCTTTTTGTTCAACACAGCACTGAAGAAAACAAAGTCAGGGCAACGCAGACTCTTGAAAGTGCTCAGCCAAGCTTAAAAATAAAAGGGAGGAATGACTTTTAACGCCAAAATGCACACAGAGGCAGCGAGGCAGAGACTCAGCGGGCCCCTTCATTTATTGCACACTCCCAGAACAAGCTTTCTGAATGCTGTGTTGTGCATGTGTGTGTGGATTACATGCACATCCAGAGTGAGTAAATAAGTGCTGCCAAAGCGAGCTATTTCATGTCTGTGGCTGAATTATGTGTGTTTGTGTGTGTGTTAGCGTGAGATGGGTTGCAGTGGAGTCCTCTGGGAGTCAGAGGTCAAAGGTCGGCCATGAAACAGACTAGGAGGGCGGGTTGACAAGCTTGAGAAAATCTTTACAGGCATCATTCAGAGAAACAAGTGTGATTTATTCTTGCCCTGAAATTCAAGAAACCAGGCCACGTTTGGTGTATTATTTTATCTTTTCTCTATTTTATAAAGACATGGCCCTCTCTATGGATGCTTAACATTTTTATTTGAGACTGGAGAAGTAAAACTCCTGCAGCAGAGATCTTGTCCTGCCCACAGAGGCGCATTATCAGGAGATGCAAACCACATAAATGTGTGGAGCCCCTGATCGCTGTTCACATTGCCACGTTTTCCACTGACAACTGTAAACCCTCTTAAACCTCACATAAATGCAAAAACTCCTCAAGAACCAAGCCAAATTTTCATGTCTTGTTTGTTACCTGCTGATTAAAGGGAACAGGGATAGCTAACCCTTTTATAGACAGAAATTAAGCTATAGAGCTGCTGCTAAATCCTTTTTTTATGCTGCTTTTGCATTTTCACACAGAACCAAATAACGATGGCATCATGCCGTTTCAGTGTGTGATTTTAGACAACGTGCCGGCATCACTGAAGCAAAAGAGGCGTGACATTTAACACAACAACGTCTCCCTCTAGTGTGACATATAACATACATGTCTACACACACATTCAGACAATAACAATGGCGTAACACGTCAATTACATTAATTTACTGTCCCTGTTATACGCGGCTGATCTCGTCCTCTGCTCTGAGGTTAAAAAGTCACCTTTTTCCCAATTGGGGACATTTTCTGCCTCTGTTCTTCTTTGAGTTAGCTGCTAATTACTAACTTTTTAAATCTCCCGCAGTGGATTGCACGCATAATACTTATTATCTCATTTCTTACCAATGACCAACTTTATAAGAAATGTTCCACAAATTGCATTATTTTAAAAAAGCAGGGGGAAATGTCTAGGGCAAAAAGAAAAAAAGATAAGGAAAACTATTTTTATAAAAGTCACAATTACATATTTGAAATTATGTTACAAAATTAATATCATTTCTAGGCTTTTTTTTTCTCTTTTTTCTTTTTTGTGTTTTTTAATTTTATTTTTTACTTTTTTGGGGGTAATTTTCTTGTGCTTTTTTTTCACTAATTTTTCACAAATGTTGGGGTCATTTCTTCTGTCTTTACTCATTGCCTTCTTCTCATGTTTTTGAAAGAAATCAAGCTAATTTGTTCAGGTTTTAAAAGGTTAAAAAAGCAATTCATTTTGTTGACCAGTGTTTGGTGTACTTAGAATGTATTGTTGTGTGGGCAGGGGGGCTTGATTGGCTTTTTCACTAATGGTCAGAGTCTGTGATTGCCACTGCTTGCCAAATTTGCGTTGTAATGCAAGATGAAGGCCATCCCTGACACAGCATGCACGCCATACCCTCGACATTATCAGGAATCATTTCTGTTTAATGTCCTTTAAAAGTAAGGAAAAGCAGAACCATTTCATACTTACTTATGATGATCCTCATCTTTAAGACGTTGACCAGATTTATAGACATGATAGCAGACGACCTGCAGGCCCGTCTCTGCTGTCTGAGACAAACACTGAATATGTTAAGTGTTTGTGTTGAGCTCTCTGTGCTCTGACACTGTCAGGAGCAGGCCTCCTCTAACAAGGAGCCTTTGTCCTCCTCAGGTCGGCCTCTCTGTTAGTGAGGGACACAAGATAACCAGACGCAGTGTTGAGGAAGATAAACTCTGGGCTCACCTGTTGTTATCATATCTCAGTGATGGCAAAGTCAGACCTGCCCAGCATTAATGAGCATTTATCAGAATGAGCACACAATCAAAACTTTTAGTGCTGATGAGAGGATCAGTTGATTTACTGATGAGTCAACAACAATCTGGTAATCAATTAAGTGTTTAAGCCATTTATTATATAAAAAGTTAGCATGGTTCCAGCAAAGGGCTGCATCTGCGTTCAATATTATATCAACAACCTGATATGAGACCAGACATCGCCTTAGATTTTGGATATCGTAATATTTTAAGTTATGTCTTCTCCTGGTTTTAAAGACTGCGTTATTATAAATAGATGTAATTTTTAGTTGCAATATTGATATTGTCGTATTTGGTCAAAAATGTTGTGATATTTGATTTTTTTTTCTTATGGCTCAGCACTATTCCATTTTCTCCAATGTTAAGATTTGCTGCTTTTCTGTGTTTTTGTCATTATAAACTGAAGGTCTTTTGTTTTTGGACAAAATAAACTAAAGATGCCACCTTGAGCTGTGGGAACTTGAGATGAGCGTTGATGATAAATAGATAAATGTAATTAATTAGGACATTGATCATAGGTTGGTAATCCATCAAAATAGTTTACAACTCAATTGCCAGGAGAAATGTTGGCATTTTACATTTCATGCAAACCACAGATACATTGCATGGTATTTCAGGGATACGTTGAAACTTAACAGAAGTCATGTTGATGTTAATTTTTTCTCAAAATTTTTACTTTTTAATAATGGAAAAAAAAAAAACACAACACGCCATTTCTGTGGTTAGCTACCTGCTGGCAAATAAAAAGCTTGAGCAGCTTAAACCACTTACTATAAAGCCAAAAGATATATGACACTTTCACTGCATTGTAAATGTGCACTGTTATTGTATGTAAGGTTTATTTTAACGACCATCAGAAAAACTAACCCCTTATCTTGCCTCTGCCCTCTCTGGATCAAAGATTTGGAGTTTGAACGGAGTCCCAATACCATCATCTCTTCACTGGGCAAACCTGTTACGATGCAATGCACCCTGAAGGGCACGGGGGGCGAGGAGGAAGACCCCCCTGATGTGCTCTGGCTGAGAGACGGTGTGCCACTTCAGTATGCAGACACCAACCAGTTCCAAGTCCACACTGGCAGCAACAGTTGGACGATTATGAGCACGCTCAGGTAGGCAACAGTTTCCTCTGCTACACACCTGACCTAAAAATGCCAGTCATGCATGAGCTGTTATTGTGTTTATTTCCTGTTCTTCCACCTAATTCCTACACCCAGCATAACCAGTACTGTTGCTGGAGTACGTCACCGTGTTGACTCCCAGGTACTGTGGAGCACTTTGAAATTAAGACTGAAAGAAACAACTCAAGCAAAAGTCCATGTGCCTCTGTATGTTAATGTATTTAATCTCAGTATGATTGGCAAAATGTGCATGGAAAGTTAGGGTTTGTGCATCTTTCTGCATCTTCATCCAGTATTGAGAAGGTCCAGCTTCCCGACATGGGCTCCTATCGATGTGCTGTTCTGTCAGAAAGCCACCAGATGATGTCTGAGGAGGGGAGCATTCAGCTGGAGGGTGAGTTCATCTCACAATAACCGAGCACTTTTCCTCTGAGTGTTGCAGTTTTATCTGCCTCATTAAAAGAGTTAAGACCCTGACTCAGCTCATTCTTCCTCAGGCCTTCCTCATTTCTCTGTGGAGCCGCAGCACATGTCTGTTGTGGCCAACATATCCCTGAGCCTGAGGTGTGTGGCCCACGGACCTCCAGAGCCAGTCAGGGTCATCTGGCTGCAGGACGGAGCTCCTCTCAACTCCCTGACAGACCCGGTGGCCCTGTCGCCCTCTACACTCAACCTCACAGGTATCAGCTTTCACTCTCTATTAGTCAAGGCCACATGTTCACGGCTTAGTCAGACTCATTAAAACATGAAGCCTCAATCAGCTCCTCAAGGGCTCTCTCATTCTGCACTCACTGATACATTTCTGAACAGGCCTGCGCTGCACAGACCTCCCTGGCTTTCACTTACAAAATGTCTCTTAAATTAAAGCATATCAACCAGGAGGAGACTCAAAAGAGATGAAAAGGAACAGCAAAGAGACACAAAATGATGACAAAAAGTTGCAGAACAACTACAGACATTAAATGACCAAAAAGACACAAAATTACCTAAAAGGGAAATAAAAAATAACCAAAAAGACACAAAATTACCTAAAAGAGACATAAAATGACCAAAAAGATCCACAATTACCCCAAAGAAACACAAAATTACTAAAAAGGCACAAAATTAGCTAACAGACACAGAATGACCAAAAAACCCCACAAAATTACCTTAAAGAGACACAAGAGACACCCAAAGATACACAGTGACTACAAAAACACACAAAACATCAAATAAAAAGGGTAAATCACCACAACGTCTATGTGTCTTGTTTTTATGTAGGAGAAGTGGTGGGACCTTTTGCTTATCTGTGCCAGGGCCCATTGTCTCATAATACAGCCATGTTGGCTCTGATACAGCCCAGCGTTCAGCGATGCTTATTCTGTAAAATGTACAATTACCGTTACAATTACTGATTAATTACCGTTAATCAGTTATCTAAATTATTGATTAATCAACTCATTTCAATGCTACATAAGTCAAGTAAGAAGTAACTGGCCTCAAGCAGCAAAGTTTTTCAATGACTGGAAACATGACAATTTCAGAATCACTGGTTTTAATTTAATCTGTTTAGACTGAAACTAAAGAAGATTGTTGCTGTGTAGCTTTCGAAGCAGTACATTATAATCAAAGGCTTCAAATCCCCTTTCCTCAGCTTGAACAAAACCGGCAAATAATCAGCCTCCCCAGAGAGAGCCGGCCTGCTGGCACGGTGCCAGTGGATCCATTGAGGACGTGCCTCGTGGTTGTGTGGTTAATGGGTAAAGACAGAGCAGCAGGCACAAGAGGGCCGATTGGGGGAAGATAAGTAGATGGGCAGAGGACGGAGGGAGATAAAAGAGCGAAGGAGAGAGAGGGAGACGGCTCTGTTGCTGCTTGAATGCAAAACACAGCTGCCTGCCAGATAGCCGGCCTGTGTTAAGTCCAGTAGTAGGAGGACAGGAAGAGCGGGCTGAGTCAGACGCAGGGAGGGAGGGTGCAGCGGGCGGTTTAAGGATCTGGACTGACTCATTGGAGCAAGCTGGCTGGTGCTGACCAGAGTCCGTTTGACGGTAACCTACACTCACATCTGTGGAATGGGCAGCTGCTCTGGCAGACCACAGGTCCAAACACAAATAATCTCACAATAGGCCCATAAAGAGAAATGGCACGAGGCGCATACTTACCGTTAAGAAAACAAGGTCAACACATCCTCATGTTAGAGGGAGTTTCCATTCACATTTGATAAATTAGATCAGAAACAAAGCCTAGCCCACCAGTTTTAGAGTAGAAAGCAATTGAAACAAGTCAACGAAACTTAAGTCCTAATATAGTGCATAATATTCGATTTTAAGTCCTGTCTGGAGTCCACAATCAAAAGACATCGGCAGACTTTGTATCCTGCCTGGTGATTCACATACACTGCGTTCACAGTGCCGGCCTAAGTGCCCCGAATCTAATTTTTCCTCGTGTTACCCAGATGTGATTGTTTAATAACAGGGTGAACAGCACACGTCACATAGAATCTGATCTTTTAAAATCAGATTTGGGTCACTTTGATATGTGGTTCTAAATCAGATACAGATCTGATGATAAAATGAGACCTCAGTCTGAACATCGGAATTCAGTGAGACCTTCACGTCACTCTAGATCGACATCACACTATTAAATGAAGAAAACTCCATCAGTCTGTTTGTCTGTCTGCATCCCTTTTTCTCTTCAATGCATGTGAGTGATTATTGCTGATTTTATACCCATATCTGGACATTGAATGCCTGATTATCAAAGTTTTAGTTATGTAAATCATTATTTTTCAACAAGAACATATAAAATCATCCTTAAAGAACATTTTTAAAAACAATATTTACCCTCAAATAACATAAATAAAAAACAAAAACATGTACCTCATCGCCTTCGACTTTGTTATGTAGGATTACATTTTTGATTTTAGATACAATTGATGAGTATATTTTTAAATGTGAAGTCACATGACCTGAGTATTTAACCCATCTCCCCCCTCCAGTGTTTGTCATGATATAAAGTGCATCCACTAAATGCCCCTCTGCCCCCACAGCCTGTCAAATGACTGCATCTCCCAGGATACAGAAACCATTTAAGGGTTAAATCCAGTATGCTAAAGGACATAAACAAATCTATGAAAAGCACAGTATGTCACATTGCTAATGCCTTCTGACTGCACATGTCAGTGAACTAAAGGAAGCAGCAGGATTATAGAGCAGATATTAACACTGTTGGTCAACACTGTTGTGACGCTCATGAGCTCAGGAGTTCTTCCTGGTGACCGATTAGGACATTTTCAGCTGGTCAGGCGATGTAGTGTTGCGGTTTGCTGATGGGGAAGGAAAGAGACAGAAGGGCTAGTGGTGCAATTTCGAGATGGCCTGATGAGCAGTTCATTCTCCCACACAGCCAGTGGTCATCCCTCACCCCTCCCTGCCTCCTTTTTCCTCTCTCACAATCCCTCGCTTCACCCGGCGAGGATCGTACCCCCTGTTCTTTTTCCGGCCCACAGCACAATGGAGGCATGGTGCCGTCAGCGCAGAGCAACACACTGCGTGATTCTGTGTGCGTTTGTGTCTGATTGACACGAACAGGGTGTTAGATAACAGTGGTAAAACTTGAATGTCACATGTTTTACTATTTGTGTGTAAGCCTGTGTTGTGGGATGATTTGAGTGTGAGTGAGCACGCTGTGACTCACTTTGTGAGAGGAGTCATTCTCTGCTGAATGTCAGTGTGTGTCATACAGTGTTTGCCCCCTTCATAGGAGCCCCGGCCTCTTGAAGGCAGCAGCTCAGCCTTTCACACCTGGGCCTCAACACGGATGCTCTCTTTTTCTCACAACTACGCTGCAAAAAATATCACACAGAAAGCAGCAAGAACCACAATCATGCAGTCATAGCCTTTGTAGGTTAGAGATTATTAGGTTTGAGACAGAGTCAGGGGTTTCTGATATAAAGTTAAGTAACGCATGCATACTCCATACTTTGTCTCTGACAGTGATTCTGGGTGCAGTGTTTTTATGCATTTTGTTGTCTGTTTTGTTGTATTGTGACTGCTGTTTGTATTTCAAATTGCCCCTCTGGGACATTGAAGTTTTATTTTACATTAATTTTAGTCTCTGTGTTAAACTGGTATGAAACTGCAACATATCCTCATACAATGGGTTTTTCTGATATCTAAGGAATTAGAGCACCTATAATTAGGGCTCGACAGATTATTAGCATGGCTGATGATTGGGGCCGATATTTGACATTTTGTTGATTATCTGTATCAGCGTTTTATTCTAATGATTGCTGATAAAATTAATTAATGAAAAAGTGTGCCTATTACACTAAAACAACAACAGCGAAGGCAGTCTGCAATACATGCAAAGACAGTGTCAGCATTGGAGGAACTCAGGAAGCTATTTTTATTCATTCATTTTTTAATTTAAATTTTCACTTGACTTCATATAAAAAGTTGCAGGGAACTTGCTAAATATATAATGTTGATCATTTCAGTTTTGATTAAATATTTGCTAAAGGTATTTAAACAAAGTTTTGTGTTGAAGTTTGCTATATTTCAAATTCTAAATTTCGACAGAAATATTAAAATTTTTATTATAAATGCATATCGGTTCCAAATATCGGTTATCTGTCTCATTAAGTACTAATAATTGGGATCAGTATCGGCCCTGAAAACCAACCATTACCTGTAAGTTAGGTTAGGTTTAGGAAAAGAGTCATGACTGGGTGTCGTTAAATACTTAATGTAGAGTTATGGTGAGCCTCTCTTCATGCAAACTTTAACTCTTTATGCTACTACCTTCTTACCCCCATCAGTGTGTTGGTCATGGGATTGCAGCCTTCATGATTAAGTGGGTTGTGTATGAATTATGGTGCATTACTTTTGTAGGTTTATGTATGAACAGTGCATAAGGATAGCCGCAGTCTTAAACCTACAAGGGATTTGAAGATCAAAGGACTACCAGGCCCAAATGTGGTTGGTTGTCAGCAGTACAAA
Organism: Plectropomus leopardus; assembly: GCF_026936395.1. Lineage (NCBI taxonomy): Eukaryota > Metazoa > Chordata > Actinopteri > Perciformes > Serranidae > Plectropomus > Plectropomus leopardus. The sequence continues at coordinate 31,662,382 of NC_142181.1, read as the reverse complement.
AAATGTGAAATTCTGTTGAAACAGTAGTTATTAACAGTAAATCTCTGTAACCAAGAAGCTTACACAACTTTTACTTCAACCAAATGTAGTCAAGATTGTAGCCAGGCATCTATTGACATGCAGATCACCAAATCAGTGCAAACATCTTTTGAATATTTTCAAAAAGATTCCACATCAGGCAATAAAGCTGGATTTTCAAAGATCTCAAAGGGGAAAGATGGAAAGTATGGATCAAGGTGTTGCATTAATATATGTCTGACAAATATCTGAGAAAAAAAATCAAATTTTTCAAAAGTTTCCTTTTGTATAATGCATGCTTACAGCCAATTGTGTGATACATATTAGGCTGAAAGGGGTGCTGTGTCAGAAGTTAAAGTTTTAAAATTGAGCATGATAAGTTAAAAACACTAGAACCAGTTTTAATAAGATGAGAGAGTGTTGGATGAAGGGCTTGCCAAAGAACTTAATTTTACCTTTAAAACACAACAACTAGTCTGATTTTGATGAAAAGCCAGAGCCGATGTGTTTATTGCTCAGACTAATCTCTGAAAAATGCTCTTTAACATCAACAAGCACACACTAAACCCCGAAACTAATCAAAATACTGTTGACACAGAGCTCACGTTACCTTATGGAAACTATTACCCTCGCACTATTCTCACTTCAGTTTGAACTTTCACAGCTTTTCTCTTATCAACATTTTGCACCACTCAGCATGCTGAGCAAGGTTTTTGTTTTTTAAAGCATTTGATTGTTCCTGCTTCACATGTGCATGTTTCATTTTTGCATCCAGGTTTGAACAGAACCAGCACTTTTTCTTGTGAGGCTCATAACCGCAAAGGAGTGGCCACGTCAGGATCTGGGACCATCACTGGTAGGTGTCACACCATGGAAGCACAAGCATGTCTATTTACTGTCTACTTCCTGTTAAAAATTGTCAATTGCATGATTTCTTGTTGTTATATCTTTATGTATTTTCAAGGTTTGTACGGTCATGAAAAATCTTGAAAAGTCACAGAATTTGCACATAGCGATTTTAAGGCCTGAAAAAGATTTGGAAAACTAAATATGCTCTTACAATTTTAAGGAGTCTTGGAATTTAGTTTCACAAGTCTGTATAATAAGAAATGATGTGTTCAAGGAGCAGTGGAAACTTGAAAATCCAACAATAATCATGTTTTTACAGTTCCTGGCAATGAAAAAACTGTGCCATTTCTTGGTGATTTTTAAAAATCACCAAAATTGTAAAGAAAAAAATCACCCAATAAATAAATCGCCCAAATCTTTTCTTTGAAAGTTGCCAAAATTCTTTAAAGAAAAGAAAAAAACGGCAACATTTTTAAAGAAAAAAAAAATTCTATAAAAATTGGCAGTCAAATAAACAGAAAATACAGCCATTTAAAGTTGGATTTGCCTCCTCTGAGCAAAAAAACACAAGTCCCTCCCCATTGCTTTAAAAATGATTTGACATGCCTCCCCCTTTTTTCACCACACCCTCCCCTCTCATAAATAACGAACAGCCCTTATGTTATATTTAAATATTCAGTTCTGAACCTGTTATGAATTGATAATTTTGTAATAATATATAGTCGGAGTATCAATGGTTGTTTCAGAGAATGCATGGTGAGTCATGGAAAATGCATTGTTAAAAATGTGTATGAACCCTGTATTCTCGATCTTTCTGCAGTTCTCCCATCGCAGCCTAAGAATGTGAGCACTGTGGAAATCACATCAACCAGCCTCCGTTTATCGTGGCAGCCTGGTTTTGGAGGCGACTACCCGATCATCCGTTGCTCTGTTCAGGTAAATGTGAGATGAGAATACCACGGCTAGCTGAGAGGACTAGTCACTGCTGCCTGTTTGACCTGCATGTTAAACAAACACATCGCTCTCCCTCTGTTTGCAGGACTCTGCAGCAGAGATTTACCTTTTACAAGCCTAATTTTAAAGAAAAGAAAGCTTGCTTTTCTGTTCTTTTCTTAACTCATCCTCTACCCCTCCCTGCTTTATTCATGTACCCGTGGATCAGGTTTCACTCTGGGAAAGTTGCCTCCTGGACTAATCGCATGTAGCACCACTCCCTCTCTCTCTCTGTCAGCGTATCTCGGCCACTGCGCAGCTCTGCGGCCATTACAGCTCAAATCTGAGAGGAGGAACATTTTCTCCTGGAGAAGGGAGCAGCGCAGCACCACCCCTAAACGTCTGGTTCTAATAAAGCTGCCCCTCATACCTCTCGCTGTTTTCGCCCCCTCCCCTCCTCCCTCATCCCCTCACCCTCACAGGGGAACAAGGCGAGGGGCCAGCTTTGGCAGAGTGGGGCAAAAATCTGAATTTAACGGTTCATTGTGTGCCGTAGGGAAACATGAAAAAGGGGACAGAGTAGAGAGCAGAATGATGTTACTGTGCTGCACAAAGGAAGCGTTAGAAAAAGACAGAAAAGCAGTTAAAGAGGACAGAAAAGGCAGTGACAGCAGGTATTGTGGGTCTGAGTGATACAAGGGGAATGCAGGCTGAAGTGACTCAGAGCTGAGCTGTACAATTAGATTAATCGCACTTGTTTACAGGCTGGACGGTGATTCATCGAGTGAGAAATGCCTCTCTCACACACACATACAGTCCTCATTCATACAACTTAATATTCCTTGAGATCACACCACCTCACTCACGCCAGGAGGAAAAAACTCCCACCCAGCTTCTTATGTGACCTCTGAATATTGTTTTTAAAGTCAGTGGTTTACATGCACTGTTAAGCTGAGCTAAAGTTATTGCTTGATAAGGCCGTTTAATTGGACTACTGTTCTTCTCCCAGTATACTGTACATGGACCAGTGGAGAATCAAGCTACTGATGAAAGTATGTCTGACTCTCCCACAGTAGGAGGCAACATGCCAGCGAGTCTTAATTGGATCTTCTTGCGGTTGACCCATTCCTACACCAAACAAGTTAGCAAGCAACAAACATGTTGCATGCCGAACAGTGACAACATGGATAACTTTTTGGCACTGTACATTTCGTACACACTCTAACACTTTAGTTTGTACCTTCGTCTTGTTTTGTCTTTTTTTTTTTCTCTTTTTTTTCTCGACTTTCTTCTACAAACTTATGTCATGGATTCACTGAGATATCTAGAGGGAGTTTTTAATAAGTTGTTTAGTCTTAGATATTTAAGCCTTTTGTAATACTGTCACTTTATCGTACGCTGCTGGACCTGATTCATATGTTTCATTCTTTTCTTGTGTCAACGTTTACAGAATGGCAATAAGATGAGAGTTGACTTTGACCCTGACACAGCATCGAAATTGCAGTACAGCTGTTTGGCTACTCAAATCATGATGCACTTCCTGGGGCCCTGATTTATGTTGTTGGACTATCAGGTCAAAGTCCATTGCTGGGACTAAGAATGCTTAGTCCAGTTTAAGTCCGACTGAGGTGTATACATGACAGAGGAGCTCAATTCTCCACCGCATCATCTGGGTGTGTTCGAAAAATCTGATTCGATTTCAGTCATGTACTTTTAAAAGTCCAGTTTTAGTCGGACTAACAGAATAACTTGACTTTTTCTAACATCATGTAAACGTATCGAGTGTCATTCTCACGTACACAAGCCAAATCTGTTTTTGTAGCTGCAGATTTGGTCTATTATTATGTGTTTTCATTTAACTATAAAGCAGCCCTGTGAAGTGCAGCCAGCAGCCTGCAGGAGCCATCTGATAATGAGCAAATGCACCAGAATAATGGTCCAGCCTGGCTACTTTAATGTGGTTTTTTAAGAATGCTGCAATGGAAGATTTTTGCTGCCTTGTGTTCCTCTTTAAACATGTTTACCACAGAGAGTTTGCAGAGACAGCAGGTTGTGATTTTTTAGTTGATGAGTTCTGCTTTCAGGGCACCTTACTGAGCCTAGGTCACGTTCAAAACAGCAATGAGGCAGATTTTACACCATTTTTGGCAGTAAACACTTACTGTAATGACCATCCCCCACTGTCATTATGCACACACCCCAACTTCATGTCTTTTCTTCCACAAGTTAGAGCACACAAAGTTACCAGTTAGAGTGCATGAAGGGAAAAACAGTCCTAGAAAAATATTTTTTTAAATTTTTTTTTTTAAATTAATTTTGTATTGACGTGTCTCCACACAATAACTTTTAATCATTTAAAAGCTGATTTATTTATTGATTTATCTGTGTTTGGTCATAACTGTTTGATCAATAACTGAGATTTTGATCATTAATGACAATTACTTGGAAGTGATATTGAAATTATTGAAACTTTCCATTTGAATCCAGTTGTTTTCTGTCACAAAAAATAGGTTTCTACATGTAATCACTCTGCTATTGTTAAAGTTTTTTTGTATTCGTAATTTAATTCGTAATTAGAAACAATTACTCTGTCAGATCTTCAGTTCTGCTACTAAATGCCATTGCTAAAAACGTTGGCTTTAAATCTGTTAGCACTGAAAGAACAGCATCCTCTCCCTGTTTGTGCCTTAAAGCAATAAAACAAATTACTCTCCAAATCTGGCCAAAAAAAATTCAAAATATAGTGGAAATGCAGGCAGAGGCTGTCTATGTCCTTAGCAGTATTTTTTTAATATTATTGTTATTGTTATTATGTGTTAAAGCGGTAAATTAAGATAATAAAACTAACTTAACTTTGTTATCTGAATGTTTCAGGCCAAACATTCAGGAGACTCCTTCAGTGCCGGCCCAGATCATTTGATCCACAACCAGAATGTGAACATCCCACCAGCCACGTACCTCATCGGGGACCTGGAGCCCCACAGCCTGTATGCTGTCCGGGTGGCCTGTCATAGCAGCCAGGGCCCTTCGGACTGGTCGCACTGGGTGGAGCTACGCACCAAAGAAGGAGGTGAGGTCTCCAAGAGAGGAGAGGAGATGTTTGTTTTCACCCTGTGTGTGTGTGTGTGTGTGTGTCTGTGTGTGTGTGTGTGTGTGCAGGGTCACCTCCTCTGAAGTGAGTTGAGGTCACGGCTGTGTTATCTGGCTACTGATTGAGTCCTGGTCTCCTCCCACTCCTGCTGTGGAATGAAACCAGTACAAGACAGATGCCTCTTTGCAGCTAACAGGCACCATTCTGCTGCTTTTATGAGGGTTGTGGTTATTACTAAGGATCATTTTGATGATCTATGAATATGTTTATATTCCACATTTACCCCAAAATAATATCCAAGATGTACCATTAGAATTAAACTTTATTTTACTGCTAAAAATACCAGGATTTACAAAGAGGGATTTACCAAGGAGAGAGTCCTGGTCAAGTCTCAAGTCTTCAGAGACAACTCTTTCAGGTGCATGCATTATGATACAGCATTTGAACAGTTTCAGTTCAAAGCTGTGTTAGTGCTTTTTTTGTGGAGCTAAGACACGTCTATTCAATGCACAGGCCTGATCATTACATATTGAAATTGCTTTCCTATTTTATATTGTTCCAGGATTATACAGTCTAACATAGGCCCCCAGACTATATCTGATAGTAATTCTTTTTTTGTTCGGGCGATGGTTGATGGCTATGAGTGTTTGGCATTTTTTTGTTGGACTGCAGCTTTGCTCTAATGATCTCTTATGACTCTGATAGTTTCATATCTTTCCTTTAATTTCAAGGAACCATAGAGGGGCATAGCTTCTCCCCTTTCAGAGTCCACATAGGACCTAATCGATATATAAGATAATCGATATATAAGATAATTTTTTAGGTCAAAAAAAGTCGCATTTTGTTGTAGGTTAGTCATAGCACCATTTAGTTTTGTTTGAAACCGCTCAGTGAACTACACCAGCTTACTAGCTTTAAGGTAATTTATTTATTCTGTACACAAATGTTACACTGTCTTACCCAAAGAGTTTTATCCAGCAACTCCTGTCCTTCTTGTAGGCCGGGAAGCAATAGAATAAGTGAGACCCGTCGCTCATCGGGTTAAAAACACACAGACATCATAGCTTCAGCAAGAGAAAGCCATGACATCATCTACACGCCTTAAGTAGTTATTGTAATGACGTGTTTTCAGTGTCATACTTCAACAGTTTTACTACAAGCTGCAACTTTCTTCACTTGCAAAGTTATCTTTTTAAATTGACAAATTTATCAGGGTTACTACGGATCCTTAAAAAGTCTGAAAAGGCATTAAATTGATTCATCTAAAACTAAGGCCATAATTGGCATTTAAATATCTGCAATCGATCTTTCAAAAGTCTTAAAAATGCTAAGACATAGAAATCAGGACATTATGAATCACTTTTTTCAATGCTGCATTGTAAAATCTCAAAAAATTGATAAAATCTATTTTTCAAAAAATATTTTTAATTGAATGCCTCTTGCATTAATGTCACACAGTTTAGGATATAAGAGGATATAAGAAGCTCCTGGTAGTCACAAGTAGGCTCCAAAATGTCACTTGCATTGGCTCCTGCAGTGCATTAGTCACATTCATGAGTGTTTGACAGCTTAATGAAAGACAGTGAAAAGCCTAGAGGGATACTCTTAATTATTATGGTGCTTTAAAGGTGTTTCTCTGCCTCAAAATATATATTTCTGGGCTTGTTTCAGGTGATTTACTGCAGGTTTAATTTTCTCGGCTGCTTTTCAGCTTGACGCCAAGTGAGTCAAGACTGATGGGAAACATACTGTATGTATAAGGAGTCAGAGAATCAGATTACAGTGCACTGTTAGTCATAATATTCCTTCCTGTGCCCCTTTAACTTAGTCTGCGTTCATGAAGAATACCAGACACGAGTGCCTCTACGAACATTCAAATGTAAACTCTCGGGGTGGACTTGTATGGAGGGGACAGAGTAGGTGGAGACGAGGAGAGGGAGAGAGGGGTGGACATTAAATCCTCCTGAAAGACTTCAGTTAGGATCGCAGCGCTGAGTCCAAACTGTAACGCTCGGCTGCCGTGTGTTTGAGTTAAACTGAGGTGGGATTTTCCATGCCAGCTCATGCCGTCTCTATGCCTGGATGAATAGGAGTGGAAACACTAAGAGGACAGATATGCTGCAGGAGGGATGATGGGGGCTTTCCATTATGGAAGCAGCTCATAATCTGAAAACACTTAAACATTTCTCATAAATAGGAAAATGGAGAAGTAGTGCTCCTTGAAATGTTACTGTAAAGGAGAAGGACAAGAAGTGGTTTTGAGATACGCCAGCTACAGTCCGGATTTTCAGGTTTTAGTTCCTTTTTTGACAGTTATTTATTTTTCTATTTCTTTAGCCTTTAATTAACCAACAAAAACCCTCTTGAGATTAAAAATATATTTTTTCAAGAGTGGCCAAGGTTACATTTAGGTAACATAGAACAAAAATACAAAAACTAAACATACAACTCCAAGACAACAATACAAAACACAAAAAGAACACAAAATAAAGTTACTACAAGGAAGGACTAAAAATATAATATATGCTAGAAATAAACCACAAAAACAAGACATTTCAAAGACCAGCTAAGAAACACCCTGACATTGGCATGTAGAAGATGACATCCAAAAGTCCTGCATCAGTGCTTTGAAACAGCCTTGAGGAACCCAAGTCTCTACAGCCAGACTCCGTATGAACCATAGCTATAGACAATAAGAAGTTCTGTGAATGCAGAGCAGAGTCATTTTCAGTTTTTATGCTTTATGTAGACACATAAATATACTGGAAGTAGGCCGAGAGCAGCTTTATAAATAAGAGAATGTCGATGAAAAAGTCTCTGCAGATTTAGAGAAGTTACAGAAATCTTGGTTTCATTTCAAGGGAAAAATCCTCTGTTATGCCAAATTATGTAATTTCCCTTTGGATAGTATTGTCTCAGCTCTCTGTGCACTTGTTCTAATGAGTCAGAGGATGGAGCAAAAACAGAAGATAAGATTCAGCTGCTGGTCAAAGATAGTTCAGGAGGTGCTGAAGGTCAGAGGGAGTGAGAGACTACTCCCAGCTCCGCCATATTTTCCACATCTCTCTCTTAAGTTTCAGAGCTCTAGACTGTGACCAAAGTCCCAGAACACTCTGCTCTTCAGCCTGAAGTTTCTCTGGCTTTCTTTCTGCTCCATTTGTTTCTCATTAAGAATCTGCGCGGATTCCGAATGTGCTTCCCTATATCTCTTTACATGTGTCATCTTGGCACAAATAGCCCCATCTGCTGCTCCTCTGTCTCCTTCTTAATTCTTGAGTTATTCACTTCATTACAGACTCTCCTCCCGCCAGCTCTTTTTGTTGTCACATCCATCCTCCATTTCACTCAGCTATACTGCGCTGACTTGCTCTCATTTGCCGTAACAGTCTGGGTTTGGTTGTGATGAGTTACAAATAAGAGACATGATTTAAAAAGTATTTTTTTTAACCCTTATGGACTGTTTTGAGCATTTTCTGCAATTTTCATTCTTCATTTTTTGATAATTTTGGCTGTGATCATGCATATGTCATCAATTTTGGCAAGATTGTGTATTTTTGTTTAATCTTTGAATTTGGAATAAATGAGAGCAGGTTTACAGAATGAAAATGTCAAACATAATCTCATTGCAGCTTTAGGATTAGCGGGTGACACGGGTCGTCTCACTTCCTCTCCCACTGATCTGCCCCCTCCTCTCTCTCTCCTTCTGTTCTCCCGTCCTCCGGGGGAAATCATGGGCTTTGGGAAAATAGCAAAATTAGTGTTTTCTCAAAGTGCCCCCTTCCCCTCGTTTCCCTGCTCTTGCATTCAGTCCTTCTCCCACCATCAACCCCCTCGTTTTGGTTTTCCCACAGTGCCTAGCTGTGTGCTCTGCAGAGGGAAATCACAGGTCATCTGAGGTCAAAGAAAAGGGGGGAAATGAGAGATGAAGTCAAGAAGTTGAAAGTGGATTCAGAAAAAAAACTGTTATTTGCTTGTTTGATGCAGAATATACATTCCTCAGTGCTGTTTGTTAATCTGTGGTTTACTCTTGCCAGTGGTGTAGAGTATTGAACATCAATACCCAAGTAAAATGTACAATTACTCCTATAAAAGTGAGTGGATAAGTACCTGATGAGTAAACTGCTCAAAGCACAAGTTAGTTTCCATTTTAATATTTTTTTGATGGGCTGTGGGCCACGCAAAGTAATGAAAGCACTTTTTAATAAAACTATTTCTTTTTAAAATGAATTAATAATGCCTTTAAATGAGGACTAATAAATTAAAAAGCCCAACAGACCATGCTCCTGGATAAATTGATGTCAATTGTAAATTGATATCATAAATTAACTCATAGCGGGAGCTACCAATAGCTAACTTAATTTCCACATATGTGTGACTGAGGTTCAATGTCCCTGCAGAGGTTAGGAGTTTTAAGGAGTGTTTGTCCAATGCAGTTTGACATGTTGGAACCAACACATTAGCCAAAATGTGAATGGCCCTATCTGGAGCCAGTGAGCACATTTACACTGTGGTAGAAAATGTCGAATTATTGAATTAGTCTGACTAAAACTGGACTTTTAAAATACATATAAACATGTTAGTCAAAATCGTACTGAATCGAATTTCTTGATGTCAGACCAGCACACTCAGATAACATGGTTGGAAGCATCATGTACACACCTGAGTCAGACTTAAACTAAATTAGATGTTGTGCGCGTCCTCCGAGTCGCTGTGCTAGCCTCCCTATGGCCTCCCTATGGATAGGGAGGCTAGCATAGGGAGGGATAGGGACAGTTCATTATTTATGAGGAGTGCTGCAAAGGCATTTAAGGGTTGCAGTTAGAGTTAAATAAAAATGTCACACCTCAAAAGTAAAGTGTAGTTCCTTAGAGGGTTCCGATCCGGTTTAGGTAGTTTTGTTATTATCATTCATCTTTTTGTTGTACTTATTTCTATGTTTTTTAAATTTCTTTATTATTATTTATTTATTTATTTATTTATTTATTTAAATATTTATTCAGCCTGTGATGGGAAGGGGAGGGGAGGGTTTGATAAAAGGTAAACTTTCCCTCTGGAATATCAGTACCAGCAAAATTTGTTAACATGTGGACACATATGGATGAGGTGGAGCTATGTATATGTGAATTATTGTTGTACTCTGCACAAAACTACATAAAAATTTGATGACAAAAAAGGTTTAAAAACCCCCAAAAAAATCAATATCAGTGTAAGTGCACACTAAATTTGAACATTGCAACAACAGCTGATGGAGGCAGCATTAGGCCAGCAACTCTGCCGTTCAGTGGAGTAAAATGACTTTTTCCAAAACGAGTCTGGTGTTTTTGATATGATAACTTAAAATCTCTGTCGATAAGGGCTGTCTTACAGCAAGGGAAAGCGGTGAAAATATTTAAAATATAGCACACATGGTGGACTTTGTAGACGAGGACTTGCTCCCTACGTGGATATAAACTGCTCATTCTCAAGTAATGAGAACACAACAAGTCGTATTTTTTTCAGGTGATTATAGTCTAAAGAAAACATACTTACTATATTATATTCCATCTCTGTCAATATGTCCCTCTAAATCCTACGAACTGGACATTAATGTGCAGTTTAGCCACTTTTCCTTGTGAAGCAGCTAATGTTTTGGTAAACACTGCAACACTGCCTAATTCCCTCCTAACATAAGTCTGCACCCCTGAAGTTAAACCAGAATTAATCCAGAGTTACGGGACACCCAAACTCACCGTCCTGATGGAAGTGAGTCACAGTGATGTGGCACATGTGTCACATTTCATCCAGTTTAATGCTACTTCCAGCAGAATTCAACTCCAGTCATTAAAGGACTTAGTTTGTTAAAAACAGACAACAATCTGTTCCCCTATAAAAACTGAAACGAGGTGGAAGTCCATAAAAGTGGTGACATATTCGATGACACTAACATTCGTGCTGCGACTGATCTGGGAAACATGTTTCCTGTGTAGTGCTGCGTTTGTTTTCTTTTATAGAGAACAGACTGCAGATCCCAGGGTTATGAGTCAGTTTTTTGGCTTATGGGTGACCCTTTTCCATCCACGTGTTGACCCACGCGGAGACTGAGAGGACGACATGGAACATAAAGAGAAACAGAGGCCTGCCTGCGAACAATGTTTAAATGCTTCCAAGCACGGTTATCCGACACTGCTTCTTCAACAGCAACATGAAACAGGATGTGAAACAGTAGTCAGCCATGGATGCAGATGTTAACATCTTCTGCTGTGAACTAATTGTGGCTCGAATGTGTTTGTTTCCCAGCGTCTTGCCAGGCCCGGGTTGCTTTAATGTGGAAGACAAAAAAACAACATGAGGCGTTTCTTTTCCCCTGTAGTTTCTGAAAACAGCACCAGCACACATCTAGTTTCTGTGTTTTCTCTTGAAACTCCCCAAATGTGGAGCTTTTGCAACAGTTTTTTTCCCTCCTCCACATACGTCAATAGTTAACATCTCTGTTCTCTTGAGCTCATTGCATGACAAAAAGAGGCATTACCACAGAGAGGGCAGCGAGGGAGAAGAAAACTTGGAAAGGAGGAGACGGAATCATGTTGGATAGAAGACAGGGAGAGGCGAAGAGGCGAAGAGGGGAGGAGAAAGGGAGAAAGGGAGCGGGTACAAAGAGGTGGAGAAGGGAGGCACAGAGAGGGACAGATGACGGATCATAGGTGGAGACGAACTGCTGGAACGAGCTCGACTTGGAGGTTGTTTTTGTTGCCGCTGGCAGGCAGAACGGGGACCGCATGTGGAAACAATCATCCGCCAAACGCTTCCTGATAACATCATCCATATAGGCTGGGCCATGTTTCCCAAACTCACACTGACTCTGTGTGTGTGTGTGTGTGTGTGTGTGTGTGTGTGTGTGTGTCCAGTTAGTTTGTGGGATTTTGTAAGCCTGCAGAGCAAGTGAGAAGCAAACACAAAGAGAGCCTTAACTCAGACGGCAACAAAGGAAATGAGCGCTGTCGTCTCCTTGCGAAAAGGTTCTTGGATTTCTGCGCTGTGCGGAGCATCAATCACACTTAAGCACACTAAAACACACAAATTCCTCTCACTATTTCTAGCATTTTTATTCAGCTAGGTTTTCTTTTTGTGCTTTTCTTTTTGTGCTGCCAGCAGCCCTTTTTCACTCTCTGCTCCAGAGAGCCAAGAGAGAAAAGGGCAGGCGAGTGAATGGAGCAGAAATAAAGATGGACAGAAGACGAGGGACAAACAGGCCTCAGCATGAGTTTGTCCTACCGTGGCTTCTGACTAATCGTCTCTTGTCCGTAGTGCCCTCAGCAAGCCTTTTCTGTCCTAATAAAGCCGAATTCTCCACATTCTCTGACATCTTCTCCCTCCAGCTGTTGTAGTTATCCACTCCCAGGAGGCTTCAGCCTGTCAAAACAACACACGCCTGGCTAACCCCCAGCCCACTGGCCCCTGGCCCCACAGGCATGGCCACGCCGATTCCTCATTCACACCCAAAATCTTTTCACGTGTATGCTGCCGCACCCTATGCTACATGCTTACCAAATCTTACATCAACCCTACAAGTGAAAATAAGGGGTGTAACCGCTTGGTTCAGTACAACACAGTAGTTTCGCCAAGCAGCAAACCCTGAGGCTGAAAAATTAAGCCAGTGTGTAAGTGCCAAAACTGCAGTTCATTGAATAGCCACTAGAGGCTGGCTCCAATACAAAATCAGTCCCCACAGACCCCCATGTTAAAATGCCCAACTTAACAACATTCATGACCAGCTTACATTTTATTAAGGCCCAAAGCCACGCGTATTTAAGGCTGAGTGACAGGCTGTCTGTCGACAGTGTCCTCGCTCCTCTACAGTGCCAGCCTCTCACCCAAATATAGTCTCTTCCTACTCCCGAAAAAAAAAAAAAGTTTGTGATAGCCAAAATGCTGAGCTTAAGGCTTCCAAACAGCAGTTCACAAACCAATGGGTGACATCACAGTAGCTACATTCATTATTTATACAGTCTATGGGTGTAACTGTTCGGTATGTTCTCTATACAGAAGAAAAATAAAAATGTTTTATTTTTCTATTTTATGTTATTTTTATTTATGAATTAATTAAAATTAACATAATGAAATATGATGTTTTTTGACTCTCATAAATGATGCTGCTATACCTGACTGACCCATCATCTAGGGTGTCTTCTTAGCAGTATTGAAATTAAAAGCAGCTCCTTACAAAATATAAAATGATGGATAGTATTTATAACCAAATACACACAAGAGAAATAACTCTGTTTCTGATGTGCAAGAGAGAGAGAGATGCGTTTTAAAAAATAATTATATGTATTAAAACTTATATCATTATTCAGGCTTTTTTTTTTGTTTGTTCATTCTTTGTTTTTGTATAAAGAGGAATTAAGGGCTGATGAGATCCTGAAGGTACTGTTGAATCTGAATTGTCCTTTGGGATGAATATAGTTTTTTGTATTGAATTTAATCTTGTAATTGGGCTCCATTGCTTTAGGCATGTTTGTAAAGCCTGTGTTTTCCACTGCAGCCTACATGTAATACATGCATTGTGTTTTTGTGTGACAGTGCCAGAAAACCCACCTGTTAACGTGAGCGCGGTGCTGAATGGGACCGAGGTGCTGATGACGTGGGAGGGACCTCCAGGGAAGCTGAACGGAGAACTGCAGGGCTACATGGTGGAGTACAGCACGCCCGCTGCACAGCAGGTCAGTCTGGGACACACAAAGATAAAAAGAAAGTATCAAATATACTTAATATTGACCAACTATCTCATTTCTTTTGTTGACAGTTTGTTGTGGACACTGGATTGGACACTGAGCTGTCAATCAATCTGTCCGTCCCCCTGTCTAATGTGACCTTTCGAGTGTGTGCTTATACAGGGGCGGGGCAGGGACCCTGGACCCCAACACAGACCCTGACACTTACAGCGACTGGTGGTGAGTGACAACAAAAACAATAACATACTGCATTCAATTTTTTTTGCATAATTTTGTAACATTTTTAAATACAGGTTTAACTAGATGTCACATGTTTTATACAAATTCTGCATGAATAAATGTGTTATTTCCACTTTTACAAAACACTGTTGTTTTTCTCAACAAAAACAACAAAATATTGACTCTGCTTTTCTTTTCTTTTTTACTTCCACAGAAATGGAAGGATTCAGAGGTGAGTAATGAGCGGCTTTGCACACGCAAACGTACAAACACGCTCTTCTGTGACCTCTCAGAGCGGCACATAATGACACAGTGACAGTAAAGTGAGCTCATGGTGGGTTTTTTTTCTGCCACAGGACTTCTCTTTCTTATTTTCTATCACTGGGTTCCTCCAAGAGCCTGAAAGTTCCTTCCTGTGTATTTCAGAAAAAAAGGAAGGAAGAGAAAAAAGAGAAGAGAGGATCTGAGAGAGACGAGAAAGGGGAAGGGGGCGGTCGGGTGAATGGGGAGACGCATCATAAATATTTATAACCGGCCGGAACAGTGTAGCATCTCTGTTTGCTTAGTCTAATAGAGCCAGACAGACAATTCAAACAACAAGAATGGCAGATGAAAAGAGGCAGGGAAAGTCGGGGGAGGATGGATGTGAATTAGAGGACAAGTTGGAAACAGCGGGCAGAGGTTAGGAGTGAACAGCAGTAGGCTGGGGGGGGGGACTGGGAGTGCATTTCAACGGGAGAAATGGGACAGCAAACTTAGAAACAGCGAAAGTTTAAAAAAAGCATATTTTTAGTAAGATGAGAAATGTTTAGATTTAGCTCAACAAATATGGAGGATAATAACCTCAATAACACTGCACTTGTGCTTAATAAGCAAACAAACTCTGCATGTTACACTGCTAATTACATGCTATTCACTAGGAAACTAGATGGTAACAAAATATAGTTATTAGTAAGAACTGGCTGGTGAGTACAAAGCTACTGCTGATCACATACATGGAAAACTACTGGAAAACTAGACGGTAATGGTATCTCTGTATCACTATAGCATCAATAAGAAAACAATAGTAGGTACAAAGTTTGGTAAGTAAACATGGAAATGTACTCTCTAATGACATTTTAAATGTGGATATTTTTTGGTTTCTTTACAAAAAACTAAATGTCTTTGGGTTGTGGATAACAAGACATTTGAAGAAGTGATCTTGTGTTTGGTAAACACTGATAGACATTTTTCACCATTTTCAGAACTACTATAGACCAAAAAACGAATCAAGTAATGTAGAAAATTATGAACAGATGAATGAATGAGGAAAAAAATAACTAGTTGCAGCCCTACTACACTTACAGAGTTCATTACTATCTAGTTTTCTGGTAGGTTTCCATGTACTTAATAAGTAATTTCTTCGTACTTATGAGGCCGTTCTTTTGGTACTTTTCCAATGACTATATATGTTACAATCTAGTTTCAGTTTAAATACCATTTAATAAGCGGACTGTAAAATAAATGGTTATGAAACATTGTTTTCTGTGAAGGAAATAAAGACAGTGTATGAATTTTCTTTACAAACCCTGAAAGCAGATAATGCAAGAGGAATACATACATCCCAAGCATTTGCACACAGAATAAAAAAAGGGACTTGACCTTTTAAAACTTGCAAAAGTGTGAAAAATTTATCAAGAATTAGACTACTAATTCAACTTTTGCCTTCAGATTTTAAAGCCCCACATGACTAAACCCTCCTCTGTCTCTGTCCACACCCTGTCCCTTTCTGCAGGCCCGTCATCGCCCCCGGCCTTTTCCTGGCACTGGTGGTATGTGGTGATGGCCATCGCCGGCGCCGTGTCCATTGCTGTGCTCATGGCTGTTTACGTGGCCAAGCTGAGGCGCAAGGAGACGCGCTTTGGGTGCGTAGGCTGCTGGCGCTGCTCGTGGGTGGAAGGGAGGGACTCGGTAGCTGTGCCAAACCAAAAGATCTTCGGTGTTTTTCAGCTCCTTGACCCAGTTGCCTCGCTTTGTGCATGCACTCTGAGGCACTTGGACAGAGTAAAAAAACATCTGTTTTGCAAGAGTTGTACTTGCAAATTTATGGAGCAACGCCATGTTTTCAGCTGTGTTTACGCTTCTGCTGGAGAGACATCTCATTGTGTTTTGCCCTGATTTGTTTGATGTGTGTGTGCATTCACAGAGAGGCATTTGAACCCATGATGGAGAGCGGGGAGCTGGTGGTCAGGTACCGTGCTCGCCGCACGTACAGCCGCAGGACCACAGAGGCAACATGTGAGTTCCCCTCTCCGCCCCTACAGCTGGGACACTCAACCTGCTTTGCTTGCAGGCCATTTTTGTAAAATGACGGATGGCATAGGGCCAGTTGCAACAGCCCCATAAACGTTTCTAGGATTTAAGGACGTTTCTTTGATTTTTGGACATTTCTAGCACTTTGGGACATTTGTAAGACTTGAGGACATTTCTAGGATTTTAGGGCAATTCTAAGATTTTAGGACATTTCTCAGATTTAAAGACGTTTCTTGTATTTTAGGATGTTTCTTGGATTTTAGGTCATTTCTAGGATTTTTGGACGCTTCATGGACTTTTAGGACATTTCTAGATATCAGGACGTTTCTCAGATTTAAGGACATTTCTAGGACTTAAGGAGGCTTCTAGGATTTTAGGACCTATATTGGATTTTATGTTTTCAGGATTTTTGGACATTTCTAGGATTTCAGGATGTTTCACAGATTTCAGGACATTTCTTGGATATTATACAATTTCTAGAATTTTAGGACTTTAAGGGCAGGACCTCTGTCGGGGGATGCGGGGGATCCTCCAGTGGTACTTTTTTTGATAAACAAGCTCTATTTTGATGATGTTTTATGCACAATGGAACCTTTTCAAAGTAGAAAAACAATTCCCAGTATGAATCACTTTATTTTAATGTGAATTAGAAAATAGTTGGTGGGCCATCCGGCACCGTAACGGCGTCAGATTTTGCCCATGGGCCCTAAGTTGAATATCACTGCCCTACATGTTTCTCAGGAAGATGACACTTTATATTTGCGGCTGATAGTCCCTACAGCAGTATGAGCTCTCAGCGTGCCTAAACATGCCTCTGTCCCCGGGATAGATAGCGATACAAAAACAGGTAGCGTCCTCTCTCATGCCCTGGGCTTGGATCCATCAGGAAATGTTTGGCTGTAATGACACACAATGACAGCTCTCTTCTCCGCTTTTCAAGACAGAAAATCACGTCCTTGGTTTGTTTGGTTGATCAAAGGGAGGAATGCGAAGGGTTAATTCATTCCCCACAGCTGTGAAAACAGCCCTGGAGTGTTCAGTCAGCTGACATTCCCCCCAACTGCCCCTTATCTTTTTATAATCCTATCAATTAGATGTGCAGAAAATTTATTCGTGAACTTGTGCCCTGCATATTCAGGCGTGAAAGGACATCAGAATCAAATCTGACTTGACTACATTTTACTGTCAGAGCAGAGCAGAGGAAAGAGGAGGGACAGGGGAGGTGAAATCAAGATAACACTGGGAATACCATTACAGCAGGGTGAGACTTGACGTACCCTTCCTGTGAATGAGATCTCAAACTCAAGCAGCCTGTAACAACAGGCGAGGAGTTACTTCACTGCTCTGACTGGAGCACCTTTGGTGAATAAAGTGAGAGTTTTATTCTTGTCAAAGTGGAGCTGTGATCTCATACAGAGCTGCGGTTTGCGTGCTATCAACAGGCAGCAGAGAAACGTACCTGTAAACACAGTGCACAGACTCATTTCACCAGCTCGGTCACATTAAAGCTGTGACATTGTCCCAAGTGTAATATTTGTGTAGGCCTCATACACAGGTATGAGGATTTTTCTCTGATTTAGGATGTTTCTAGGATTTTGGGATATTTCTAGGATTTTATGACATTTCAAGTATTTCAGGACATTTCTAGGTGGAGCTGCGACCTCATACAAAGCAGTGATTTGCAGTGCTTTGTGAGCTACAAACAGGCAGCAGCCCCTGTGAGTGATTACAGACAGAGATACGTACCTGTAAACACCGTGCGCAGACTCAGATTTCACACAGCTGGGTCTCATTCAAGCCGTGACATTGTCCCAGGTGTAATATTTGTGTAGGCCTCATACACAGGTCTCAGCTTGCTGCAGTTACAAAGAGGCCCGGGGAAAGGCAAAACTGTAGAGAAAAAAGAAAAAAAGAAACATATTCAGTGAGTAAAATGAGACCAGCCCCAAAAAAAGACAGAGATGTGGAGATAGTGTGTACTCTGACTGAATGAGGGAAAGCTCACTGGGAGTAAAGTAAGGGGTCAGACTGGATGGATATGGGTGGGATCTACGCTGATGATGTGGACCAGTAATTTTGGCCACTTCTCAGGACAATGTCGAAACCCTCCGGTTATTGCATGCATTGGCTAATAGCCTGTCACGCCAGCATGTGTTGGAACTGCGGACTGAGCACATAGTTGTTTGTTGTGTGGCAGATTGATAGTGTAGCAGCAGCTGGAGAGGGCTCTCTGATGCATGTCGCTGACTTGTCACATTCTGGCCCAGATGTGAAAACAGAGCTGACGTCTGTAGCGCAGTCTGCTCACCACCATACAGCTCGATGACAGCCAGCTGTTGGAAGAGAGTCAGGAATATCGGATTACCTCTGCACATTTTGGCATTTTGAATTAGTCTTTATTTTGGTATTGTTTTTGACTATTTTCAGCTGCTCCTAAAGGGATTTTTGTCAGTCAGTCTATTATCTTTGGAGAAGCGGCAGGAATAATGACACAGAAGCTAAGCAACATACTGCTGTGGACAAGGGCAACAGAAAAATGTATTTTGGCCACCTAAAAAACAAAAAAATCAATAACAGTTTAAGTGTACACTATATTCAATAATTTTGGCTCGGACACCTCAAGAGCTGCAGGTCTACTACTGCTTCAATCAGTTAGTTAGTTTGTGTTATTGATGGACACAATAACTTCAACAAACTAACTGTTAGAGGCAGCAGTAGCCCAGCAGCTTCTGTGGTCAGCGATGTTAAATCACTGTTTTTCTCAATGGAGTCTGACTTTGAAAAGAGCACCATAACAGCTTCATTTCCCCATCACAAATCACTGTCTAATGGCAAGGTTAAGTGGTAAAAATATTCTGAATATAGCATACACTTAAACTGTTACAGATATTCCTTTTAAGATGGCTAAAATAAATTTTGCAGCCGACCCTGTCCACAGCATTACATCACTTAGCTTCCATGTCAGACTCCTGCATGCATCTCCAAACTAGTGGCATGCTGACTGACATCTACTGTAGGTAATAAACTAGCAATGGATAAGTACTTTATACAACCCCAGTTCCAAAAAATCTGATCCCTTTAAGTTTTAGTTTTGGTAATCGCAACTCAGGTTTTATTTATGTTTTGTTTTATTTTAGCTAAAATTAGTGATAAAACTTTTTGTAAGATATGATAATTGATTTTTACAGTCAGGGTCTTGTGCATCAACAAAAGATACTTAATTTTTTTTGAAAATTCAAACATGAGGCCCAATAAAGCCATACCATAGAAAAACAACTAAGAGGGTCTCTTCTTTTACTGCTGAGTTTTACAAGTTGACACAATTGCTTAAGTTCAGTTATATAGTCTTATTTCCATTGTTTTTCAAGCTGGCAGCGTTTATCAACACTTTGTTTTTGGCCTTGGCGCTGTGTATCATGGTTTTACAATCTGGCTTTTTTCTTCTCTTTTCTGTGTTCATTAAAGTTCTTTACACCCCAAACACCATTAAAATTCCTTATTTTTCCCTTCTCAGTGAACAGCCTGGGCATCAGCGACGAGCTGAAGCAGAAACTCCAAGATGTGATGGTGGACAGACATAAACTCACCTTGGGAAAGACCCTGGGAGAAGGTATCACTTTGTTTTGTTTGTGTGGTATTTCTGGGAGTTGATATGTGCAGTTTAACCCTTCAGACTTGCTTTAATATTACACACATGTATTTCTCTTTGCAAAAAATGTGCTTTTGATGCCACCATGTTTTTAGATGAAAAATATACAAAAAATAAATTATTTTTAATATACTACAAGCAGAGTAGATTATTTTTTTGATGATCACAGCCTGGGATTTGTCAATGATTAGCAAAAACATTGATTGTGACAGTGCACACAGTGGAAATTGCATTGTATTTTCTCTATATGCCAACTATGGTAGCAAAAAAAAAAGACGTCATTAGTGGGAAAAAGTTAAAATGACAAATTCCAAGGCAAAAGAATGACACCCAGAAATGATACAATGCATGTGTTTATGCTTTGAAGGCTGTGGAACCAAAAATGTCATTTTTTTTATGCGTTTCAATGGAGCAATTTTTGAACTTAACAGTATGAAAGTAACAATTTTGTTTCCACAGTGTATTTTAGACTTATTGTAGGAGCTGAGCTGGAACTCCCAAGATTGAACAAAGATACACGATCATGCATGAACACAGCCAAAATTATGAAAAAATTAAGAATTAAAAGCGCGTAAAATGTGCCAAACAGCCCCTGAGGGCTAAGTACAGGGAGTGCTGACAAACGGCAAGGTGAAAAAAGCCTTTGTAAAGACGAGGTCAGACTTATCTGCTGTAGTACTGATGCTTGGTTTCCACTTATCTCGAGTCATTTCCGTCTGACACCAAAATGTTTTGACCCTGGGTAAATTGGAACAGTTTATAATTTGATAACCTCACAGTGAAGTCAGGGGACAAACCACCTCTCACCGTTTTAATACAATGTTTATTGTTGTTGCATCCAAACTTGGTGATGGATTGTGATTTAATTTCTTTCTGCAGGGGAGTTTGGCTCTGTGATGGAAGGGCTGCTGACTCAGGAGGAGTCTGTTCTCAAAGTTGCTGTCAAGACGATGAAGAGTGAGTAAAAGCTCTCAGCAATCACCACAATGAATCCCTTCATCTCGAGAACACAGGCCAATTGATGGACAGCTCCTCGGGTCAGAAATTAACAAGTGTTTGGGGCAAAAATTTCAGTTTTTGATCAGAAAACAGACAACGAAGCAGCTTGTGGACAATATTGGCAGAAGACAAAGTTGACCCCACATTGACCCGAGTGACAAAGTAAAGACAATTGTGTAAGAACTCCAAAGTTGAGCGGAAAAACATGAATTATTAGGGACTAAAGAATTGGGAAAAACAGCGCCACCCTCTAATGTGAGAAGTCTGCCAGTTTCAGGCTGTGGTGACGGCGTTAAAACAAACTTAGTGGTAAAAATTGCTAACATCACTGTTTAATAAATTCAGGAGCCAAAGCAACCTCTGAAATGAAAGTTTATTTCTAACCCTGGCAGCTGTGAGCTGTACAAAACCACATGGCCTCACTTCTGTCCCGTCTCCTCCCCAGTCGCCATCTGTACCCGCTCAGAGATGGAAGATTTTCTGCGAGAGGCCGCCTGCATGAAAGAGTTTGACCACCCCAACGTCATGAGGCTTCTAGGTGAGTCTGGGTTCATACTGCCCCGCACACACAAATAACATGATAAAAAGACATGTTTTCTCTCTGTAATCTTGGATATCTTCATTCAGGTTTTGAGATAGAAAACTGCAGGTGAATACATTTAAAGAAACACTTTACCCACATGCTGTTTTACCTTGAATCTGTGAAGAAAACATAGTTTTTCTCTCATGCCTCCATGGAAAACAGGAAACATATAGATTCATTGATTTTAGGGCGTTTCTGGGATTTTAAAGACGTTTCTGAGATTTAAAGACATTTCTTGGGTTTTAGGACATTTCTTGGATTTTAGGACATTTCTAGGACTAGAGATGTCGTAAAATCTGAGAAACGGCCTAAAATCCTAGATCATTTCTAGGATTTTAGGACACTTCTTGAACTAGTTTCTAGAACTGAAGACCTTTCTAGGATTTCTGCACAATTTTTAGGATTTTAATTTATTTCATTTTAGGATGTTTAAGATTTTAGGTGGTTTCTTGTATTTTAGGACATTTCTAGGATTTCAGGAGGTTTTTTTTAGGAATTAAGCATATTTCTAGTATTTCAGGATGTTTCTAAGATTTTAGGACATTTTAGGACATAGTGTCTTTATTAGTGTCAATATTATGGTTTATACTTATTCTATTTCTTATGATCTGTTTTGCTTATTTTCTATGTTGTTCTTGTTTTCGTTTCTTCAATCAAATTGTAAAGCACTTTGAATTACAGTTGATTTGTTTGAAAGGTGCTTTATAAATAAAATTTGATTATTAATGAAGAAATAGTCCAGATTACCGAATTTTTGGACTATTATTAAGAGTAACAGGGACTTTGTCTTTGGAAAGACTAAATTATTGAATATCTCAAAACCTTGGCCGAGGAAGCCATAAATATGTGCATGACTAAATACTATTAAGGTTCCACTAATTCCACTAAGGTTGTGAGAAAAAATGCTTTTGTAATTTAGGGTAAGTAAGCCTTCAAAAAAACGCCTTATTTAATTTGCAACTTCAAGAGCTCAATTTGAGATTGTAAATATAATCCTGTTAATTTCAACATGTATATATAGTCTGCGTGTATGATACTGAGCCGAGCTGTTTTTACAGGTGTGTGTCTGCAGACTGTAGAGAGTGAAGGTTACCCCTCCCCCGTGGTCATCCTGCCCTACATGAAACACGGAGACCTGCACAGCTATCTGCTGTACTCCAGGCTGGGAGACTGTCCTGTGGTTAGTCTCACTTCAAACAATACAAGCAGAAAAGCACAGAGTCAGCAACTCTCTCTCTCACACATACACACACACAAACACACAGAAAACACAGGCAGTCGCATGCATACAGTCCCACACAATTGCACAGCTTAATGGGTTCAAGGTTTATAAGTTCACATCAGTGTCTGTCAGCAAAACTGAATCCAAAGGTCAACACAGACGTGAAGTGTTTGTTACAGTTAGTCCCCGTGCACACCTTCTTGGCAGCACGATCACTCTGAGGTCATAAAAACACCACATGTGTCTGTCGTTGCTATCGAAGTTTTACTTATTAATGGATGAGATGTTTTTTTGGAATCGAGAAGTGCTCTACGCTGTAAGTCCCTGAAGAGCTCGATTGAGAAACATAAGCCTTAATGAAAACAAGACTCGTAGAGAATGTTGAAACATCGAGGAGTTCGGCAAACATTCAGAAACACGGTGGTGTTGAACCCGATTCTTCCCACAGGAGGAGGCTGTATGAGGAGCAGGGAGCACTCAGTTCAGTCTGTGGTTCAGACTGATCGCACCCCCTCAAAGACACAAACTCTACCGCCCTCTACTGAGCACAACGTGACTGTCTTCCTGTCTGGTCTGTCCTGCAGTACCTCCCGTCTCAAATGCTGGTGAAATTCATGACCGATATTGCCCGAGGGATGGAGTACCTCAGCAGCAAGAACTTCATCCACAGAGACCTCGCCGCTCGCAACTGCATGTAAGCACATTAGTTTTTGCTTCCACTTTTGACTTTCTCTGTTCCTGCATGTCTTATCACTCTCTGTTTCTCATGAAGAGGAACTTAAAAAACAAACAAACTAAAAGCAGACCAAAAGACTGAGAGCAACATTTGGGAGAACGGAAACCCCAAAAAAGGCCTACATGATGCAGAAATAGGGATGTCACTCCTGCCTGGGCATTTGATTAAAAAAAAAAAGGGTTGCAACTTATATTATTATTATTATAGATTTTGTGTGTATAAAATGATAACCCTTTGAAACCTGGAGCGACATCACTTTTTTTGTACTTTGTACTGATTTCTTGCTCATTTTTTTAATTCATTGAAACTGCCACACTGCCTTCTCTCTTTTTTTTTAAGAAAAAACACTTTGCTTTGATTATAAAGGTTATAAAGGTTATTATAAAGGTTAATATTATGTGATACAATCATTATAAATTTAACACAACTTTTACCTGGGTAATTTTCTTTTTTTTCAGCTTTCATTTTACTTTTATTTTTCCTAATTTCTTGCTAAATTTCTTGTACTTTTACTAATTTCTTCCTAATTTTGAGGCCATTTCTTCTCTCGTTGCTCATTTCCTTCTTCCCATGTTTTTGAAAAAAAAAATCAAACCAATTTGCTCAAGTTTCAAGGGGTTAATACTTGAGACTTGAGTATCTCAAAATTTTACAGTACCTATAGAAATGTAGTTTTTTACTTAATCCCACCTATGACTGAATGCCCCTTTTCCCAACATGCAGTTCTGTAATGCTGTCGTTTCTCTGCCTCAGGCTGAATGAGAACATGAACGTTTGTGTGGCCGACTTCGGCCTCTCAAAGAAGATCTACAACGGAGACTACTACAGGCAGGGCCGCATCTCAAAGATGCCCGTCAAATGGATCGCTATTGAAAGCTTGGCTGATCGTGTCTACACCACCAAGAGTGACGTGGTGAGTCCCCCTCGCGTGTGTCTGTGTCTGCTTAATCTAACTTTATTGTAGACTTTCAGCATTGTGGAGACTCATTTCCCATCTGAGGACCAGTCCTCACAAGGTTAACAATTTATTGAAAGCTTATGCAGTTTTAGCTTACGGTTAGAATTACTCCTAATGTAGTCTTGTTTTTTTTGTAATAATCAAAAGACTTGAAAAGACCTGAAATTATTTCTAAAAGTTAAAGTGGATTGTCAGTGACTATAACATTTAGCAGCTGGAACTAATTACAAAACCTCCATTGATTTTTTTTAGAGAGGATCTATTATGCTCATTTGCAGCTTTATTGATGTATTTAATTAGTAAATACTAAGTGCAGTAAAATGAAGATTTTGGGTGGCTATTGTTTAAGGTAACTTATGTTTAAGGGACAGTCCAAAGTTACACATGTAGCTGTTATGACAAAGTTCAGCCTACAGGAAATAAAGTCAACAAAAAGTCTTTACAAGTTACAAAAAACAGATGAATTTGAGTCCATTTTCAGTTCAACGATAAAATTTTACTTTACATTTTTTTAAAGCCGCAAGACGACAGAGCTGCAATGATTTATCGATTAGTTGTCAACTATGAAATTAATGACCAACTAATCTGATCAATTGATCAGTTTGAGTTTACTCAGTTGATCCGTTTACTCTCTTTACTCCTCTTTGACAATAAACTCAATATCTTTGGTTGTGATTATTTAAATTGATACATGATCAAACACTTGATATTTACTAACAATGAAAAAAGCAACAGAAATCATCAAACACATGGTGACATGGATTACATATTCCAAATCATTACATGTCATTTTATAGACCAAATAACTAATCAATTCATCAAAAAAATAACCGACAGAATAAAAACAATCGTTAGTTGAAGCACTTGACATGAAGACAGAACTGAATGTGTTGCATTAAAGGACGCGCATTCTTTAGTAGAAGGATTTTGAGAAAGCCTCGACAAACTTGGCGGTGTTATCTCCATCATCAGTGTTTGACCAGAACAGATTCATGTTTGACCAGTGTGTGGCAAGGTGTGTGAAAAAAAGAGGAATTCAAACTCTTTAAAACTTCTCCTTACCATTTCCTGCTCCTTTCTCTGCCTGCTTCTCTCTCAGTGGTCGTTTGGAGTCACCATGTGGGAGATCGCCACGCGGGGCCAGACTCCGTACCCTGGGGTGGAGAACAGTGAGATTTATGATTACTTGAGACAAGGGAACCGTCTCAAACAGCCTCCAGACTGTCTGGACAGCATGTGAGTGTCGGCTCCTTCACTTTCACATTACTCACCCTAAACACACTCAGCTGATGAAGTGCCTCTGGAATCTTTGGCCTCCCAATTAGAAGTGACTTTTTCAATTGAGCAATCGAGGCTGGAGGCTGAAAATACAGTCAGTCACCTGTTTTTCAATGAGCTGAATGATACAGTGAATTTTTTTGTTCTCATGTTTCATGAAGATTTTTAGAGAAACACTTTTATAGAAACATTTTGTTTTAGGATATAGACATCAAAGCTTGCACCATTCCTGGTGAGATGCTCAAAGGTCCAATGTGAGGTAATTAGGGGATATTGTTACAGAAATGATATGATACAGTATAATGAGTATGCTTTCTTTAGTGTATAATTACCAAACACTCAGCACTAACAGACTAGCAAACCCAGATAATTCGACTGGAAGTTACATTATTCCGTCATGTAAACACCTCAGTCGAACTTCAACTGGACTGGGTGCTCAGTGCATGCTTTTCATTGCCCCGTCGGCCTCCCTCGGTGATTAGAGATAGGGACTGTTCGTTATTTATAAGGGAGGAAGGGGTGCTGCAAAATGGATCAGGTTTTAAAAAAATAAAGTACCGAGGAGGGACTTGTGTTTTTAATTTTGGTTTAGGTGAGGGACATACAACTTTAAAAGGCAGAATTTTATGTTTATTTTAAATTTAAAAAAGTCATACTCCAGTCACCCCCTCCTCTGATAAATAAATTACAGTCCCACAACACCGGCACATCGCCCTTTTGCAACAAGAGTGCCGGAAAATCACTAATTTTTTAAAGACGAAAGTGCTTTGTTCAGTGTTTTTATGTGTTTATTCACCTGGTATGTTTGTTTTGGAGAGGTAGAGACCTCTGCAGGCAATTCAGCTCTTGGTAAAAAAAAAAACCTACTGCACAATAAACACTGAAGGAATTCTAATTGGGAGTTTAGCTGGTTGCAATTTGTAATCCTCACCACTAAAGGTTACATGGGTAATGTCAAATAAACAGCCAATAGAAAATAAATGATAACATGTTAACCAGATAATGTATCATTAAGGAGGCATTAATTAAATGAATAATGTCACTGCTCTCATGTTTATGTGTGGTTAAATTAACAAATAGCAGGGGTCTCTGCATCACACATACCAGCAGCCAACAATGGACTAAATGCCAAACATGAGGCTGCAGCCACACTGTGTGGCCCACATTCAGTCAAGAATCATGATTTTTAAGTTTCACCAGAAACATTCTTAACTTAAAGCAAAAGGTACAAAGGATATTTAGGATACAGACATGACTGTACTCACATTTTGGCTTTTCATGCACGCTAATCAAAAGATCCACTTGATGAGCAACAAGGCAATGTGGCTTCATTTGGCCAACCTGAGTGTTTGTGCGGACTGCAGTTTATAGGAGCAGCAGCTCTGCATCAGAGCTGCAGAGGAGTGTCCCTGCTGCACCTGGAGGAGGGCGTGGCCGAGTCAGAGCAGGCAGCAGAGAGAGAGCTGGGCTTTTTGTTCACTATCATCAGTGCACACAAAGAAATTTCATACAAAATATGTTATTGTTTATTTCTTGGAAATTTTTAGGCAATGATATGATCTGTGCAACGGCAGGTTAATGTTTTGAGTAATGCAGTGTGTAAGATTTAGGAGGATTCAGTGCCATCTAGTGGTGTGCATTGCAGATTGCAACTAGCTCAAACTTCTTGAGGTTAGAATTCCTCCAGTGTTTATTTTTCAGGAGGTTTTTACAGAGAGCTCCATCAAAGAGTCCACAGAGGTCTCTTCCTCCCTGAAACAAACAGACCTGGTGATTTTAACCAGGAAAAACACTGAATGAAGCAGTTTCATGTTACAAATCAGTGTTTCTCCCGTGCTGTTTGGCATATTGGAAATGGGCCGTAAACCCAGCTTCTGCTTATGTGTACTCGTGTATTTTCTCTGATAAGTAAAGATAAGGAGAAAAAATGCGAATTGCCCCATCAAGAGCCAGTGCTTGGTTTGTCTGTTCTCCAGCGATGAGGAAACAGCTAACAATGATTCTTATTTTCAGGCGATTAAACACTAAAGAAAACAAACTTATTATATTGTATTCCATTCTCCTCATATTCCCCTAAATCCTACACACTGGACCTTCAACAATGTGCGAACATTA
Source organism: Plectropomus leopardus (assembly GCF_026936395.1). Taxonomy (NCBI): domain Eukaryota; kingdom Metazoa; phylum Chordata; class Actinopteri; order Perciformes; family Serranidae; genus Plectropomus; species Plectropomus leopardus. The sequence continues at coordinate 31,634,729 of NC_142181.1, read as the reverse complement.
AATAAACAATTAATATATGTTCTTCCTCTCCAGCTACGCCCTGATGTTCTCCTGCTGGCTGCTGAGCCCGAAGGACCGCCCATCATTTGAGTCGCTGCGCTGTGAGCTGGAAAAGGCCCTCGAGGATCTGCCGGACACCCAGGACCCAGACGAGATCCTGTATGTTAACATGGACGAGTCTTCCATGGAGCTCGGGGCCGTTGGTGGCCGTGACCCCATTGGGGGGCCGTCCCCACTCTGCCTCAAGGGTCTGGACTCTGTTACCACTGTGGAGGTCCACCACCCCAACCGCTATGTCCTCTGTCCCCAGCACGAGACCAACCGAGCCCTCTCCGACTCCCTGGAGAGCCTGGACATGCCGGTGTCATCCTCCACAGCCACACTGCCTCTACAACCGTCCTGCCACTCCACTCCCAACCCCACCCCGGCCCCCACCCCCACTGTCGAGCTGCTGGAGGACAGGGAGGGGTCCCGGAAAATGCCCTGGCAGTGATGTGGCAGTGATGGCTTCACTCCTAAAAAAGACAAGACTGCCAAAGTGTGCCATCCTTTAACCCCAGTCCAGACCAGATCCAGCCTCTTGCTACTGACTGTACGAAACCTAATGTGCCCCTACATTCATGTTTTGCACAAAAACACACAAAGCCGAAGACATTCCAAGGAGGAGAAGGACTGCGAGTGAGTGTAAAAGTGTAGCAGGAGGAACAGAAGGATAGAGCACGCATACACTGCAGCACAATCAGAGAGATGAATTCCCACTCGATTAGGCAATAAAATACAATATCAGTACAACGACCTGCATACAGCAGATCCATCTCCCTCATGTCATTAAGCTACAAAGTCTCTGTGAAACCAGCTCAGACACTGCCAGGCTGAATCTACAACCAAACAAACTCAGGAGCTTCATCTTGTGATTAAGGGCTTACATGGAGGACTCACACCACGGAGAAATCTCACCCATTGGGATCCTCACTCCCGTTTAACTCCGAGGAAAAAAATAACGTGAGGATTGGTGGGACAGCAGCAGCGTCTCTTTTGGTGAAGGTATCATCTGATAAAGACGACTGATGATTCAGTTTATGTAGGACAAAAAGAAGACTGTAGGGCTAAAATCTCAGACATTGTTGCTGTTGGGCCCTTTTTTAACATTTAGCATCATAATTTTTCTGAGCTGTGGTTTTTGACAGGCATCATGAACCCTCAGCTGAAGTTCACCATACACAAGGTCAAAGGACTTTTTTTTTTTACCTAATAGCAACAGAATATGAATGGAATTTCAAAAAATGAATAATAACATCTAAAGATTTAACCCTTTGAAACCTGGACCAATTGGTTTAATTTCTTTCAAAATCTTTGGGAGAGGGCAGGGTGCAATTTGACAAGACATGGACCAAAAATTAGCAAGAAATTAGTAAAAGTTATAAGAAAATAACCTGAAAATAAGGGAAAAAAGAAAAGTTAAAAACAAAAACAAACAAGAAAATGATCCCAAGAAAAATTATTTTTAAAACATAATTTTAAATATAAAATAATTGTAATTCTAGATATAGTTTTTACCTACCTATAAAAAAATCCAAAATGATTTTGAGGTCATTCGTATGTCACCTTTTACTGATTTCTTGAATTTGTGGGACATTTCTTGCCAAGGTGGTCATTGCCTTTTTCCCTACATTTTCTTCAAAGAAATTAAACACATTTCCTCAAGTTTCAAAGAGTTAAAAAAGACCAAAATTTGCTAGTAAATTACATTTCACTGCTGCCCTTTGAGACATTCCCTTAAGGCTGTTTTGAACGAGGAACCTCAATCTCATTGATCAAAACCTTCAGTCGTTGGGATAGCCTAATGTAGCGCTCAAACAACCCCTGCATCCTCTCCAGGGGTCAGACTGCTAGTTTAAGCACCATGAGCCATTCAGTCGACACGAGGCAACAGTCGTGATTCAACGAGTTCACACACCTTTGTCACAACTCAGGAACCTGAGACTCAAGAGGTACTGGTCAAATCAAGAGTGTACAAATAATCAGAGATGAATGGACTGAGGCGAGGTACGGACATGATGGAGTTACCCAAAGCAAAAGGCGGGATAAGCTCCTCACCTTTGCTTTTGGCTCAAGCACAGTGTTATTACACATTTTGAAATTTTTTAAATGCTGATTTTTGTATTTCTACAACTTTGCACTAATATTTTTATATCTTTGTATGTTTGTTTATAATTTGTATATCTTTTTTTTCTTCGCTTTTTGTGTTTTAATTGCTTTCTGGACAGTCTTCCAGCAGACGCCGCTCATGAAATCATTTTACGTGTAACAACTTGCATACTCCAAAAGGCAGAGAACAAAGCCCGTGAAAGTATTTAAAGGGATGCTCTGTCGTCTTTCAACCAGCTTTGTATCATAATAATGTGGATAGTATGTAAATGAACTGTGGTAAACTTATTTCCATCTTTCAGCACCCAGATCTCCCTGCTCTTCTCTCAGCTCAAATTTTTGTTGGCTTAAGGCTGTTGCTCAAACGACAGAAAATACTTCAGCATTTTTTAAATGCCCGCCACCGTGGACACAAAGAGTATAAAAGTGGATCAAGAGATGGACCCACCCTAATCTCTCTCAGATGCAGACCAAACTCAGGTCAAACAGTAAAACTAAGCGGTGCGGATCAAATATGAACCAAGATTTTGTTACTGTATTGCTTATTTTTCACCTAAAACGTCTTCAGAAACATATTCTAGTGCTCTGTTTGACTGTAATAAGTAGTGCTGGGATGACATTCTTCTATAGGCCAACACAGAAGCTAGCGTAACCGTAGATCCCTCCTAAAAAAAAAAAAATCCCTCAAAAAACCTATGGGATTTTTCCATTAGATTATACCATTTTGGACTATTGCAGAAAAAATATTCTGTGGTTAACAAACTTTTATGATAAATGTTTTGTTCAGCAAGATAATCTTCACAAATGAACAGCACTTTTAGGATTTTCAAAGCCTAAATCTAATCATCAGAAGTAAAAAGTTAATGCTAAGCTATAAAAGAACTACATTACAGTCACATGACTTAATGTCACCACCACAACAATGCTGTAATGCCGTGTTATTTGTGATGACGTTCTGAAGTCGCATTTAGCCACCTCAACTTGTTAGCAATTTCTTTTTTTTTAGACAACTAAAAAAAATGTCATGTTTTGTAGAACAAAACGTGACAATCTCTTACGCTTGTGTTAACCACAGACTTTATTTACGGCTTCTAACCAAAAATCCTTTCAAAAATACCCTTTGACCTTGAGATGAGGGAATTGGAGGTGCTAAAATGCTAACTCATTTCCAGGTTTCAGGACTCATTCCAGGAGCACTCAATACAAGAGTTTGTAAACAGGAAGCGGGCACTCTACTGTTTCCTGTTGTAAAAACAGGCTAAAAATACTGAGGTAAAACAGTAAAATTGTTTGTTACCAGCCGGTTGCCATATTGTTTCCTGTGGAAAAACTTTAATTAGTTTGCATTCGCATTACATCACCCACCAGTGGGCGTGTTTATTGGTCTGGTGCAGCGCAGTGCATTCTGGTAGTTGTAGATTTTCTGCTTCCTGAGCAAAAGCATATGCCACAGCCCTTTTCCTCTGTTTTCTGTGGTCATGTAGCACCAATTAAGTGCTTGTATCTCTGTACTGCATAGACATCTTAGTTTTAAGAGACAGCCATCTTTCCAGCAGTGAAATACTTAAATAACTAGGAAAACGTACGAACTGTGCATGAGAACAGCCAGTTCCATTCAGTGGACAGCTTTCCATAAAAGAGCAAAGACTGGGAGACTGGTACACATGACTAACCTCGTCATCTGACATCATCCTGCCGCTCTCTTATTCTGGGATGTTTTTGTTTCTCGAGGTTTAGCACTGTAAATAGAAGTCTGGTAGCAGCAGAGTTGAGGAGGAGGAGACAGAAAGCAGCAGCAAGTGTGTTCAACAAAACCTCTGCTTTTCTGCCTCAAGGTTCACCAGCTGCAACTTTGCATCATGCATGCACTTATTTTTATATATAAACAAACACTTTATATATATATATATATTTGCTTTAGTTTGTGATTTCATCATTGGAATGGACCATATTACGACACACATTTTGGGAGAATATGAGGCGCTGTGTTTTCTCTATACATCAAAGGTACTTATAAATGAAGCAGTATACAGTGATATTTTAAACCTGTAGCATTACTGAAAATATTTGTAAAGATTAAGAGTACATTTGGTAAACCTTTGGTACTGTATACTCATTGAGTGATACCTTGTTTGCGAACTACGGAGAGTGGTGCTGAAACTGAAGCACTAATTAGTTCTATACAAATACTTCACCTGTTTAAATGCAGACTTTTTGGGTTTCTTTGTAGCTGTTTTGCATCTCTTTGTAGTTGTTTAGTGTCTTTTTTTCTTGGCCTGCTTTTGTCTATTCCTACTATTTCTAGTGATTTTATGTTTCTTTTTGGTAATTTTGTGTCTATTTGTGGTGGTATTGTATCTCTCTATAGTCATTTTGTGTCTCTTGCTAGTCTTTTTTTGGCTCTTTGTAGTCATTTTATGTGTCTTTGTGGTCTTTGTTTTGGCTCTTTGCGGTTGCTTTGCCCCTTTTGATAGTTGTTGTGAGTCTCTTTGCAGCTGTGTTGCATCTCTTTGTAGTTGTTTTATGTTTCTTTGTGGCCATTTTGTGTCTCTTCCTGGTCAGCGTGTGTTAATTTGATTGTCATTATGCAGGTGAAGGCGAGGGAGGCCCCTCGGCCTGTGCCCAGTAGGCCCATTCCCTAACCCATCCACGGTCTTTAGACAAAAAGAAAAATTGAGCTTCCAAGCAGACTCCAGCAAAAACATCATGATTAAAGTCAGTTCAGCTTTAAAACGTCCCCTCAGTGCCTTCAGAGAGCCAGTATTGTGCATTACAATAAACGTGTGTGTGGATTGTAAATCTCCTGGTTTGTTGAATTGGGAGAAGATTGTACCATAATTGCCTTTATATTGTCACTGTCATGATTTGTAAACAAAGTTTTATACAGTACCTACAGTATTTTGTATAAGAAATAAATGTGTTCATCATGACTGAGCTTTGATGTCATATGAGTTACTGACATGTTTATTAAGTCAACAATACAGCCCAATACAAAAAAAACACGTGAGACAAATGAATAATGTACAAAAGGTATAGTTTATGTAATGATATGTTGTCAGCCACAGTAGGCACACAATTGATATTATGGGAAATTATTAAACTATGTTATCCACTATGTAGTCCAGCATGGGGCTCATGAGTAACATAGTTGATGTGACCGTATTAGGTAATTAGCAAAAATATCCTTTCCCTTAAAATATCCAAAAAGTTGTTTATGTTTAAGCTTTGCAACCAGTGAATACACTAAACTGGAGGAATATTTTTATTTAAACCACTGATTGTTTTACAGAAAGCACATTACTTTGGTGCTTTTTTTATGTGAAATGTGCCCCAAATTACAGAACAAGAGGTGTGTGTGGTCTCAGAAGTGGATGTAAGAGATCTGCACGTCACCCTCGATCTCCAGCATGTCAATCTCATTGAAGGACTGCAGGCGGTGGAAGAAATCAAACAAGTGCTGCCCATTCACAAACACCTTGAACCTCTGGTTCCCACAGCGAATGGACATCTGAGAAACAAAGAGAGAAAAATCAAGAATCGGCCAATCCATCCAAAAAACTGCAGAACACACAGGACTGAATATTAAGACTGTGTACTTACATCAAAGTATTGTCCCTCCATGAACGGGTTCATGCTGAGCTCTCTGTCCTCCTGACCCCAGTCTCCTCCCATCAAGCTGTTCCTCACCACAGTCCCCTCCCTCACCCGGGGGTTCATGTGGAAAGCGATGTCCCGAGATCTGCTCACCACAAAGTTGATGCTCAATCTGCAACACACAGACACAGGAGTAATCATGATAGTTTAAAAAAAAGAAGTAAAAAATATAACAATAATAATAACAACTATTATCATCATTATATAATTAAATAATAACAACAACAACAATAATAATAATAACAATAATAACAATAACAACAACAACAATAATAATAATAATTATAATTATTATTATTATTATTATTATATAATATAAGAATATAAAACTAATAATTATCAGTATTATTATCATTATAATTATTGTTAAGAGCCATAATAAGAGCTGAACAATAATGCCAAAATAAGGCAAGACAAAATGTAAAGTAAAATTTAACAAGAGAGAAAGAAATATAAATAAATAATGAATAAATAAATGCAATGCTAAGAATATTAGAAGTAAACACAGAAATAATAGTATTAATAATATAAACAAACAAAATTAAGACAGACTAAAAGAATCAATAGAAAAACTAAAATGCTGTAATTTTAGAGTGTGCATTCTCACAAACACACACCTGTCTGCTCCGTAGGGCACCATGCCTCTGATGATGATGGTCCTCTTTGGGTACATCCCTCCTGGGATCATGTTGGAGTACGGCACAGACTAAAAACACAGTAAGACAGGAGACATATTAACAAAAGACCAGTAGAGGCTCCTGTGAGGCTGAACTGCTCATTATAACAAACTGGAGAGGCAACTTCAATATTGTTAGATCCTACTGGGGCAACAACAACAAAAAAATGTTGCCTAAATCTTACAATGTTACAATGTTAACATTTCTGTTGAAGTTTTTTGCCAACTAGGCTAACATTACTTGTTACTCTGTAGCTGATTTCAACATTCACGACAACGGTAAAATAGAACTGGAATCGGACAGGGTGCTACGCCCCAAATACATGATCAATCTGTAAAAGCCAGAGACAAGATGCAGCCGACAGCTGCCTCACATGTAAAACACTCAAAGGCTTCCTTTTTTGAGTCTCCCTCTGGTTTGGAATACAGGAAGTTCTTTTTAATGTGACACTGACTTAAAACTTGAAATTTTACTTACAGGGTTGTAGACAGGCTGCCCGCCCATGCCCTATAATGAGATTAACAAATACAAGATTTAAATTGGATTAACAGTGGTAAGAAAACATACACAGACAGCTTTATGTAATCATGTATTATTCTCACCGGCAGGTTTGATCCTGGGAATCCTCCCTGTCAGCAAAAACAAAAAGTTAATCCACTAAATAAAATTTATAGGTTACATACAAACTGTAGCTTAACTTACACAAGACAAATTAGTTTGGCTTAGTATAGTATAAAATAATATGACAGGTATATAATACAAAATGAAAATAAATGTTGTGTCATACCCCCATACCACCTCCCATGCCACCTCCTGGATATCCACCCTGTGAAGACACATTTTTTAAAACAGAAAATTTAATGTGGATTTTTTTCTGTGATTTATTTGATCTATGATTTATTGTGAGTTAGCTCAGTTTTTTTCTGTATTTTTATCATGTAATGGACACTATTTAAATAAATTAATTAAAATTTTGAGCAGATGAAGAGTAGAAATAAAATGTATTCACCCCGATGTCACCGCCTGGATAGCATCCCTGTTGAAAAATGGTGAATGTGTTATATTCTTTTAAATAATGTATTTTATTATCTTTTGACACTTGAAAATATTATGACAGTCCTGTCATGAACAAATGAAAGATACTTACTCCTCCCATTCCTCCTCCCATGTCACCTGGGTATCCTCCCTGGGTATCAATGAAAGAACTAAGGGTTAATGGAAACTATATTTAGTTTATTTCCAGACAGATTTAAAGGAAACTCCATTTAAAGACAATAATAACATACCCCCATGCCACCTCCTGGGTATCCTCCCTGTTGAACAGTAATAAACATAATAAATCCTGGATAATAGTATGTCGAATGTATTATTTTACACTTAAATTAGGTCTTCTTACTCCCATTCCGCCTCCCATTCCTCCCTAAAAAGACCAAACTGAAATGTAAAACTAAAAAGACAAATTTTACTTTGCCAAGTGCATAGAAAGAGTTGTATAAAACAATCCAAACCTAGAAAAATAAAAACAAAGCAAGCACTTTAACACAGTTTTACTCCTTGAGCACTCAGAGGCAGAAAACATTAAAAATCCGTTATTCATGGTTTAATATGCTGCTGAATTTATTTGCTCCAGCAAAACCCAAAGCATTAATCCGAAAGCTTCAGGGACAGAAAGACTCACCCCGATGACGTTAATCGTCTGGATAGAAACATCTCCTGCGATCTGCATGGCACAGACTCTCTGCAGAGGGAGGCGATGTTCGAAGGTGTGAAAGTCGTTCCCGTTGACTTTGATCTACAACGGGATGATGTCAAATGTTAAGCAGAGTGTGCAGAGGCATACAGTATATATGCTCCATCAATGAATATTTATGTAGAATAAATCTCTTTAAGTAGATATTCTAACTATCAGAACTGCAATTATTGGAGCAAACCAAAAGGCAAAACATAGATGTTGGCTAAATTTCAGTTTATTAAAAAGGTAACAGTTTACTTTAACCCTTTGAATCCTGGATCGACATCACTTTTCTTGTGGTGCTGATTGCCATCTTCAAGACAAGTTTCTCAGATTTAAAGGGGTTAACCTGCTATTTATAGACACGATTTGAATATACAACACATGATTTATAACACGCTAGAAGCTACTTATAAGCAGATATTTTATATTATTGCCTGTTATAGTCAATGTATTAAATGTTTAGTGCGTGTAAATAAATAGGGGGGTTAAAGTAAAGTGCTATCCAATGTATGTGTGGCTGTGTGCTTGGTCTGACCTGATAGCCCTGTGATGTGATCATGATAACCATTTCAAAGGACTGGCCTTTACAAAAAGGCATATCACGAATCTTGTCCTCAGACCCCCAGGATCCGTCCTGACATGTGTTGAAGACCACTTTGTCCCAGCCATCAAATCGGGGGTTGAAGTGGAGGGCAATGTCGCTGGAATCCGACTCTCCGCAGAGCAGGTTGATAAAGAACCTGACAAAGGAGCAGCAGGAGTTAGTTTAGTGTTAGAAATACAAACAGTGCAGGTGGGGCAGTAAAAAAAAAGGATGTTGTAAAAAAAAAAAAATCTCTCCTCACAAAGAGTGAAAGATGTCACAATAGAGTCAGGTATGTGCAGTGTTTACTCTGTCTGTTAATGGCCTGTTAAAGTACCTCAGATATTACTGAGGGGAGGGTCAGGTGAGCAATCAGCTTTGATATCCAACAATACAAAGAAACCTGCCCCACCCAGAGTGAGATTACACAAGGAGTTCCCCCCGTTTTCAAATGGTGTCCAAAGATTTTAGTTAGAGATAAATTAAAAAAAAAAAAAAAAGTCCCTGTGCATAAAACCCATATAAAAGGACATTTTTTTGTGTTTGGTTGAAGCAGCGGTGTGTTGATAAGTGGCTTCTAGATGTGAGGATTGCAGACTGAAACCAGCTGAAACTTCAGTGTTCAGCGCTCATGAGGTTTTAACTGGACACCAAATTATGAGAACTTGTCAAAAAAGCTTTTAAATAAGCTGCCTGCTCTTCTTGGAATAACTTACAGAAGGACTAAAAACTGCCTGAGCTGATTACTATCAGGGAATTTAGGTCACTTTTAAAGATCAAGGAAATAGCACTCTTGGTTAATATGACTGCTACTCTAACTCTCACTGAAATCAAAATGTACACATATTGATGTATTTGATTGTTTTGTGTGGCATTTTAACAGGAGGTTGTGCTCGTTCTTTGTTATGTGTGATAGTTGTGTTTATTGTTGTAATAATGTTTCTATGCTGCCCTCTTGGCCAAGTCACTCTTGGATAGAGATTTTAAATCTTACTGAGTCTTTAACTGGGCTAAAAAAAGGATATATAAATATCTGCAGAGGTCTCTTTCTCTTCAAAACACACAGTGATATAAAAAACTGAATAAAAAAGTTTTAGGTTAAAAATCAATCTTCTTTACGATGCTCTTCAGCTCGTCACAGAGGGGCTGCTAACTATGGTGGCTTACATCAAAATAAAAATGTCCTTATCTAGAGCCAGTGTTTAGTTTGTCCGTTCTGGGCTACTGTAGAAACACAGTGGTGTAACATGCAGTCTCCATAAACAAGGACTTACTCTCTATGTCGATATAAGTGGCTCATTCTAAGGTAAAGAAAACGAAACAATTCTTACTTTCAGGTAATTATACACTAAAGGGAAAGTTATTGCATTTTATTAAATTTCTGCCAATATATCCTCCTAAATCCTGCACACTGCACTGTGAAGTTACACATTTCCCCTATAAGGATGAATTTCACACTGAAAGATTATAAAGTTTATAAGTTTATTTATGCTTTTTATACTCACCTGGTGATGTCCTCGGGGATGGAGCCCTGGATGTAGATGGACATCCCTTCCCTCAGGCCTCCATAAATGGGCCCCAGGTAGGGAATCCTCTGTACAATAGACACAAAATAGTCACTAACACTGCATAATACACACAGGCACCAACTGTCAGTCACAGTATACAGAAAAAAAGTCATACAGATATTTAGAGTCTCCCTAAAAAAAAAAAAAAAAAAAGGCGCAATAGTTTGATTTCACTGTTACTATTTGTGAATAGAGTGGTGGACAGTAAGTACATTTACTATACTGTACTCTGACCTCCTCATAGTGTGTACCAGAGTTGTTATGGTTTTGTGGGGTTTCTTTTTTTCATTTTGTTGTAATTTGTATTTTTTGGTTTTCAATTAAGTTTTCTTTAGTTAGTTCCAAAGTTGGTTTACTTGTTTTAATTCAGCTTTTATTGTTTAAAAATGTCCCCACTGAGTTCATATTAGTTTCACTCTTAGTTATAGTTTTTTAAATTATAATATGTTATTTTTTTTGGTCAGAGCCAAGAATTAAGAAGCTCAGAACATGACCAAACCGACAAAGCCTAATTCTAACTTCCTGTATATTTTTATTTTATCTTAGTTAGTTTTGCAAATAAATAACAAATTTTGTCTTTCTCCCCCTTGAGTTTATTATATATTTTTTTATTTTAGTTAAATAAAATGTTTTTTCACACCTACTTTAGTTTTTATTAGTGTCAGTATATACCATATTTTTTATTAGATTATTGGGAGATTTGTTTGGGGCAAGATTGAAGAGGTTCAGAATAGATATTACAACATAAACACAACATCAACCATTTTTAAACAGATGCACCACATCTGTTTTGTGTTGACGAATTTGACTAAATGGACAAAGACTAAAACTAAAGACATTTCCTGTATATGTTTTTTAAATTTTATTTATTTTCCTAAGCACACAATTTTCATTTACTTTCTGATCTAAAGCCTAGTTTCAATTTGTACTTCAATTTATTGAAGTCTTTTTTTCACACCTACTTTCAGTTTTTAGTATAGTTTTAATTAAGTATAATAACCTTGGTACATACTGGGATTGAAACAAATGTAATGAACTGTCAACATCACACTCAAACCCTTACTAACAAACTGTCACCCACGCTGCAGTTTTCAACAAATAAGTCACTGAATTATGTGAGGGTAGTCAAGCCCCAAAAATCTACATCAGCATGCAATGACCACTAAGCAGATCTATAATCTTAAGTCATTATACTGTCATTAATCTGAACAAACACATGATAAATGAGATATCTTTTTAAATTTAAAATATTTTATATATCATATTGTTGGCCAGAGTGCAACATAATTCCATACTAAGTCCTCTGAAGAACAAAATTTAGTTTGAAAATCTGAGACACCAGCCTGATCGTACTCTTTTGTCTCAACTGTCACACAAACATTTTTCATTATTGGTCAGCAGTCATAGCAAATACTCACGGGGCCGTAGATGGGCTGGTAGCCAGGAGGAGCAACAAACATGGCAGCAGACGGTGAGCTGGACGGGCAGAGAATCAGGAGGTGATCTGACAGGGACTGATCTCTGCTGGAGGCCTGGTTTTATACAGAGAGGTGAGGGAGGGGCAGAGCAGGGGACCGAACCCAAGCCTGGACCACCATGTTGACTTTGGAGGCACACGATGCAAATAAACCATTGACCCTGCAGAGGAGTGGCACCTTATAACAAAAGACAGAGTGTGTGTTTGTGCGCGTGTGTGCAGCAAGAACAGAGGCAATGAGAGAGGAAAAAGCAATGACTAAAGCCTGTAGAAGTACTCTGATACATAAGTAAAAGTTGCAATACTACAATATGAAAATACTTTATCAGTCATAAAAGGAAATACCTGTGCATACATTTATACATTAGAGACTGTGGAATATGTAAACATAATGTTAAAATTATTAAGAAAAAAATAATAAAATCCTAGTATAATGCATAGTAAAAAGTGCAAAAGTCACTAATATAATAATAATAATAATATATAATAAAAGTTACTTAATACAATACACAAATACACAATACAAATAAATAAAGAAATAAAGAAAATAAATAGATACAAATAAAAATGAATCTATTAAGGATAATCTGTATAATATTTATGGCAAATAAACCACAACTTGTCAGTTTTATATAACAAAAATCTGAAAATAAGAGTAACTTATAAAATGAACAAATAAACAAACATGATAAATATAAAAAATAAACAAATAAAATGAATACAAATAATAATGAAACAAAATACGTGAAAAATATATGGTGGAAAAAAACAAACCGTCAATTTAGTATCACAAAAATAGAACTGAATAGAATTACAGTATAATTAAAATGCTAAAACAAGTATTAGTGAAGCAATTTGATCTGAAAAAAAATGTCAACTGTGCAGTTACAATGCCTGTTAAAGTGTTAAGTAAAAGTCATGCATTGAAAATGTCACTGAAAGAAAATCTTGCTGATTTTCAGTGACATTTTTAATGCATGTCTGAGCCCAGATTTTCAGTGTCTTACCTCATGAAAGAATAAGTGCTGTCGTTTGAGATACTGAGGATTCGTTTCTTAAGATCTGGAGCCCTTTCCTAAATTATTTATTATCTGAACTCAAACAAACTCTGTTACGATACCCTTCAGAGTGGAAGCAAACTATGCAAAGTGCAACATAAGATTTCCTAAAACAATCTAAAATCTATCCTGATCTCTCTATTTTTTCTATTTTATAATATCATAATTATTACTATAACTATGTTATTGCTATGCTATGTATGTGCAGGGTGGGGCTGGGGTGAGGGGACCTGACTGATTATACCTTTTAGCTGCTGTGATTATACATGATGTATTTGTTTTGTAACACTGTGAGCCTTGTGGTCAGAAAATAATAAAAATATTTTTTAAAGAACTTTTGTAAAAGTATAAATTGTGAGATAAATGAGAATCAAAAGTACTAATAATGTAGAAAGTGGTCCGTAAGAGGGTTACACTATTATATAATGCTGTATTATTTATTACTGGTGCATAATTCAGTATGTTACTGTTGTACCTGAAGCTGATTTGAACTATTCTTTGCAGTGTATGGTTGGGGAGTTTAATATAAGCTCATATTTTTAAAGATTATTATAAAATCTTTGAAGTAACTTCTCCCTAAAGCTGCTGAATGAGTGTAGGGTATTTAAAAGTATCCCTCTAAATATTAATGGAGTAGTAGTATAAGTGTATATATATATATATATATATATATATATATATATATGTGTGTGTGTGTGTGTGTGTGTGTGTGTGTGTAAAATGTATAATGTATATATATGTGTAAATATATATATAAGTATATGCATGTGTTATAGTATTTAAGTGAATTAAAAGTACCTCAAATTTGTACTTAACGAAAGTACATGAGGAAATGTACTTTCTTCAGTTTCCATCACTACTTTTAGATTATTTCTGCAGTATTATGTCGTTATATCTTTTCCTAAATTGTACAAAGTGAACAACGCACATTATACAACTTAAAAGTTACAACTGTTATAATATTTCTTTTTCAGTGGAGAAAAAGAACACAATCAACTCTGAACTTTCTGAAGTGTTGGTCTGTATAAGAGACATAATCTCTGTTCAGCACATTAAATCAGAAACCAGATATCATACTTTTACTCCTCTGAGAGTCTGTGTATGATTCATAAAATCTCCACCCGCCTGCCAACCCAAAGCAAACACACACACACAACTAACCCCTAGCTGCCACTCAAATCTGCGAGCATACATAATATAAGTACTTCATGCAGGCAGTAGGTTATTCCAACAAATGCTGTCCAAAGTAAACATCACATACACACACATACTTAATGTTTCAGGGAACAAAGAAAGTCCCAGTGATACATGGGTGTTTCCTCAGTTGTTCAAAGGGTAACAATCCACCTTTGATATCTGATTAAGATAAAGTTCGTCCAAAGCCACTATGAAACTAACACAGACGCCTGAGAGGGAATGTTTCATCCAGTAAAATATATACATACATATAACATACATACATATAAGTCTGACAGAGGGTATCTTCATGATGTCATTTTAAAATGATTGTTATGGTTAAGGTACCGCGTGCAAAGTATTAAGGCTGTAAAGGCCCAATAATCAGCCTTTGGTGTCAGATTTATTTTGGAATCAGGAGAAAAAAAAAATATTTTAAGACTATATTACAGGGAGTAAAATTCTAATATAAAACACTGTCTTTATGGCATCTACAAAGCACACAATATTGTTTTGATATCGATGCATATAAAAGATGTCCCTCTGTGCATTTATGGAGATATTCCAGAAGAGTTTAGTCAAAAAAAAAATCTGAACTGGATCAAATAATGATGAAAAAATCCTGAACAAAAGTTTTTACATGAATGTTGTATATCTAAACCTTGCAACAACATTACCTTAGGGATACATCAATCACAATTCTTGCTTTTAATAACCGATAAGGGCCAACACAGACACTGTGTTTTGTGCACTATTTATCACAGTGTACAAGTGTTCTCAAGTGCCTGTTTATCAGGTTGCGGGAGCTGCGCCTTGAGAGCTTTTTGAATGCAGCAACGTGCACCACATTTCATGTTGCGAGGAACAACCAAGCGGCATCCTCCAAGGGAACACAACACCCGGGGGCATGCAGTAATTTCAGCTCCTTAACTGGTGAGATGCAATAATGTGATGGCACTAATTACTGTTTGTCTCCTCCTAATCAGCGTGGAAACACACATCCAAATACATCTGCACCAAGCTTGAAAGAGAGACTGAGTAAGTTAGAGATGTAGAAAGAGAAGAAACCACTAAAAAGTTCTCAAAGACCTCTGTACCTGCTGCTGTCTGTGATGTTGCACAGACACACCAATGAAACAATCCCCACACACACACACACAACAGCTGTGAGAAAGGCAGACTCGTATGCTCCAGCAGTGTGTTCACTGGCAGTTGTAAAGGAGTCTATCACCTATATTTAGCAGGTTTATCCATGTTTGAAAAACCTGCATGCACACGCTAATTTTGGTTTAAATAAGGTAACAGTAAGCACAAGCTTAGCACCTAGCACATTTTCCATTTGGTAAAAGACCCAGCATGTTTCCTAGCCTGAAGGCATTTCCAAACCCGAAACCATAACCTAAACCAAAACCTAATAAGGACCAGACAGAGTGTCCTCATTCACACTCGAGGTCTAAAACTGGTCCTCACAAATGTAGAACAACAACATCATGCAAACACACACATGCACAGTCTTAGATATAAATGAGGACACGTGTCCCAGTTCTCCTTAAAATAATCTGTTTATTCTGTATTGAAACACAGGGTTCAGTCAGAGGACACACAGTCAGTAGTGAGTAGTGATCTCCATTCAGCTCCGTACCGTCAGCTGCCTCCGAGTGGACCGCAGCGACAAACACACACTTTAGAGTCGTCAGCAAACAAAATACTGCTCTGCCTCTGACAAAGTGAGTCATGACATTTAATGGGAGATGTTTGTGAGTTTGATCTGTGAGAGGCAAAGTGAGACCGAACCGGCTGAGATCAACACATCACACGTGACTTTGAGAAAAATAACTGATATGCTGGATTCCTAAAAATATCTATCGTAAAAACCTAACTAGCAAAAACAAAAGCTAATGTGCTCATCTGACTGCAAACTGGGCATTTTCTTCAGTGTGAGACCGAGTCTCGATTTCACAAACGGGACACGCGACATGTTCGAGTCAAAGAAACGTGATCCTTCACATTCTTCAAAGCCCTAAAGAAAAATAAATATATGTATCTATGATTTATGTAAAATATGATTTTTCATCAAAAGGCCTCTAAGCAGCCTCGACATTACTCAGTTATACACATGACACTGTGGCCAAAATGTAAATACATTCATTAGTTTTTTTAATGCACTGACAAAAACTTATTTGTGCATCAAGTGTCATAAAACAGACTGTTGGCCGGAAATACAGACGGGCTAAAACGGTCGTCTTCAGAAGATTTGATCTGCATACAAACAATAAATAAATAACCTTGGCATCCTCCTATACTGTATGTGTGTACATCATCGCTATCTTTATATGGCACAGAGACACCAGTGGAGATAGGGGACCACATACATCCAGGGACGCGGTGTAAGACTTCAGAGTGCAAACTGGGTTTGTCTATACAGCTGATTCACACTGGTATTTGTCACGCACGCAGATGATGCTCAGTTTTATATCTCGGCAAGTTAGTCCAACAGGAGTTTCATTCATGATGTTGTTTGAAGTTTCTAAGTCTCGAGAGAGGAAGAAAAAGAGCGAGGGGGGCCTTAAGTGTTCACTGCTCCTCTCAGAGATCCCGGAGGTACAACTGTGCGCTGCTGAATCATTTTCTTTCAAAAACGCTCTCTCACTGAAACACCAGACATCAGAAATGAAATATCATATGGCAGCAGCCACATTTTAAAAAATCCCAAACAACAGAAATAAAACATATCCACTCTAGTCTCAAATAAAAGTGTTAAAGCAGCTAAAGCAGTGACATTGCTATAGGCACTAAACGTTTACAGCAGCAGCGACTGAAAGAGCCCGTTTTGTATAAATGCATTGATATGCAAGGCAGACTATGTATAGTATAAGACAAAAAGGCCATGTAGTGTATCTGTAGCGGAATAAAAAAAGGCCCCTGGCTTCTTGTGTGTTTTTATGCCTCTCTGATAATTTTCCTCTGCTTTTCTCAACTCTATTCCATCGACATTCTGCTGCAGGTAATAGTGCAGTCAAAGTGTGCATAGCTTCAACGGAGGAGAGAAATGTGCAGGCTAAAGGGCAAACTAAGACATAGATGTGTTCAATCTCTTAATCTCTAATCTTTTCCTCTCTGTGAGCTTCCCTCCCCTCCTCTCCCCTCCTCTCCTCTCTCCTCTCCGTCTCCTTCAGATGTTCACGATGCAGGACGTTATCCGAGCTGATCCTCATACTGCTTCCTGAAGCAGTCTCCAGCAGGGAAGAAGTCCCAGCATCGCTCCTGGTAAAGCTTCCACACGTATGACTCCTGAAACACAAAAATGAAAATAAAATAAGGATAATTTAATAAATAGAAAAACAATCAATCCAGTTTACTGGCATTTTACCAAACATCTCTGAAGAGGGCAGAACGACAGAGCGTTTCTCTGAAATCATGATGCAACATAAATAACACTATATACAAGGACACAAATATTTATACGGCAAAACACAGTTATTGAGCCTGTAAACCTAAAATGCAAGAACAATAGAAAATAAAAAGAACAATAACATAGTAAGCCAATGAGGGCTGTATCTATTTTTATGCATTTTCTATATATATCTTACATGTATGTACAGTGTGTTTACCGACCTGTCCAGTGTGTTCTGTTTCATCTTTATTGATGAGATACATCAGGAAGAACCTGAAAGAAGAAGAAGGGAAATAAAGGGAAAATACTGAGAAAAACTCAAAAAGTGCACTCAGTAGATTGCAGATTGCAGCTACTCTAGATAATTCTTGTAATTACAGCAGACATATTTCATCAGAAGCTAATAGAAATATGCGCTTTGTCGATTTTAGACAACCGCGAAATAACTAGACTTTGATGGCATTAACTTTGTCTTTAGGCTACAACACAACACAGTAGGAAATAACAATACACTCAAAAAAAGGAAACCCTTTAACTGCCTGTTTACTTTCTCATGGTAGAAGTACAAATATCAGGGTAAAATTACATAATCAACAAATTCTGTAATTCTGTAATGCTGTCTGTCTACAAGATCTGGCAAACAAAACTCTCCACTTCCGAAACGCTCCACACGTGGCATGAATGTGTGCTGAAGACAAGGCAAAACTTCGGTGCAGCTGTGCCCGGTGGAACTGTCTCTCCTGGCTTCCTTACAATCAAGATGGAAGTGAAGAAAACAAAAACAGGGACTAATTAATCTCATGTTCTGCCTGACTTTGGTGAATCACAACATATCGGGTATGTAGTTGATCTGCAGATGCTCATTTCAAAATGTGTGCCAGTTTTTGAGCGACAATGAACACCAAAATGTGTTCTGCAATAATTGGTAAGACTTGCTGTTTTTAGCTGAGACGATTTCCAGAAAACTAGCAGCTCCTACCGGCCAGTTAAGAGGAGTAAGGAGTCAACTGTCAACGATGGTATAAAAACAGTCAATAAAACATGTTTTAAAACAAATATGAATCACTGCCACCATTACAGATCCTTGTATTCATAAATGTGCTCACAAATATTAGGCTGATTGGTTCAGTGGTTTGCAATATTAGCTGCGGAAGACAGATACACACACTCACACACGACCGAATGCATGATACCTTGCAGGCTTATGCCTGGCGCAGATAATATTGCAACATAGTAACAAGGTTTTTAATTATTTGGGGGATATAAGAGGCCAAATAAATGAAAAGAAGATAGTCATATAATCTAATAAAAGCACTAAGGGGAATTTAATTATGCTATGCTTTGACAGTAAAAATGTAATGCCTATTATTTAAAAAATCATAATACAATCACGGGTTTCAAGGCTGGAATTTTGGAAGAGAGGGAAATTGATCAAAACATAATAAACAAATACATATAGTATTGAAAAGAGTGTAGTTCTCCCGTCTGCACTCTGAAAGGTAACTCACATGTAGTTGGCTAAGTTATGCTCTTCTAAGGTGTGGGTCTCGAAGCCATGCGGCGTCGTGTCAAAGTAGTCGCTTCCTATTCCACAGATGAAACACTTTGTCTGGAGGGAGGAAGGACAGTTTGAATTAAACATGTTCTTGTGACTAAAGGAGGACTAAAGGTGGATTAAGATCAAGTCCAGTTAAAACCCTCTGAAACTCATTATCTTACCTCCATGTCCTCTCTGACCTGCTCCTGCTGGTCTCTCAGCTCTCCAAAGGCATCAATGATCAAACCTGACAGACAGGCGGACAGACAGACAGCATTTCTGAAGATCAGAGTTTTCTTAGTAAAGTTACTGTTTTGGGAGGAGAGTGTTTGCTTTTAGACAGAGTTCTAACAGGTCTAAAATGTCAAATCTATTTTTTCTTATCTCTAAAACACTTTTTCACTCTTTCACTTTTACACTTTTTTTCAGAGGTTCTGCAACATTCAGTCAGGGGGCTTTCCCAGCATCACACCAAATCAGAAAACACATGAAAATGGAATAACATCTCGTCGTGACAAGCTCTCTGTGTTTTAACTCACACACATCCAGAGCCATGTTTTAGGAATGGATTTTAAATCAGTATATACATTGAGGTGTTATAGCGTTTTTTGCAGGAAAACAAGCGATGGGAGCAGTGAGACTGAACCAAAACGGTAAAGCTGTGGGCCGTAAAAACAAAACACTAAGATAAAAGATGCCATACAGCTGCAGAGCTAAAGGGAACTGCAGAATGAGCAGGGTTTCCCACACATTCATTTGTTTTTGGCAGCCCTCTGTGATATTGGGATCTGCAGCCACATATAGATTTTCTAATTCTGGAGCTGGACTGTTCATTTGGAGTGCTGTTGGAATAAATACAATTCAGTTTTTTAGAGCACCACATTCTTGGACAGCAGAGTACACTGCGTAGTGACAGAGCAGCAGGTCGTGCAGTGAAGGTGAATCATAATCTGTGAATCTGTTCATTGATACAGAAAGAGAATGCCTTACTTCTAGTTTTCCAGATCCATTGTTACTATGAAAATGTTTTTTGGCCGCTGTGTCTGTGATTGGAGCACTATCATTTTTTTTTATAGTTTGTAAAAATTAGACAATCCTGGTGAACATTAGTGCAATCTTAGTGCAATCATTAGTGCAATCTTAAACCAGTTTATCCGTCACATCACTCTTTCTGTGTTTTTTTGGATGCTACCACAGGCAGGCGCCAACATCCCTAAAACTCAAATTCTTCACATATTCCCTTAAAGTTAAATGTTATTTCCAAGTGTCTACAGCTATCAGACACTTAAATTTAAAGCTTTTTAAGACATTTTGAAGTCGTTAACCAAATTTAAGACTAATTTTTTGTAATCTTATTCTTATTCAAGCATTACGGGTAAAAAGAAAAAGTAAATAGTATATTTGTGGTCTTGTGCAGAGGTAGGCCTTATGCAGGATTATTAAAGGGAGTTAGATTCATCTACATTTCGCCAACGTGTGCAAATATAAATTAAAAAGACATTATCAGATTCAGTGGTAGGTTTCAAGATCTGTAACATCAGAAATGTGGACTTTCACACAGAAGAGCTTGAATCACTGACAAAAAAGAAATTAAAAAATGGACAAATGAATTAAAATGCTTATGGCAATCAAGACTTTAGTCTCACCTCTCAATTTCCAATTAAAGGCTATTTAATCACTTTATGACCTAATATTTATAAAATTGAATTTGAGACATTTTAAGGACCTACAAACACCTTGTACTTACTACCGAAGTAAATTGAAACTTTTTTATTTGTACCACCACTTTTGCAACACATTAACACAAAAGTAGACATAAGTGATCCTGCAGAATTACTGCAACACCCAACTTTAAATGAACATTGAGCACTTTTGATAGAGAAAATGAGTACTTATAAAGCATACCCTGGATGATAGCCAGCAGGATGACAATGACGAAGAAGAAGAAGGTGATGTCGAAGACCACTCGGTAGAGCTCATATTCATCCCCGGCTGGATCCTCGATTTCATCTCCAATGCCACCACCAGCACGCACGCCAACGTACATGTGGAACAGGTAACACTGCCGGAAGGAGAGAGTTAAATCATATTTTATAACGTAACAATTTCACCTTCCAGCACTACCGTCCTATAACCATCTCTCTGCCCTCCACTCACAGTCATCATGTCATCGCACTTCATGTCCGGCTCGTCCTCGTCCTCACTCATGTTATAGAACTTGCGGAAGAAGTTGAAGGCCACGACGGTGTACAGGTACACCACCACAGCCAGCAGACCCACCGTCATCATCAGCTGTGAGGAACAGGTGGATGTGACATTAGCACATGATCAGTTTACCCCATCCAATGTGAGCCTTGTGATGTAGACCAGCCTTGTGATGTGTGCAGACCTGTTTGCCGTTGTGGGTGACGGAGGACAGAATGGTGCGCAGGGTTTTGACACCCATGGCGATGTCCAGAAGATGAGCGGCGAAGAAGAAGTTGTTGTAGTGTCCGAGCAGAGACATTAACAAGTACCAAACCAGGTAGAGGAAGGTCTAAAGAAGTGACACAGGGCCGTCAGTCAAACTCAAAGCAGATTCTGTCATTGTTTAAATTTTCTCATGAACTTCTTCCTTAACTCACATTGTCAGTGAAAATGACACCAAACTTCCAGATCTGGTACTTGATGTCAATAGATGTTACCCTACAGAGAGAAGGACATGTTTGTTCTGTGATATTATGCCCCAGAAGCCTGAACGGTTTGTGTAAAGAGTGCACATTACAGTATGTACCAGCTCAGCATAGAGGTGTCGGGTTCAGGCTTCTTTTCATGTGTCATGGCACTGACATCCAAAGAGGCCAAGTCCATACCAAGCAGCTCCGCGATCCTCTCTCTGCCGTAGATGTCACCATATTTATCCAGAACCTGGATATCACACGCATATGTCATTTCACTCCAAGAAATATCCCTGATCTTTTGCTGATATTTTGAAGCAAAACTGTCTGAATAAAAAACAACAAAAAAAAAAATAACAAACAAAAAAAAAAAAACCTCACCTTTCTTTTCACAAACTTGTCCCAGTAATTGTTTGGGAAAGATCTGCATTGACAGAGAAACATCATAAACATTTCACCTTTAGCCTTCTCAATCTCTAATGCAGCCTGACCCGAGCATGACTGGCATGCAACATGAAGGTCAAGACTCATAAAATACGTTAATGTTACAGTCAAATTTAAAATGTATACTATGCAGGGTTTGGGGTTTTTGTTTGTAAATACGCTCGCCAGCAAAAGTGAAAGTAAAAGCCAACCCCAGATTTACTCATTTGGTGTTTCGCCTCACTATATTTTTGTTTTTTCAGTGCTGTGTCTCTTGGTAGACACGTGGTTGCTACGTTTTTGTCCCAATCTCACCTGAGTGCTGGGGCGGTACACGCCCATAAATGCCAAAGCCAAATTATTGCTAATTCAATTTCTATTTTCATCTTTTAGTGATAGTGTAGCTGTGTAGCTAGTAGTTTAATAAACCTTAGATTTATAATATAATTATAATAATAAACTAAATCTTGTGATTAGTCATCTGTATGAATGCTTCAATATGAGACCAAATAAATTTAAACATAATCTTATCAATTCATTTAATACTGTCATTCAATACAATCTGAACTAACTGTATGTGATAGCCACAGGAAAGTGCCATCACTTTCCTTCACATTTTGGACCAATTTTTAAGTTTATAATACATAACTTTAAGTTATGAATTTTAGTTACCTATTTTGGTATTATTTAGCTATGTATTACTGAATTGCTACAGTGTAGTTCACTTCATCAGATAAATGGTTGTGATTGGCTGGGACCATCTGCAGCCGGCTGGAAATCTGTCTGATCGGGAGAGGGACCAGATGCGTCTGCCAGAGCAAATAAAACATA
The DNA here is from genome assembly GCF_026936395.1 of Plectropomus leopardus. Classification (NCBI taxonomy): domain Eukaryota; kingdom Metazoa; phylum Chordata; class Actinopteri; order Perciformes; family Serranidae; genus Plectropomus; species Plectropomus leopardus. The sequence continues at coordinate 31,611,811 of NC_142181.1, read as the reverse complement.
AGCTTGCAGATTTTCAGGTTGGGGCTGGGCTGAAGTTTTGGGCCTGCTCATCACTCTTCTGTATATCATCCATCCATGAATTTGATAACTTAATAGGGCTCTTACGGAGTGTTGAGCACCAGTCTATCCCACTGGCCTTTGATGTCATCATCCTCAGGCTGCTCAGTGACATAAACACCATCAAACTCCAGCTTCCTGGCGAGCTCTTTCTCTCTCTTGAAGATAACCAAAGGGACCTGAGGGGTAAAGACGGAAAATAAGACAAACTGCTTGAAACTTGCGAGCAGACGCAGAAATGTGTGGATTTTTTTAGAGCAAAGCGCACACACCTTGAGGCAGTTGTAGCCGATGATGCAGAGGAAGGAGATGATGGTGTGGACGATACCGAAGAAAGCCATGGCTGGCTCCATGTAGCCGGTGCTCTCTTCCAAAAAGTAGTACATGGGTCCCTCTTCATCCTCATCCTCTCCTCCTCCGTCATCTAACCCGGACCCCTCCTCCTCAGTACCGGAGCCTTCGAACAGGCCAGAGCCCTCAAACAGACCAGAACCCTCAAACTCCTCCTCACCTGGAGGACTGTCAGACACCTGAAAACATCACACACAAAATGAGTTTTGCAAGTCTGACTGAGTCTTTTGACTATTTGTGTAGCTTTAAACCAAATTTAGACAAAGTTGCATGCACATAAAAAAATGTGAATACAGGGAGGTGGCAATAAAAAAGTTAGAGTTAAGTTTCGTAAAAAACTAAGAGTTGCAAATCTACTACTACTACTACTACTACTACTACTTTTTTTTGTCATTGTAAGTTAAAAGACTTCCTGCTGATGGCAGCTACGTTTTTTGAGAAAACCTAAATCCTGCCCAGAAATGTAAACAATCTGTAGGCAGATGAATTGTGTAAAATGTTATGTAAATTAGACTCTTGAACACAGATTCTTTGCTAGTGAAACGTATCATGATGCAGAGTCACAGGTGAAATACTATCAGAGTTTTAGAGCTGAAACTAAATGTGTCGTCTAAGGTTAGCTCCAAATACACAAACCCTGTAGAAGAGCAGGATGAAATTGAGAGCGAAGGCGATGAACAGGGCCAAGAAGCGAAGGTTGTAGAAATTGCGAGAAAGGTAGTTCTGTGGATGGAAAGAGAGCAAAGCACAAAAGCAGCATTTTACTGCTTAATAGGTGCTAAACTTTCTGTCATTTAGTTGCCAAAAAAATTCCATGGGTTAATACGTAGGCCAGTGTAAAACAATAGTGTCCAGATCAAATAACATCCCTCTATCGGGCACATATCCGTATGTTACAGTACATGTCAGACTGTGGCACCGTGTGTTGGCTAACGACAGAGATATGTGAAATATGTGCGTAAAAAAGAGCTGCTCACCATGAATTTAATCCTCTGAACCTCCAGCTCGTTCCACAGCTCAAAGCCCTCCTCGGCATGTTTCTTGTCTTTCTTTGCCTTTGCCTTCACGGTGGTTTCCTCTGCTTCCTCAGGCTCTTCCTCCTTCACCTCAGGTTCAGGCTCGGCCTTCTCTGCCTTCTCTCCATTCTCGGTGCTGGAAAAGATGCACAAGGAGAGAAAATTGTGCTTTTTGTTTTTTAAGAGAAAAATGACTGTTTTAATATCTGACAAAAAAAGTATCTCACAGATGTGTGGTAATACACTCCTGTTTGCCACTTTGAGCAGCGTGCAATAAAAAAAAGGTTACTGATCTTTAGAGATTGACTCCTGGCTCTGCCTCAGCTGTGTGACAGCATGACAACTGCTGATCAAAAGTTCTGCAGTTCACTCCGACAAACAGTGTCAGACGAACCTAAAATTTGGTCCAACTAAAAAATTAGTTGTTCAACACCTTGATCAACAACAGTTTTCTTATCATTTAACCTCTAAACCTGACAAAATTGTAATTTGATGAAACACAGGAAATACATAATGAGCAACTTGGAAAGAAATGTCCTGCAAACTGCAAAAAAATTCTAAAAAGTTACACAAAATTGATCTGAAAATTAGCTGGAAATTTTTAAAAAGAAATTATTCAGAAAACTACAGTTGTGATTCTTATAACTGTATATTTGCTAAAAACCTTTAGCACTTTTTTGAGTTCATTTTCTTGTTTGTTGTTTTGTTTTTTCCTTTCTTTCTTTCCTTTTTCATATTTTCCAGTAATTTTCTTGTAACTTTTAACTCATTTTTTGGGCCATTTCTTGTTGAGATGCTAATCGCCCCCCCAATGGTTTAGAAAAAAAATCAAGCCAATACACACAGGTTTGAAAGGGTTAACATTACTATAAGCCTGAGTGGGGTCAATATCAACCTGAAGACTTTTTAACTCCAGCAGAAGCTGCTGAGTTCTCATGTTGATCCCCAACAGACAGACAACTTACTCTGCTTTCTCAGTCTCCTGTGGAGGCTCTTCTTCAGCTTGAGCAGGTTTTTCTTCCTCTCCTTGTCCTCCCACTGCGGCTTCCAACTGTTTCAACAATTAATTTGCAGTTAATTTAACCAACTAATGGAGAATGCACACATTAAACAAGAGTAACAGACAGAACCCCTCACCAGTTTTCTCTTCAGCAGCGGCGTGCCCTCTGGAGTCGGAGGCTCTTCAGTTGTCGTCTCACCAAAGTCACCAAGTCCCCCAGGAGTATTGAAACCAGGCAGGCGTCCCCCTTCCCTCTCCTCGCTATCCTCCTCTTCCTCCTCTCCTCCTCCAACATCTAAGAGGTCTGCCGCTCCGTCCGCGTCTTGGACTTCTCGAGCCCCTGGTTCAGGTGGCAGGTCCCCGTGAACTTCGTCCTGCGTGGGATCTGGCATACTGGCTAGGATCTCTGTCACCGTTATTTTCTTGGCACCCTCAACTAAGCCTCCACCGAACAGCACCTTCCATATGAGTGTGAAGAAGCCTTTGCAGATGCTATAAACAAACATCAGGATACCCATTACAACGGTGTAGATAAATGTAGCCAGGCCGATCACCATCTCCTTTATTGTCATTTTTCTCAGTTTGCGGTAACGACGCCGAAGGTTACGGAAAGTGAACATGTTGAAGAAGTCAACCACGCTCTTTATAAAGTCTGCAAACGCTGAGGTTGACTCTGGAGCTGCTTCTTCTTCATTGCCCTCTTCTCCTTGATCTCCCCCTCCCTCCTCCTCCTCCTCATCATCTTCCTCTTCTGCACCCTCTCCCTCTGGCTCAGAGATCGATGCAGCAATGTTCATCTCAAAGATGGTGTCCTCACAGAAGTTCACAAACATCTCCATTTTCTCACTCTCGCCGCCCTCGTTGACCACGTCAAAGATAAACTGCCGTTTGGACTCCCTGACTTGTGGCATCTCCCACTGGTTGCGGTTCTCCTCGCTGATTTCAAAGTAGATGCGCTCGATCTTCCTGCTGGCTCCCATGATCTCAATACGGCCGAGGAAAGGGCGGAAGTAGTTGAGCACATTGTCAGCCTGCTCCAGGAAGTTCTGAAGGCGAGTGTCATGGGGTACGTGCTCTGAGAGGTTTGTGAGCAGAACGGCGATGTTGAAACCGATGTCTTTGGCCGGCTCCTGGAAACGATCAGCAAATTCCTCAAAGTTGATCATCTCATTCTCATCAGCTTCTGAGCAGGAGAGAAGGAACTGGATTTCAGAGGGGGAGTATTGCTTCTGGCTGTCCATGGCCTTGGAGAAGTCTTTCTTAGAGATCAGCCCTCGGGGGTCAGTCACATAGTCTCGGAAGGCATCAGAAGCCACGATGTCCTTCAGCTTGAGGAACATGTCGAAGAACTTAAGGATCATCTCCACGTTGCTGGAGGACTCCACCAGCATGTCAACCATCTGCTTGGCAATGGTGCCGTTCACCACGTTGCCTAAGAGTGATACAAGGTGAGAGGAGAGGAGAGATGTATAGAAAGTATTAGCGCTGTAAGAATCCATCAGTCTTGATTGCTGTATCGATTCAATAATGAACAATCCAATATCATCGATGGGAAGTGAAAACATCAATTTATATCATCATCTTTAGGATATGCCTTTATTTTGAAATTCTGTGTCGCTGTCAGACAGCGGCAGGCAGAGGATGATAAGCAGCCAGGAAAAACACAATAAGGATAATATTACTTATTCAGTAATAAACAGTAGATATATTAGGGATATCAGACAAAATAAACGTCAAGAGGCAAAGCACTTAACATATGTAAACAATGCCGTTATAAAATACTCAGGAAACACAACAAACCTGCCTGTTGTGTTTCCTGAGTAAACCTATCTTCCTCCGATAGCTAACTTTTGCTACAGCAACATTAGCTGCTCTGTTTCCAGTGATAGACTGAAAAACATTTGCTTAGGGGCTAAAATGCAACCCTGTTTACCTGTTGGGACATACAGTGACTTAAACGAATGCTCAGGGAGAAAAAGTATAAATAACACATGTAATATCTTAGGCTATGGACATGGAAAACGTCTGCTAGCTTCTAAGCTGATTTAATAAGGCTAATAATGGCGACGAGCAAAAAAAAAAATTTTAAAGCTATGAAACCTGACAGTTATTACTGTGTCAAACTGTATACTTTTGATACAGAATCTTGTTGTTTATCCATGTTTTATGGCATATGGCTTCAAGGCTTTAAGCCAGATGGAAGTTTTAGGAAAAAAGTTTGGGTTCAAATCACAAGACTTATTCCTGAAGGCTAACATACCCCATGTGCTGTTTAATGTAAATTCGTGTAGTAAGTCTAAAGTGAACTTTATTGCACTTAACCAGTAACAATTATTCAACATTATTAACAATTAATTATCTAGGTTTTTTTTTTAATTTTATTTTTATCTTTTACAGCCAAAAGCAAAAAAGAAAAGGGCTCTTGCAGCTGGCAGCTTCTTGTGTAACAGACTGTTAAATGGGCATTTTATGATATTGTCTCATATCAGTGGTAGGCCCCTTGAATTGAATAAAATTAAAATCAAATGGTGGCAGACTTTCTGATATCAACAAATATGGTATTATTGTCCAAAGAATTGTTAAAATATTGTATTGTAATAAAACTACTGGTTTTCACCCTTAGAAAGTATGTGTCAGGAAGGAAAGGACATCACAGGACATCTTACCTTCAAGTAGAGACAGAAGCATCACCACCATGTCCTTCTGCAGATCCAACAGCTCCTTCAACAGTCCAATCTGACTGGAGTCCTGCAATAAAACCAGAACACAAAGCGAAACACAAACAGCAGAGAAAATAATATTCTTAATATGTGAATTGACTGATGATATATCACAGTTAAATTTGAGAGGATATGTGCTTCTTTCTGAGACATAAAAATGGTACCTCAGAGTGTGTTCTACTCCAAAAATGATCCTTGGTTTGCAATTTTAAATAAAGAATATACATTTTTAACATCACAAATAGCCAAGGAAGACATAAACATATTTGCAGACGCTGATCTTAGCACTCGTGAAGACCCGCACCAGCAGATAACAAGAGCCACAAATATTTTAGACAGTCTGTGGTGGTTGGTGAAGATCTAGAGGAAAAGGGCGTCAGGATGTACAAGCATCAGGCACCTTTGAAATCACAGCAGCACCTTTTTTAATACCTCCACAGCACAATAGAGCAAAATGTACAAACACACTGAAAAACAGCTGAATGAAAAGAAGCAAAGCAGGAGATTTACTTTAGGAACAAAGTGAAATAAATCTAATAAAATATAATGTAAAAAAATATACTATAATTAAAAACCTTTTTATAAAGAAATAAAAAGTTATCCAATTTTTATATGATGTAAACCATCTTTAACAATGGAATAACATTGACTGCTGAACGGCTACAAATTCTCTGTGCGATTTAGTTCATGTTTAATCTCTTCATAGTCAACATTTACTCAACCTGTCTCTGAATGGACAGTCAGTGTCTGTCCCCGTTAAACACGTCTCATGGACAATGAATAAATCAACAGGAAAAACTCAAGAGGAAAAAAGCAAAGGGACTGCTAAACGCAAAGGGAAACCATGAGGGAAATGTAAATGATTGGTTATTAAGCTGCATTTTAAATGTGATGAAGCATGAGTCTTTAGAAAAAGCATGAACGGCTTCTAAATGAGATGGTTCTGGCAGTGAGACACAGATTCTTACGCCATTTCGTTGTCCAGGATCGGGGTGCATCTAACAGGGTTACACATGAAAATAAAAATGTTATCAACAACATTTTTACTTCATTTTTGTATTTGTCTCAAACTGGAGATTATTACAGATTTTATGTCAATGCGATCATTGAACTTTAAGAAATTAAAATTCCTGCCAGGTATTTATCTATTTTCAAACTTTTTGAGGCTTTGGCGTTGCAGAACAGGTTTGCTTTCATGTCAGAAACAAAAACATGAGATATTTTAGGTGTATGTAAAGGTAAAGTTTCACAGAGGTTCTGAAAAAAAGAAGACCACAATTCATCTCTAAGTGTTGATTTAACAGTTATCATATCTTTCTTTCAAACAAACACTAATAACTGAACATTTGATACAAAATACAAAAATAGATCTTAAACAGCACCATCAGTAGCAAACAATACTGTAACACAAAATTAGACTGAGTAGGAAACACTGCAGCTCCTTGTTAGTGAAACACATAACAAAGACACACATTATTCAAAGCAAACACACGTTTTTCCAAAGCACAATCAAACCCTAACCAATGGTCAGTACTTTAAAATGGATATATAAAGTGAAAACAGGTGAGGTGGGTTATTATACTGTATTATAAAGAATCAGTAGGAAAATTAAAGAGAAAGAAAGATTATCTATTTTCCTCAAATTGTTTCTGCCATCTTAACTTGATTCCGCTACTCGGCCATGCCCAAGACTGTTTGTACTGACGTGTTTTAAATCGTAAGGTTTGAGCACAAATGCATGTGTTTAGGAAGCACCGAGCATACGACTGGACGCATGAGACTTGGATTACGCTGCACGAGTTGGTCCCTGATGATTCTATCCATGAAATATTTTCTCCTTTTTTAGAATTCCCGCTAACCATGGAGACGTGCGAGTAAAACAACGTTTTCTTCACGAATTCAAGGTAACACATGGTGAGTAAATCATACACAAATGGTCATTTTGCAGGTGAACTATTTCTCTAATGTCGTGCTGACAAAGTGCACTGTCACCTAAATTAATATCTCAAATTACCTCTCTTAAACATAAAATAGCTCAGTAAAGAGGCAGAAACAATCTGACAAAGAAAAGAGGAGGGAAGCTAGTAAAGATATGAAACCAACTCATTAAACCAAAGAATAATCAAATAAATACATACTTTACTCTGCAGGAACCATGAGAGAGACAGTTCACAAAATTAGTATACTCAAAGTGGACTAATGTATAAAAATATACCATGTGTAAATGTATGCATTTCTATTTGAAACTGATTCATCATTTGGTCAACTATGATACAACAAACACATTATTGGATCATTCAAAATGCAGAATTTCTCTCCAGAAATTATTCATGAAATCTGAATGAATTAAATAGTATGGCTACAGAAAGGTTCAAAATACTTAATTTAATTTATGTTTCTTACCTGAGCAAGTTTCATCATCATATGAGCAAAGACATGCAGGAAGCCAACAACAGCATCCCACAACCTGCTGTGGGCCAGAGACTGCTGGTTACCAGTACAGGGACCCTGACAGACACAGAAACACAGTGTGGAAAATGTAGATCATATTCTAGTGCTGTAAACCTATTGCGATGTACATGAAATCCTGTTGGGTTTTGTTTTTTTTAACAATTCAGCATTTAATCTATGTATAATTCATCAGGATTTTTTTTACCTGGATGTACTCAGTCAAGCTGTTGAAGACCTGCTTAGCCACAGTCATTGCTTTGGAGAAATTTCTCTTTCCGGGCTCATCAATAATGTCTTTTCCTGAGTAGTACCAGTAGAAGTCACTGATTGACTCCTGCATACAGGAAGGAGTAGAAGGAAAACATGATGTGCATTTAATGCTATTTTAATATACAATAATAATAATAATAATAATAATAATAATAATAATAATAATAACAACAATGTTTACTTGTATAGCACCTTTTATATAAAAAAATGCAGCCCAACGTGCTTACATGCACCACGTGGTTCACATCATAACACAAAGACATAAAGACATAATAAAACCAGCAAGTAAAAAAAAAAAAAGAATAGAACAGTGCATCTTCAGGATAAACCCACTTGTCAATAATAATAATAATAATAGTAAAATAAAAAATAAGGATAAAAACTAAAATCCACAGAATGCATTGCATAAGATGGAAAATAAAACCCATTGCGCTTATATTAATAACAATAAAGCTAAAAATAGTGCATAAAACTTAAAATTAAGTCAAATACAACATTTTAAAGAGGTGCAGCAGTGCGAAAGTGCGAAGCAAAATGCAGAGCAGTTATGTCAGAGGTAGTTAAAGGCTCTTTGTACTAAAAATGTATTTTTTAGAATGTAAAATTACTAAACAAAGTGTTTTCTTGTGAAAGGAGGCTACAGTCTGGTGTCAATGGGACTGAGATCAGAGAGCAGTTGTTATCAGTGACCTGTAGTCGAAGCAGGTAGTCCACAGTGCAGATGATGATATTGATGGTCGTGGTGCTGCCCGTCTGAGTTCTCAAGTAGTTCTGGAAATCTGAAGTGTAACAATGTTCACGTATTAATATTAATGAGAACTCTCCTTGCTGAAAGGCCACTTTAAACTTCTAGTGTGCAGGATTCAAGCAGCAACTTCCAGGGCTGAAAAAATTAAGCCAATGCAAAAGTGCCAAAAACTACAGTTTCTACATACTAGTTATATCTAACATGTAGATATAAACATTTCATGTTAGAAAACAGCTCACTTCTTTTTTTCCAAGTGATTCTAAACTAGTGAAAACGTAGTTTTTAATGTTAGATTCAATTTCTGCCAATATATATCCCTCTGAATCCTACACAGTGGACCTTTAAACCACCAAGGTGTTTGCTAAAGAGACTCACCATTGTTATGGCCCTCACAAAGAAGCTGGAGGAAGCGGAAGAGGTCACATGTAAATTCATCGTCCGCCATCACTTTCTCATCTTAAAAGAGAAACACAGGAAATGCAAATTAATCTTGTGAAAAAAGAAAGTTTTTTTTACAGTTCCAGTACAGAGTATGTACCAGTGTATTTTACTTTATTTTCTAACTTATCTCTTCATGTTACTGATACTAAACATTTATATTTTCTCTGGCATCACTGTGTTCATATATTATATATGAGCACAATGATCTGCAGAAGAAGTACCAAAAACGTGAAAACTGCACCTACAAAATCTAGTGCAAATTATGGTTTACTATTCCTACAAATGGCATTTTTCATTCCTTTTTTAAAATGTATTTATTTTTTATATTAAGTTATCACTAAAAAGAACAAGAAGATTATTGCAATACAACAATACACTGGTAAATATCTCAATCTTAACAAGTCATTTTTATCTATTTTGAAGTCCTAGAATATTTTTTTTTGGACAAGCAAAAGAATTATGCCCATCAGGCAAAATTATTTCACCAGCCCCAAAGACGAACAAACTTCTTATAGATAACAGTTATTATTGAAACTAGTCCAGTCATGTCATCTGTCCCTTTTCTTGATATATATACACACACTGCATATATAATTTTAATTTTTCTAACAATAAAAACCACAATGGGTATTAGTGGTAAGAGTTTTTTTTTTGTAGTTTTACATAAAATAAAGCAAAATCTCGAACCAAACGACTTGTTAAAACAGATTAAACAGTAGTCAGATTAGATTTGTAAATTAAGCATAAATTGTGTTAATGACAAATCTGGTGAAATAATCCAACTGAGTATTTCATGTCTACTGATTCACAATAAACACTGCAAAAGGCTCCAATGTGGTGCCAGATTTAGTGGTGAAATATTATCAATAAGCAAAGATATTATTCATAACAGTAAATGAAACATTTGTACGTATGGCTTTACACACATGTGCATCGCAAAAACAGTAAAACTGTAAGTACCAGCAGCTCATACCACTGCCCTGCTGTCAGTAGAATATGTTAGTGAAAACCACAAAGACCTACATGTAAGAGAGGCTGAGGCTTCCACACTGCCCCCCTCACACAAACTTTACCTCTGTCTATCACTCCACACTGCTTTTACTGAAAACATATTGTCAACAAAACTCAAAATGGACAGCAAATCAGACACTGGACACATCACATTGATATGGATATAGAACGCACGGATAAATGAAGACAGGTTTCCGGAGAATAACAGATTCAACTGAGGACGCACAAATGTTGACAGTGAGCACAAAGATAACTTCAAGGCACACCATCATGCACGACAGATCTACTGAACTCTGCAAACTCCACTATGCTTTGTAAGAGGATGGATGTTAGGGGGAAAAACACTCAATATAGACTCATGTATATCCAATGCTGGAAAATGCAGAATTTGAAAGTTGTTCCGTGTTGTTGCAGGATGGGAGTAAAAAACTAACCTTCTAACAGGAAGTGATTAGCTTTTGTGTGGGCGGTTAAAACATGCAATAACTAATATTCTGCTGCTACTCTGTCTCTTAGTCAAACCGTAACAAAGATGGAGCAATGCCGTCACTGCAATCAGATTCTACTGGTGAGGATTCTTTCCAGGGTCATTGTTAAAGAGGTTATTTTAGGAGACAAATTATCTGCAGAGGTCTATTTCTCTCCAAAGCAAACAGACTTGGTGATAAAAACTGGTAAAAAATACTGTCAAATGAAAGAAATCAGTGTTTCTCCGATGCTGTGCTGCACAGCAGTAGCAGGAACCGAGCTGCAGATAAATTTTGCTCAGCTTGTTTCTCTTATAACTTTGCTGGATGACTAAAATCCTTTATCCGGCTAAAATATATAGATAAAATGTAATTACGACCAAGATCTAAAAAGTGTATGATAATTTGGCTTTAAAAAAGGATAAAGTATTACCTAAAAAGTATACAAAAGTATATTTATGACAACTTCTGACAGTAAACCAAAACTCTGATGCATGATTAACAGGGATATGACGTCACTGACAGGCAACGGCGACCACATGACATAGACTGTGTACTTGATCATAATTTCAGATATCTCTGGGTTTGATAACCCCGTTTGGGATAATGTAAGTACAGAAGTCAACTAAATATATGAAATCACTTTAGTCATTTTTAGAAAATTTCATTTGGAAACGTTACATGTCATATCTTTAACATACTTTGATTTTAATATTTTCTGTTACTTAATTTTATATTAAATCTTCAATAAAATTCTAATTTTACAGCTCTCTATCAGCATGCCATCAGAAACTGGTTACTTGAAAAACTGTCTTTGTCAATTATGCACAAGCATGCTCATATTTAATCATATTCAAGTGACAGAACATAAACAGAAACAAAAACAAAAACGTTGTGGTGTTGCCGGGTAGACCGTTGTGATCACATACAACAGAGCTGATATATAAATTAAAAATGCATAATGACAGGGTACAAGATTCATCAGTAGAACCCCTTTTTTGTTATTTGTTTGTGATTTATAATTTCATAACTCTCACAGTTTGCACTACCCAGAGGAGGATTTTGCTGCTCACAATAGTCTTTTCTTTGTCACATCTTTTTAAAAAATGTTTTATTTGCAATACTATCTACCATAACTGTGAACATATTCAAATAACCATGGCTTTAGTTTCCCAGGTTAGCCTGGTAAACTCATGAGTCTCCTAGAGGACCGTGGCTGAGGTGGTCCAGCACAACTAAAAATAGTTACTGTTCTCATTCTTTTCTCAAAATCTAACTTCTGAGATGAAGCTCAGCTGTTGGAATCCTTATTTCTAAGTGTGTGGAAAACTCTGTTCTTTTTTTCAGAGATTATTTTTTGGGCATTTTATGCCTTTAATGTATAGGAAAGACTTAGCGTGAAAGCGGGAGAGAAAGAGGGGACGTCATGCAGCAAAGGGCCAAGGCCGGAATCGAACCCCGGCCGCTGTGGTGAGGACACAGCCTCTGTACATGGGGCACCTGCTTTAGCCACTGAGCCACTGGACGCCCCTGTTCTGTTTAACATTTCAGCCTGAAAATTTCAACTCTTATTGACTGGACATTTACAGACATTTTTTCCTTTATGATCCACTTTGTCACACATAAAACGCATGTACATAACACTCCTGATGGAATCAGGAAAAAAGCCCGTGCTTTCTTCCATGTAACAAAATGCTCTGCAGGGTCAGCAACACGCTTTTAGTTTTTGCACTTTTTACTTCAGTGTACCCTGCTACACTGGGGAGATTGTCTTGTTGAGTTTTTCCAACAACAACAACAACAACAACAAGGCTACAATCAAATGACTGTCGTGGTAAAGCAGGATTAAATTAAAACGGTCAGAGATTAGGGACATTTTGAGGTCTGTGAGGATTTAAATGCAGCTGTGTGGGTCATCCGTGGACATACTACCACATAGGCAGCCAACTGACTCCATTTGGATGATGTAAATACAGGCTTAGAGAGTCCCTACTGCTGTTGCAATTCATTTCAGAGTTTCTAGGACACAAGGTCAGTGTAGTTCTCTCTGATCTACTTGAGATAACTGAGTGGGAGAGAAAAAACAAGGTTACTGCCTTTCCTTGCTCCCAATGATCAGTCACAAGAGTGTCGGAGTTACAGTAGATCTGTGATAAAACACTCAAGGATGACAATCAAACCTTACAATCACTTCAAGATGAAACAGTCAAAGATGCAGTGTTTAAATAAAGCTACAGTAAAATAAAGTGTACAACATGATAAGTGACTGTAAAGTTTGATTTCGGGTCCTTGAGTGTGAAATGAAATGCATATTAAGGCCACAGCAAAAAAAAGACTAGTCAGGTGATAAAGAGCTAAAAGAGACAGAGGACAGAGAGAAGGCAGAGCAAGGAATATATATAGAGAGGTCATTACCACGTTCTAGCTTCTTATCTGAGAACCGTGAGAGCAGCAAATTGACGGGCGGGAAAGACAAGAGCATGAGAGGTGAAGGGTTCAAACGGGCAAAACGAACGAGATGTGGGAGAGAAAGACAAAGAGAGACGCAGTGAGTCCAGAAATCTCAAGGCTGTCAGTGGATGGTAAACAGTTCATACATTACATTCAAACGGTTCCATACATTAACAGTCCAAGTCAAACATATCCAAGAGAGTCGCGGCTCAAACACTCAAAATACATTTACATGAAAACATACCTGCAACCTGGCATCCACAAACAGGCACACTCAGACACACAAGAATAGACTACACACTGGGACTGGAAACATGTCAGAGTATATCAAACCAATGCACAATAAAGTCAGACAACAAAGATGAGGCAGTGTGTGTGTGTGTGTGTGTGTGTGTGCGCGCGCGCGTGCGTGTGTGTGCGTGTGTGTGTGTGTGCGCGAGTGAGTGTGTGTGCGTGCGCTTGCGTGTGTGCGCGAGTGTGTGTGCGTGTGTGCGTGTGTGTGTGTGTGTGTGTTCAGACAGTGTGTGACAGCAAGACTTGTACACTCTACTCACTGGTGCCTTCCTCTGAAACCATCCCAAGTCCCTCAGCCTTGTTTTGCCTCTCAAATGCATTCAAGTCCAAAACGCTGCAAACATCAAACAGTCAGTTTAACAAAATACACTCCTTTACAAACTTTACTTTCAATCAGGCCTTTTTAAAAACATTTTTCAGAGTAGAAACCTAAAGAAAGAGTTACATGGATAGTTTGTATCTTTTGAAGTGGGCTGTATGAGGTATTTGTCCATCAAGATTGAAAAGCTACACTTAGAGAGAACTGCGCTGTTGTCCATCTTAAGACACTGTAAGACTTAAACTGATATAGTCTTTTTAGGAGGCTAAAATAAGTTTTGCTGCTGTGCCCCTTCCACAGCAGTGCATTGCTTAGCTTTTGTGTTGTACCTTAGTCTGCTTCTCTGAACTTGTAGCATACCAACGGACATCTACCGTATTTAATACACTGATTATAGATTAATTCCTCATAGAACTCCACTTCAAAAAATCCACACTATCCCTTTAACAACAAAAGTTTATTACCGACCTGCAGGTCTGCATCAGAGCCTGAACGCTAAGGAAGAATCCCACATCCTTTTTATCCTTCAGGTAGTCCAGCATTCTCTGCACACAGACAGGAGGACAGAAAACAGAAATGACAGTGAGTAGTGTTGTCTTTATGCTGAAAAATAGGTCATTTAGTTAAGCTCTCAATTCCAATTTACTCATTAAAAATATGATTGTCTACAATGTATGTACAACTTTACCTGCTGTACATCACTGTTGCCTCCATTGAGGATGGAGATTCCCAGTTTGAGCGTTGAAGAAACCATGGCTCCAGGTTCGCCTGAAATAAGACGAGATAGGAGCACACAGATCCTCTCCTTCAGTAAAAGTACTTATACAACAGTGTATAATACTCTGCTGGAAGCAAAGACCTGCATTCAAAATTTTAGCTGAGTAAAAGTAAAAGTACTCATTATGAATAATGACCCATTTTAGAAGAATCCGATTTGATTATCTATACATTAAGCAGCAGGTAAATAGTCCATATGAAGAGATGGAACGTGTTGGTCAAAATGCAATCTTGGAACCCATCAGCTATTGTCTGATGACAATATAGTTTTTTTTTTGTTTTATTTAGAATTATTTATCTGCATTCATATACAGCTATCAGTTTGTAGAAATGATCTGCAATGACTGGCTCACAGAAGAGGAAGTCTTGGCCAGGCTAAACCAGAACACCCGAAATATTGGCTATTGCCTCCTGAGGCTTTTCATCATCAGACTGATAGCTGATGTGTTCCAAGACTGATGTACTAATACCTCAAAACTGTGCTTGAGTACAGCACTTATGTAAATATACTTTGCTGCATTTCACCACTGTTGGTGTGCAACAATTTTTGACCCAACAATGAAATCAAAGAGAGAAATAATCTGCCATCACAAAGCATATTTAAGACAGTACTGATCTTGTTTTCAACATGTTGCTGTGTGCTGGGTAGAGCTTTGATTCTCTGCCTGCAGCTGATTGGGCCTGACCCAATCTGCCAGTTTCAGGCCGGGCTGTAATTTCTTGCCAAAGTAATGTTTATTAGATTTTTTTATGCAACTGTTGTGAACTGTCTCATGCTTTCGTGGCACTTTTTTAGAGTTTTAATGGACTGAATCAAGAGGGAAAGAGAGAAAAAGAGGGTGGAGAGAGAGGGAAAGGGACGACACGTGAAGAACCGGGGGAGATAGAGAGAGTGCAGGCGAGAGAGGGATGGAAAACAAGAGAAGGAGAAGGGGGGGTTGCAAGGCGAATTGGTTGGCAGTTTCTGCTTCTTCCTGCCCAGCAGTGGAGGAAATGTGTATAACATGCAGCAGACAGTGGTGATCAATATCTACGCTCTACATCACCATTGCCGTGTGTACTAGACACACCGAGGGGCACTGCCTGCTTTATCGAACCTGTCATGCATGAGATGACAGACTGACAGAAGGAAGAGAAGAAGGAGAAGTGGTGCGAAGAAACACTCCAGCCCTTAGCATGTAATACATGTTTGAAAATTTAATAACATTCATTTTATAATACATAAGATGTAATATATTATAGGCCTATTTTTACAGTAAAAATTTGAGTTTTTAATCAGGCTCGAGCCCAAAACTGCTGCCGTGGGTGCGGCTTGGGTCGGGCTTGGACAGAAACTATGCGGGTTCATGTTTGGTCGGGCCTTATTTTTTAGGCCCAAACAAAGCTCTCGTGCAGGGATTTCACAACATTAAAGCATTTATTTACCCCAAAGCCTGAAGGAGACATTTATCTCTTTACTGCTTTGCACCATTTTTATAATTAAAATCCTCGAGGCAAGATTCAACAGAAACATCATTCGTTGTTTAGTATCTCAAACACAGCTGATCTGATTTGAAGTAAATCTGGGAAAGCGATGCATCTCACATCTCTAGGGGTGAGGAGAGCTATAATAGCTATACAGCTCAAAGAAATGATCTGTTTTGTCCCAGATAAGTCCAGATGGAAAACGCATCATTGATGTGGCTAAGATGAGGATAACCTATAGTGAAATATATATAATGTCGATGCTAGTGACAACGCCATGTGTGTGTCTGTGTGTGTTGGTACAGCAGCTACCTTTACAGGCACTGATCATCTGCAGCACCATCTCTGCAGCCCCGCGGTTGTGCAGACGGGACTGCTGGTACAGAAGCCTCTGTTTCTCCATCTCCTTTTCCTGTGAAGCAGAGCACAAGGGACACCGCTGTAACCCTGCAAACAAGGACTGCACTGCCCCCCGCACTCTCTCGCACACAAACACACATCCTTATAATTCTGTCCTAAATACGACCGTCCACTGACTGCACGCAAAGTGGTTTCTAATGATACCAAAGCTTATGACAGCATATGAGACATCCAAAGTTTTAATTAACAGCGACACTGATCTAATTTCTGATCACCAAAGACTAGAAAATGTATTTTTGTCAAATAACTAATATATCTCATCAGGCCTATCCTTGTCGTGACGTCGCAAGATTTGGCACTTTTGGTATCTCCAGAGCCAAGATGGCAGATAATTGTATTTCCACAAATGTTGAGCTATTCCTTTAAGGGTCATTAATTAAACTAAATTTAAAAAATGATGGAAAGATTTTGGCTCAGGAGCTGGCTGCAGTACTGTTCCTTATTCATAGAGAAGCCAAATTTAACCCTTTGAAACTGCTTGATTTCTCTCAAAACATGAAAATAAAGCAAGGGACGAAGAAATAACCCCAAAATAAGCAAGAAATTAGTAAAAAGAACAAGAAAATTACCTGGAATTTATTCAAATAAATAACTAAACAAAAAGAACAAAAAAGAGAAAGTTAAAAAAAAACAAGGAAAAGTAACTTAATTTCAAATATGTAACTACTTGTGAAAGGCGTCTGAAAGCAGCACTCGAAAAGTGGTGTCGCTTCAGGTTTCAAAGGGTTAAAATACTAAAACCTGTATTTTTTCTCACAAAAATGGGGAACACACACACACATTCTCTTCCATTGGAACACAATGTGTATTAGTGATGGAGACAGTTATCCAGCTCTTGACATCTTTCAGAGGCAGCAAACATTCGGTGGCAGCGACCGTTTCTTCCCAGAGCATACCACACATTTCACACATTCTTACAGGGAAGCAACAGCAGTGGTCTGAGTAACACAGCATGCACATCCTGCTATCCAACACTACTCAGTATTGTTCTACCTCAAAGACCTACAGTTCTGCTACCTGCTGCAGCATCATGTGGTTGCTGTCTGTCTATAAGTTAAACCACAGGACATTACCTGTAAGTCTGTAAACTGGAGCTGAAATTAAGGCCATGTGTGTCATACCATTATTTAGCACTGGACTTTTGTTAAGTCATAAAATAACTAGAGTATAATAATAATTGTAGATGTGCTTAAAGAGATAGTTTAGATCTTTTGAGGTGGGTTGTATGAGGTACCTATCCATATTCAGTGTAAAACATACTGTAGATGTCATTTGGCATTGGAGTCTGCCACAGAAGCTAAGTAATGTACTGCTGAAGACTGAACATATTTTCGTTGCCTAAGAAATTCTAGCATTTGCAATATTTTAAATATTTGCACTGATTTACCCTTCCTACAGACAGCGATTTTTGACAGGGAACTGAAGCCGTTATGTCATAGTCAAAGTCATTGAAGACTGCTGAACAGATGAAGTGCTGTTCTACTGCTGCCTTGAAATAAAGTTTGTTTGTGTTATTGTGTGACTTTGGCATTTAAAAGGGTTGGTCTGAACTCACCAAACTCACAGAAACACAAACTAGCTAACTTGTTGAAACAGTAAAGACCTGCTGCTCCTGTGTTCAGATCACTGTTTTTCTCAATGGAGTCTAGCAGCTTTGAGGAAAGCATAGACTGGGAACTAAAGCTGTTAATAGCCTCCACATCAGAACAGTCTGCCCGGGGGAAAGGTGAAGCAGTGAAATAACTTACATACACTTATACTGTTACAGATTATTTAGGTCTTTATTTAGGTGGCTAAAATAAATCTTGCTGCTGCTCTGTCCACAAAAGTACTTCTGAGCTTCTGTGTCAGACTTCAGCCTGCCTCTCCAAACCAGGGGCATGCCGACTGACATCAACTGTATGTATTACTCTGACTAAACAACCCCACTTCAAAATATTATAACTATCCCTTTAATGCTTATGTTTGGATATGGATAGTTAATGTTCTAAATTTGCAGTTGCAGGGCTGGCCAGTTTTTCTGACTATTTGAATTGAATAAAATATTTATATTTCAATGTTCTTTATATGTTTACAGATATTATTTGTTTATATAACCTGATTGAAAATTAAAAACTGTACAAAAATGATACATACTACATAATACAGCACTCTACTTCACTGCCACGCCCACTGCACTGCACTTTAAAGTACTATAGTACACTAGATTACTCCCTATTTTACAAAGGACACAATATAGCTGCTATGAACAAACATCCTCTTGACAAAAGAGGTTAGATTGGACCCACCCACTGCACACCATGCAAAAAGCCCCACCCAAAGCTCCCAGAACTGAAGCTAACCCCCCCTCCACCCTCCACCCCCCTCCCTCATAAGCCTGACTGTCTGTTATAAAAGTATGGAGCAACTTTTCTCTACTTACAGAGGTTCTGCTCATCTTCAAGCAATTTATGTGTCTTTGTGATGCATAAAAAGAGACTGTGCGTGAGTCAGGGCGTGAGTATGTCAGGATGCGTGTCAGCGTATGCTTGCATGAGTATGTGGGTTTGGGACAGTGTGTGTACGGCTGACTGTGCAGGCTTTTACTGTAGTCCTTCGTGAGCACAGAGAGGGAGACTTGTTAGAGTTGTCCAATTTGAAAGTAAAGACAAACAAAATCAGTTACTTGTAAGTTGTTAGATTTCAAACTAGAGTTATCGGGTGAACGCAGCCCAATTAGGAGGTGAGAACAGGACGGTGTGAGTAAGGAAAGGGTGGTGCAAGCCTGGGAGAGACTGACCACGGATACACAAGATCAGCACAAGAGAGCTGGCTCTACTGTTGGGAAACCTGCTCAATGGTGTGGCTTGATAACGGTTATCAGAGATTCCCAAAATAGCTGCTTAAGTCTTGGATGACAACATCACATTTCTCAGCACATATCAGGTACCAAAAGAGAGTAGTAATGTTTAGTTAATGATAATAACCCGGAGTGAGAATCAACACTGAACTCACAACAGAGGTTTTTAGTAACATGAAGGGATTTACAGTGCAAATTGGTGTAATGCTGCCCTCCAGGAAAAGCCATCAATCTCTATACCTACATCACAGTGTTCATCCCTGGCTGTTGAGGCAAAACAAACCACTGAGATATTCATTCAAATTAAAAGTCAGACTGGTTTACTAAGGATTTGGGTTTTTTAGATGCCGCTGAGCACACAGCGCGTGTCCAGGTTTCGTGCTTGCAAAGAAATGGCGCTGCTAAAAAACTAACAAAACCTAATGAAATGAGAATTTTCCTTACTCATGAATACAGATACTTTCATATTTTACTTAGATGATACCTGTACCTGTAAAAAGTACAAAATCCATAGTGGACACTCATTTCATCCGAGTATTTGGCTCACCCCTTCGGTTTAGAAAACTTGTGAAGGTGTAGTCTGTTATTGAACACTTTTACTAAAAAATATTTTTAAAAAAATAAATCCAACAATTGATATTTCATATTTCAAAAAGACTTTAAAAAATACAACATTTTAAGAATTATTTATATACAGGATAACTGACATTTTTGTATTACTTGTAGATGTTAAGCTCAGCATTATAGAAATAGACCTGTCTTTTGCATTTTTAATATTTCTAAGCATGAGGCATGAACATTCATGTAACTGCTGGTAGATTTCAATAAGTATTAGGTAGATTTGCTAAACCATACTGGGATGTAGTCATTTGCAGTAGACTGAGTCAATCTGTATCCAAAAATTCAGAAAAAGCACATCAGGGTAGGAAATTGTGATTTTGAAATTAAACAGGTAGCAAAGACTCAATGGTTTGTTTTGACTGGGGCTTCATTTTGTTGTCTTTAGCTGCACCGTCTCTCTGCACTCAAGTCATGCAATTTAGGAAATTAAACAAATTGAGTCTACAACATTGATCCGGCTGGTGGGCAGAGTCCAGCAAAGGCATGCACAGGTCAGTCCACCATAGCAGGAAGTCGACGAGTGGTGTGAGTGAATGAGAGAAAAAAACAGGAAGAGAAACGTTGTGTTGGTGGGGGGGTGTGCCGAGTGTGATGTCTTGGTGTGGTCACTCAGTGCATGGGGAGTTGACTCTCCGCTGACTCCCCTGTCTCCCATCCCCCGGTCCCCCCATACCATCTCTGTCTGTCGCACCTCAAAGGATGGCTCCTCCCCCTCCTGTTCTCCCCCTTCGTCTTCCTCACCAATGTGGCAGCTCTGGATGGAGACGACAGCCAGTCAGGAAATGAATGAAGAGCTCATCAGATTTAGCAATCTTACTCCAGACAACACAACGTTTTATGAAATAAAAAATAAACATGCTATTCTGAAGATTAACATTTTTCTTCCAAAACATGAATGTGACAGCTTTGCACATTTTCACTCTTAATATACTGTGAATCTTTGAACATCCTCTAAAACAGTGGTTCCCAACTGATCCAGTCAAGGGCTCCAGACTTCTCCTTAGTCATTAGCTCAAGCTCCAAACATTATAAATGACCACATATTCAATTTTATTTCACAAAATGTAAACAACACGTGCACCTACAGCACAAAGAAATAAGCATACTGCAACAATCAACATAAACAGCACTTCAAAATAAAGGCTCTGTGTCAGAAATTCACTGTACTTCAAAATAAAGTGTTTTTACAAACTTGGCATGTTCGCTAGTCGCTTGTGGTCCATTAAGGATGGACCAGTGACCCACCAGTTTGGAACCACTACCCTAGAATATAGTTTTGCCCAGCCCTTCTCTGCTTCTTCATTAAAAAAAATAAAATAAAAAATAGATATTTTATCAAATAGTATTTTTATTTATGCTCGTGGCCTATGTATTAAAATGCCAAACATGGCCTTTACATGTTTAAATATTTCTGTGACTAGGCAAGTAAACCAGTAATAGGTAACTTTGAGTAAATATAGCAAGTTTTGGGCAAAGTTTTAATCCAGATCAACCAAAATAGTTGGGTGTTGAAGGTGATTGTACTGTATACAACCAGGCATCACCCCATTTTAACACTATACTTAATGTTGTGCAATTTCAATGTCTGTTTTCAGTCATATAATTCAGTATTTCTATCATGTATCATGCTTAGCGCACACAATTTACATTTGGAGACATTGTGCTCATGGCTCAAATTTTAAGATGCTGCTTTCTGACTATCTTACCTTTGCCATAATATCAGCATAAGACATATAAAGATGATCGACGTCAAGTTTACTGCAATGAGAAAACACATAACAGGAATCAACAAGTCTCACTGAGGAAAAGGCCACGAAGTCGAGTCGCAGAAGAAACAAGAACCTCTTACGTCTTTTCTGTGAGAGCTGTGCGGCTGAAATGAAGAATCAGCTGATGAAGGGGGTCAGGCTTTGTCTCGGTCTCCTCTTCCTCTTCCTCCTCTTCCTCCATGGCTTTCTAATTAATGGGGATAATGTAAATCATAAGAAAAATCTTTTGGACAATCTGACATCAATGCCAATTGTCTGTCTCAGAACTAAAGGGAAGATGACTCACTGATAAGTCATCAATCATCTTGTCCTCAAATGAGTAACCCTCTGTTTCTAACCAGTTGCGTTTGTAGGCGTCCAAGAACATGTTGGTTGCCCGGTGCCTGAGAGGAGAGAGATTGTTGAGACTTAATTCAGGAGGGCTGTCAAATTTCATGTAAAGCCCTCTGATTTTTAAATAGATTCTTTTTAAATGAGTATGAAGGGAGTCATTACGCAGGGATGTTGTAGAGGGGCGTCATCCTGAAACAGGCCACTACAGCCCTGCGGCGCTGTTTGGACAGCAGTTTGTGCCATACCATTTTCTTTGACTTGAAGGGATGCTCCGTCTAAAACAAGAAAATATGTCTAATTAGAATACATCCTCATGTTTTTGCCTCCACCTTGTATACAGTCATGTGTGTTTGCTTACAGAGCACACGAGCTTGTGTCTATACTCACCACCTCAATGTGGTAAAGGACAGCAGACACCTCTTGGACCCTTTTTACCACCTTCTCAGGATCCTCAGCATCTTCAGCCTTTCCGGACATCTCCTTGTAAAGAGACATCTGCCAGCGCATAGCTGGGTCCTCCACCTGAAACCAAAGATGTACACTGTTTGTTAAGATAATTACAAGGGAATGTGTATATTTAGTTTATTTTTATTTTTTATTTTTTTTTTATATTTAGTTATATTTAGTTTCTTCCTTAAACAATATGAGGGTCTTCTCACCTTGCCTTGCAGATGCAGATTGTTGTGCAGGAATTCCCTCACTTCTTCATCTGTGTCTTTCTACAAGGGAAGAGAGCAAGATTCAAACTTTATTTGTTCACTCAAGACAATTTTATGTATCAAAAAGTATAAAGTCGAACTACTGACACTGAAATATTCTATAAATCTAAAGCACTTAATTCAATAATCCATCCATAAATGATGTGTGCGCCAATTTTCCATGTTGGGACAAAATACAGTCAAACACATCAAAGTACCAGTGAGTATCTGGTCTTGGCAAGATTGATGAGCTCCTGGTCTGCAGGAGAGCACATATTGAGGCCGATAGGAAGCATCTTCTTTAATGCTGCTACGATAAGGGAGGTCTGCACAGAGTAGCGATCCCCCCGACGCTTCTTCTTGGTACGCTCCTGCTCTGAGCCTCCAGACTAAAGAAAGAAAGAAAGAAAAGTTCAGACCGATACATCAATGTAAGATTTACAAGCCCCTGTTGTTTACACATCAAAAATTCCTTTTCATAGTAATTTTTGTGACATCAGAGGCTTTTGAGAATAATAATCAAAAAAGGAATGAACTCTACTTCTGACACAAAACATAACAGGAAATTGATACAATGAGATGGAAAGAACAAACTGCAGACTTATATTTTACACAATATCACAACATGCTAACAAAGTGAATCCATAACTAAGGCCCTGTTTACACCTGATAATAACACGCGCCTTAGGTGATTCAATGACAAGTGGAAAGCTCTAAGTCTGTCTGTTCATACTTTGCATTAGAATGCATCCTTACATGCATCTTGAGTGACCCCTTGTGATTGGCTCTAACTTTTGTGCTCTTTCTGAAAATAAAAATGTACTCAATTTCTGTTTGCAAAGACCAGATGCACTGTTTTAATCAGCGGGATGTTTGTCATGCTATACTGCTGCAGCGGTTCCGCAAAAGGGACAGTTGATGATAGTCTGCCTACACACACAGTGACAGGAATAACTGTTAGCATCACACAGCTAACATTACCTAATCGTTATGAACAGGTTTATTGGCAGAGTCAAGCTGTTTTGGTGTCGGTGAGTTTGTTGGGACCATTAAACAGCTGCTGCCATGTCAGCCTGTGCTTATCAGGCAGACGTTGAACTGTGTGTCTGCAGTGAGGGGAGCGGCTCTGGAGAAGGTCCTTCAGCACTATGTCTGACCTGTTAAATTATAGCAACCTAAAGTTGCCCAGGACACATTAGCCTACACATAGCTGAAAGAATGTATCCGTTACGCAACCTAGACCACCTCAAAATGTGTTCTGAGCGACTGGATTAGAGCTTTGATTCTCTGCCCGAACCTGATTGGGCCAGACCTGACCCGCCGGGTTCTGGCCAGGCTGCAATTTCACACTACTCACTTGTGCTTGAATTGGGTTGGGTTCTCACCAAACTAGTGTTATTCAATTTTTTGATGAAACTGTTGTGAAGTTTTTCATGCTCAAATGGCACTTTGACAGAGTTTTAATGGACTGAATCAAGAGGGAGAGACAGAAAATCAGGCTGGAGAGAGAGGGAAAGGGACGAAACATGTGGAGAGAGGGAAAACAAGCGAAGAGAGGGAGAGGGAAGAAAAAGGGGCTGCAAGGTGAATTGGTTGGCAGTTAGCTGGTTGCTTCTCCCTCCCCAGCCATGGAAGAGGTGTGCATAACATGCAGCAGAGATTGGTGATAAACATCTATGCGCTGCATTGCCATTGCCGTGTGTACTAGACGCACTGAGGGGCACTGCCTGCTTTGTCGAACCTGTCATGCACGAGATGACGGACAAACAGAAGGAAAAGAAGAAGAAGTGGTGCGAAGAAACACTCCAGCCCTTTGCATGTAATACATGTTTTAATAGAAAACATTAATTTTATAATACATAAAATGTTATATACTATAAGCCTATTTTTACAGTACAAATTTGAGTTTTTAATCGGGCTTGGGTCCAAAACTGCTGCTGTGGGTCAGGCTTGGGTCTGGCTTGGACAGAAACTGTGCCGGCTTATGTAGGGTTGGGCCTGATTTTTGGGCCCGATCAAAAATCTAGATTGCATATCAAGATGCACTGGGTGCATTCACACCTCTACTTGGAACTGTCTGCTTGAGATCCGATCACCCAGGACGCATGTTAATACCACATGAAAGTAATTATTCATAAGCTTAAACCAGACGGACCAACAAGTACATTTTCTTGTAAACATCAACTCCTGCTGGGATTTAAAGTGCTTCGCTGCTGTATCAGCTACAGTCGTTTCACACAGTGCAGCCTCACTGTTAGTAGTGCAGAGGCCAGACAGGGCACATCCTGTCCACTTAAGAGCACACAGAACAGCACAAATCAATGGGGTCAGCTCCATCACCCTAGAGCTCTTCTCACACTCTCCTGTCCTGAGGCAGCCAATGCTGATTACTGACTGTTGTCTGGCCTCGCAGCAGTCTCTCTGCCCTCAGTGTGGGTACAAACTTCTCTTTGGGCAGAGAGGTGTTGTGATGATCAGGTAACAGAGGCATACTCAGTAATGCCCATCTGACAGCCAAGGAGAGGAGGTTTGCTTATTTATTTTACAGCAACTACGAAAAACATCAAACACTGATAAGATATTCAATGATTTAACAATTTAATGGTGTGAATGAATTAGACATAGAGGGACGAGTCCAGTTAGTAAATATGATGACTGGTGATGTTGAGCTAGAATCAGCTTCCCCCTACATATGCTGCTGATGGACAAAGCGAATCTTAGCGATGACAGAAAGGGATGGGATGGCTTTTTGGTATAAAGAGGTAGTGAAGACAAAGCCACCAATAATATTGAAAAGAGAAGAGTCCCCCAGCGCAGGAATCTTTACCACAAAAGCTGAAAGAAATCCAAGCGTCAATGACAACATTTCAACATCACAAGTGGCACAGTAGCTCCACAACTGTATCCGACAGGGACCATCTAAAGGCAAACTGTTTATTAAACACGGAGAGATAGGGTGATGGTGCTCGGCCGCAGGAGTGCACACTCCAAATCACGTACACAACTGCTCAGCCGAGCGCCATGGAACCTCTCAGGCCACTACGATCTACAGCAAAGAGCTTTCATCAAGCCGCTCCGGACCCCGACTCACACATGTACAAACACACATGAAAGCATAGACGCACAACGCTAACACACACACACACACACACACAATGACTCTCAATATCACTCAAATACACTCAAAAATATGTCCCATTTAACGAAAGCATTCTTAATATAAGCAATCTTAACCAAAAATCTATATCATACAGTATCCTTTCACCCATGGATATGCATTATTGTAACAGTACTATTACTAAATGTCTATTTTAGTCAGTTCTTGATAGTAACTATGTGTTTGTAACCCTGTCTGTGTGTGTATATGTATGTGCATGAATATTGGGGTCTGTGTGGAAGAAGTGGTGGTCCATGGGAGAGCTTGATGAAATGCCTTCCCAAAACTCAGGGTGCCATGCGATCAGCACAGCGCTCGTGCACAAACACAGTCTAACCTCTCCATCTCCGGCCTAGAGGCCCAGCGTCCAACCCCGACACAGGATATAAGGAGAAAACACAGTTAGCAACACTCCTACTACTGCCTATACACCATGTACTGCCACTTACAATTGCTTTAACGTCTCTAGAAAATGATCATGTTTTACCAGATGTGTTTATCCATATGAACTTAAAAGAAGGAAATAACAGCTGGAAATAAATCAAAAGGGGTTTAACTTAAAATCTTTCCTGCTTAGAATGGGTGAAGTTAGTGAAATATTAATTATTAGAGTTTAGTTTTGTAATGTGTTACAGCTCAAGATATGGAGTAAGTGGATAAAACATCTAAGTAAGTAAAGGGCTATGTTTTTTAGGGGCTTTGTCCGCTCTCACCTTGCTCATCTTGCTCTTACTGTCAGCAGTCAGGAACGACATGTTGTTGATCTCATTCATCACCACAAAGTTCTGCTCCTCCCTCTTAAAGTTCTGGAATGAATAACACAAGAAAAAATGTTAGACGGCATAGGGGAGACAAAAATCACAAGGTAGAAAAAAAAAAACAAAAATACAACAGAAAACAGAGACTCACATGGGATTTGGACCAGAAAATGAAGACTTCTCCCACCATCCTGAAAAGTTCCTCTGCATCTGGGTCTGGACAGGTCAACCACCGAGCCCTGAAGACAAAAACAGCGATGGATTAACTCATGTACTTGGATTTAAGTCTGTGAGACCTGGTCAAGAGTTGGGGAAGGGTCATTACTTGTGCAGACAAAATTTTCCTTTTTTAATATGCTGATGTCAGAAAAAATCTGATCACATACATGTTTTTGTAAATACAATATATTTCAGAACCTCATATACCACTATACTGTAACACTGATGACATTTTACTTTCCATTTTAATCTAGAAAAAACACTCTGCTTGAAGGATTGATTGAATTTTTATACTGTAACACTGATGACATTTTACTTTCCATTTTAATCTAGAAAAAACACAGCTTGAATTGTGATTGAATTTTTCAGGTTTTTATTTTTTCTAGCTATAGCTTGAATTTCATGACATCTGAAACTGTTCATGCTGGTGATGTCAGTTTTAGCACTGAACACTTTTACACTATGGTATGTCGTGGTTTAGTCTCCACACCAAATAGTGTGTCCTTCAAAGTCGCCTGAAGGAAAACTATACTTCACGATTGTAAGTCACTAAGAAGTGACTAATACTTAGTAAGAAGCGTAATACTTAAAATATAATGCAGCAGCAATAATGCAACAGCAAGTCTATTTATATAGTTCATTTTAGCAAAAAGCCAGTTCAAAGAGCTACACAAAAAACAATAACTGAAAAAAGTGCAAAAGAAAGACATTATAAAACAAAATTTCAATACAATTAAAAGTAGTCATTAAAGAGTTAAGTGAAGAGAAAATTTAAAAAAAGCTTAAAAATAAGAAGTTACAGTGCATTGTGAGAAATAATTATTTGATTTAATAAAAGGCAACAGCAAACAGAAAAGTCTATAGCCTTAAAAGAAGCGAGAGTTGCAGCAGGCCTGCCGTTTTCTGGGAGTTTGTTCCATATACGTATATGATGCATAAAAGCTGAACACTGCTTGTCCATATTTAGTTTTGACTCCGGGGACAGAAAGCAGACTTGTCCCTCATGCGCTGAGAGATCTAGACAGTTCTTCATTTGGCCCTAAATCATTCAGTGCTTTATAAACCATCAGCATTTTGAAACAGCAGTTAAGTGTTGTAAACTTTTATCATGTTGTCTGCAAGCTCAGCTACCTGTTATTGTCCACATAACGGATGAGCAAGGGGTACAGAGCATACAGGTCCCGACACAGCACAGCAAACTCATCTCGGATGGTCCCATTTTCACTGTCCACCTCCGTCTTGCCCTCCATACGCAGGTGATCCTCCTCAGCCACCACCTTCCCTGATCGCTTCTTCAGCTTCTCCATGGTGGGAATGAAGTGGGATTTAAGCATCTCTGGTTTAGCTCTGCTGACGATGGGCTGGGCAAACACTGGACAAGGGGTACACATGAATCAGCTGCCGTCAGCAGTAGTTAGAGTGAGTATATTTTTTCTCCAAATATGACATATACAAAATGTAAAGAAGTAGCTTTCCATACTCTATAATACATGTACTGCTTGCATGAAAAGCAAGAATCACTATTAAAGGACATTTAAAGGGGACCTATGATGCTAATTTTTAGGTTCATACTTGTATTTTGGGTTTCTTCTAAAACACATTTACAAGCTTTAATGTTCAAATAACACTTTATGTTCCTCATGCTGGAACACTATTCACTCTCTGTCTGAAACACTTTGTTTTAGTGCCTGTCTTTTTAAGCTCGACTCCCAAAAAAGCCCATTCTGCTCTGATTGGTCAGTGTTTATGGGTCTTCCACATCTGCACTCTCAGCATCTCTACAATGTCTCTGCAGCCAGGCAATGACTAACGGAGAATCATGATACTTTCTACCGCGAAAAATCACTGATAAAAACGTCTAAATATAACCACACATGTTCCAGCAGGAACTGAATCCTGAACCAAGGAGATATGAACAAATTGGACAACCAAAACTACATGTTTCCCCAACTTTGCATGTAGCAGAAAGAAAAGCAGAATAGCTCCCAAAATTGCATCATTTATTACTGACAAATCAACATAATAAAAGGATCATAAGGTCTTTTATTTTAAAAAAAAAAAAAAAAAGCGAGTAGCTAATAAAAACTAAAGGGGGCTTCTCACTGATATTTCCAAGTTGCCTGAGTCGTGTCCTCCACCATGGTGGCCAGGAGATGTCTCACATCACCTGAAAGCCTTATTGTGAACCTTCTGCTCACTGACCTGCCAATCTCTTCATCCAGGAGGCCTCATCTATACCCAGGTTGTTCACCACAATCTTCATGATGCTACCCAGCAGCTGGTTAAGGTGCTCCGAGGTGACAGAAGTGCAGAGCTGGCCCTCCTGCTCCGGGAAATTCTCGCGGCCCCTCTCCCACCAGCGTGGGAGGTAGTTACACAGCATGGGCAGGGTGATTTCAATCACATGGGGCATTTCTGTGTAGCGAGCCCCAGACTCTGCCAGGTCATGAATCTCCTTCATCAGGATCTCCAGCTCTGGGATGTCAGGACACAGCTCCTCCACTTGGTTGGGAAGACCCAGAACTGAGGAGGGAGATGAAACAAAAGGTTAGAAAACAACTGGTGACTAACAAATTCTACTAATTTGATAAATTAACGTAAGGGTAGGAAAACAAGGCAAAAAACCCACTGGCTCTCTCTCTGGGAGTCTTGGTGGTGTAAACAGAAAACATGTTGAATTCGTTGAGTACTGGCTCGAGGAAGGCCACTGGCATAGCAGCAGCTAAGTGGGCCAAACACTCCCCCAAAGCTGGTCGCTGTCTGTCATAGGAGAAAAGTACAACCAAATCTTAATTACATTTCAAAGTCAATGCATATTCAATCAATAAACGCATTCATAGACATTTCTTGCCAATGACAAACTCTTGATAACAGAATGTATTGCTATTTTTAACAGCCAATAATCAGAGCTTCTGTTAACAGTAGCATGTGCTTCACGAATGAGGATGGGGGAGAGACTGGATCCTGATCCTGGACAGTTTCAGCATCTCAGTGGTTGTGACACTTTATTGTTTGAAAAGTAAAAAGAAACCTCAACAATCTGTGACCAGTGTTCTAAATTAGTCAGTTAAATTTTGTTGTATGTCTAAAATGGTAAGTGTCTTCATTATGGAAGATATTTATTTTAAACTGCACTGTCCTGCAGGAAAGGGCTGCACTTGGGGTGAGGTGTGGGGAGGCTCACGTGTTTGTGTTCCTGTGCTGCTCACATAGACACCGAAATGGCTCGACTCAGTCAATAAACCAGTTAAAGACCACTTGGTAAAATTATCATTCCCCATTCACTGTGTGTCACACATACTGAAATGTCATTTATTTTAAAAAATAATAATAAAAAAAAAGAATATCCAGATGCCTAAATTGAAAACCAAATACCTATCCAATAAACAAAAACCCAAATAGTCAAATATTTGGGTCCTGCCCTCATACAAACTTCTGATTTTGGACTAAATACATTGAATAGACTTGATGATCAAAATCCCACATACATGCAAATTGTGTTTGATGTTCATAGATCCAGAGCTCTCTACTCACTTCTCTGCATGTGGAGTCTTCACTGTGCCCAAAGAGTAGATACTGCACATTAAACGATAGCAGGATATCTGCAGGTCGTCCACTGAGGAAGGAGAGAAGAGAGGCATTAGCTTTGATGCTGTCCTTTGTGCCACTGCACCAACAGCCATGGAGGCCAAGAGATGGACCATTTCAATAGAGGCACTCACACATGACGTCATCTCCAAATTGGTGCTGGGCAATGTGGTCAAACAGTGACGTAAGCACTGGCAGCAGGGCTTGTGTGGTGTAGTTGATGTTCTGGGATACACCCTTCACCTACAGGAACACAGACACAAGTACAGGTATCAGCCAGTGACGAAGATTAAAATGCAAAAACAACGCAGTGCGGTGCTATCTCTGACCTGGTTTCGACTGGACACTTTGCCAAGTTTCAGATTCTCAACCATCTTCTCAATGTCATCCGCAGCACTCTCAAAGAACTGGCGCAGGACAGCCTTAACAATCTCAGGGCCTGATTTCATGACAGTCCTTGAAAAGAGGGACACAGAGAAAAGATTAAAAAAGGTATATATAATCTCAGACAGCTTGTTTGTATTTTCTTCCTGCCTGCGGTTATACTGGGGTGTGATAAGAATAGATTGTGAAATCACCTGGCATCCAGTGATCTTGAGAGGATGTGCAGACAGTTTACCACTGCACCTGCATCTGTTCCTGAAAACAGCACAACAAAAATGTGATTTCAAAGGTGTCCTACAATACAAATACAACTTTTTGAGAGTTCAATTTATTGTAAAGGCCAGCTTTATTCTTAAAAGAAGACTTCACCCCTCAAAATGACAATTTTTATATCAATTACTCATTGTGTACTGCCTTGAATTCATGAAGAAAACTTTGCATATCAAGACATCTGTTTACGAACTCTCTCACAACTCGTGCAATATATACCAAGTCTCATTTATCCTGTCATGTGCTCAGTAATTCCCAATCACAGGAATTTTCACTAAAACATTAAGATTTAAAACATATCAGGACAAACAGTCTCATACACGACTGGGTAGTGTGCCTGGGCATGAGTGTGAACTCTGCAAGGGAGCTCATTATCACATTTTAGCAAAAATGCATGTGTTTGTGATGTACTGAGCATACAACTGGATAAATTTGCTTTGGATTATACTGCAAAAGTTGTGTGAGAATTTATAAACAGATGTTTTGAAAGACCTTTCCTGTTGTTTAATGTGATTTCTGTCCAATTTAATTCATGAAGAATGTTCATTTTTAGATTCTTCGTTCACCGTGAAAGCATGCAAGAAAAACGAAGTTGCCTTCAAGAATTCCAGGTAACACGTGGTGAGTAACTGATATACAAATAATCACCCTGTGGGTGAAATATTTCTTTAATAGGAATGAATCCTACGAGCACTCCATTAAAACAGAAAACAGGACATACAGTTACATCACAGTGTGTTAAAAAACATTACCAAAATCAAACTACATTAAAACCATTCATTTTTACTCATCGCAGACACTATTTACTACATAACTGCAGCAACTTAACTCATAATAATGGAACAGTTGAATCAGATATTGCTATATAGTGCTATATTCCATTAAAATTGATTTCTTAAATGTTATACCATCATGATGCAGTTTGACTGCAGTGGTACATCAGGCACAGCAGTGCAGTTTGACTGTTCTGTAGCATATGTCCAGTAACCATTGGTTACGTTCAAGTGACTATCTGAGACACATGGTGGTGAAGGGGGAGGAGAATGAGGATAAAGCATATACATATACCCCATATAAGCCAAGCTTGAGTAGCTGTAGCACAATGCTGTCCTACCCGACGAAACTACAAAAATTCATGCTCAAATTACCACTCTGAGTCTAGGCCTTAAAAACAAAAAATACAACTTTATAAAGACATGAGGCCAGATGTATGGTATGAACTATACATATACACAGAAACCATACAAACAGAATTTCCCCACACATAAAACAGTATTTATAAACGAAGAAAACTCTGTGGAAATGTGCATACTTCACTCATACATCATGCCAGATTTACACTGTTTTCTAGAGATAGCTTCAGGTGATACAGGGAGGACATGAAATATTAGATGATAAACGTCATGTAATATCATCGTTCTTTTTATTTACACGCAAGTCATCAAATCCTCAGGTGAATGATCATTTCATTTTATCCTGAATTGTTAAGCACTTTGTAGTGTAGTTTAAATTCGAGCTCTACAAATTAATCATTTATCATCTCTCTGGTGTTTAAAAATGATAACCGAAATGTCACTGCGATGATGGTGAACATATACATACAAGTGATAAAATAACAATATTGGCAGCTTAATAGCCACAGCCGTGCATAATGACAGCTACTCTGTTGTTGGAGAGCCTTGTCGATGCATCACTGTCGGTTAAATTGCACCTTGCTAT
Source organism: Plectropomus leopardus (assembly GCF_026936395.1). NCBI lineage: Eukaryota > Metazoa > Chordata > Actinopteri > Perciformes > Serranidae > Plectropomus > Plectropomus leopardus. The sequence goes on along the minus strand of NC_142181.1, from coordinate 31,579,199 downwards.
TATTTTCACTGACAAGTCTAATAAGTGGTGGATGGGCACAAGTATTGATGATGCAAAACAAAGGTTAAGGTGTATTTCTACATCCATTTATGGCTCGATGTGGGAGTAGAAATGAGGCTCATGTGCCCAAATCCACTATGATTGAGATGTGTCAAACAGAACCTGGTTTCTGAATCTATAAATCTGATGAAAAAAAGTTAATCTACAGAATTGTATGCATCTGGCCTCAGGTTACAGAAAACATCAAAGCCAAGCAGAAGCTGATTGAAAGAGAGAACCATTAGATGAGGAGATCAAGCAAGAAGAAAGAAGGAATTATACAACAGTGATTTGTGTATAAATGGGAAGTTAGAAAGGGAGCGCAAGTAAAAAGATGTGGAGAAAAGAAATTAGACAGGAAAAACAGATACAAAGGGACAAAGATGGTGACAGGGCATAACGCTTTCATGCAGATTCCTTACCAAAGAGAGATACTCTGTGCCTCACCAAAGCAGCCAACTTACAGAAGATACTGAGGTAGGAGGAGAAAAGAGGAAAGGTAGAGGGAGGGAGAACAATAAGGGGGGAAACAGGGCAGGAAAGATGTTTGAAGTGACACAGAAAGCAAAAGGGAGGTCAAGGAAATTGACTGGATATTGCACAATAGGAGAAATGGAGAGACGTGGAAGAGGGAGAGGACTGACACTGTCACGCTAAAGTACTAAAGGAAAAGTCAAGAGTTCAAGTCACATAACTCACAGAACTGACCCTGAAAAACCTTCTACCCATGATTTTATGGAGCATACCTTGCAATCATCTCCTTCTCCTTGTTGGAGGAGTGCCCTCCACTACCCAACACTTTAGCAGGAGTAGAGAGGAAGTAAAGGCAGTGGTTCTTGAAGTATTGATTCACCAGCGGCAAAAGGATCTATGAAAAAAAAGAAAATTAATGACAAAAAACCCTCTCTAACATACAACAACATCATGCCATAAAACAGGCCAAAAGACCAATTTTACAGTAAACAAAATTGGAAAACAAAAAACCCTTTTTTTTCTTTTTCTTTTTTTGTCACAAATGTTTATTGTTACATAAAACATTCCAGTCCAACAAAAGATTGAGAACTGGTTAGAACTAGGAAATATCTGGCTTTTGTTGGTGAGGTTTTTTTGTGCAATATTTATTACAAGAATCGGTTTCACCATTTATTTTGAGATTTTACAATGCAGCATAAAAAAAAAAATCACTCAAAAAATAAAACTTGTTATGTCTGAGCATTTGTAAGAATTTTGAAATACTAATTTAAGACATTTCAATACCAGTTAAAGCCGTACTCGTATATTTATGAATTCAATGCCTTGTAAGACGTTTTAAGGACCCACGGAAGGCCTGATGAAGGGCAGCAGGATCGCATAGAGAGAAGACAGATGAAACGTAAACTGGAGGATCCCTCTCTAAATTACTATTTTATCAAGAATCATATGTGTGTATATTTAACCAAGACTGAATTCCCTGTAGAGGTGATGATCCTGTGACATCTCTCTGCAGGCAGACAAGCAAACAGAGAGCTTAACACAGCATCAGACAGCTCACCTTGGCAAAGAATTTGATCTCTTGTTCATGAGGGGACTTCTCCACTCTACCACTGCTGACCACAGCCTCTGTTGTTGAAAAACAGATGAAAATTAAGTCAACTCTATGTTAACAGGTGCAAGTTGGAGCAAAGTTGTACAAGATTATTCATTAGGATAAACCCCCTGAGATGAACTATCTGGTTTTCAAGGGGGATCCTATTATACATACAAACAACAATGAATAACAAGAAAGAAAACAAAGACTTTAAGGAAATGAAAAGACAAAACCAAAATCAATTAAATTATCAGCCTGGCTGATAATTGGGGCTAATATTTGGCATTTTACTGATTATCTGTATTGGTGTTTTATTTTAATGATCCCAGATAAAATTTATTAACTATTAAGTGCAAAAAGTGTCAGCATCAGAGAAACTATTACTTTGTAAAACCTCAGGAAGCTATTTTTATGTATTCATATCAATTTAAAGTTTTACTTGACTTTACAAAAAAGTTGCAAGGAACTTGCTGTATGACGTTGAAAGTTTCAGTTTTGATTCAACATCTGAAGGCATTGGAGTCCAAATATCGGTCATTAGTGTCATTAACTACTAATAATCTGTATTGGTATTGACCCGGTCGACTCCGACATAAAATACTGACTTGTTGTGCAAAGGCCTTTAAAAGTATACAATACATATACAAGCACTGCGCTCATAAGAATCTCAAACCACGGTACCGAGATGAGCGATGAACTCCTGGGCGATGTCCATCCATTTGAGGAGCTTCTGGAGGAAGCCATAAGCAAAACGCTTCTCAATGGAGGAAATGTCCTGCTCCATGTCCTTCAGTCCCCTGAGGATGGAAAGAAGACGGAGTAAAAAAGACAAGAGCAGAGAGAGAGAGAGAGAGAAATATTAACTGAAAGGAGAGAACATCCTGCTTACCTTGTCACAGCATATCCGTTAAGCTGGAGGAACTTGAGCAGGTCCTGGGCCTTCTCTCTGTCCCTGGCCTTCTCCTTAGCCGTCAGGGTGTCATAAGGCACAAGCAAAGGATGGGTGCCACCACCTAACAGAAGTAATTTTTAGTGTCAACAGACTGGCACCGTCACTAAAAAGAAACACCTTAGTTGAGGTTGTGTAATGTAAAAACTTGTCCTACCTTTGGCCTGTAGCTCCAACTTCTTCTTCCTGCCCCAGGTGTTGTGATAGTTCTCAGCCAGCTGCTCAGCCATAGACTGCATCGGGGGGTAAAGAAATTAAACAGTCAGGCTCCTGAAAAATGTCTATGAGACTTATCAGTGCTGCGGCAAAGAGATTCATACCTGCAGCTCTCTGGACAGGGCCATCCCTGTGATATCTATTGGCTGAGGGCTGTAGCCGTGACTGGGATCATAAGTAGCCTAAAAACAGAAAACACAGAATACAGAGCAGTCGTTGAAAGTACGGGTATATGTATCGAATATACTCAATGTATTGCGGCTTGTTCCACCTGCAATATACAAAATAACTGTATCGCAAACATCAAGTATAAATTGTGATGTCGTTTTTAGAAGCCATCGTTTTTTGGTTCTCTCGCTCTCTTACAGACACACACAAAGCAGGGCTTTCGCAGAGCTCCAGACTGTGACTATTTAGTCACATTTTATGACCATGGAGCACTACTGTGATTTGCAATACTATTAATACATGAATTGGAGAGCTGTTAGTTTGTTTCCAGCTTACAGTGAATTAATCATGAAGTTTAATGGGGCTGCGGTAACAGTCTAACTTAATAAGTGGCAGTGGCAGAAGTGAGAGCAGGTGAGGCGTGTGTTTGTATGCAGAGCTCCGATCGCAACTATTTAGTCACATTTTTTGACCACGGAGCACCTGTGCTACTATCATATTATATATGAACAGGGGAGCTATTTGTTTGTTGCCTGCTCACAGTGAATGAATCCTCACGGTTAAAGGCGGTATCTGTTTAACTGTTTGCAATGCTAATATACAACTCTTCACAGGAAGCTTCAAGTCTACGGCAAAAACACTGATGCGCCAAAACCTTTAAAATAAAAGTACCATGGGTCCTGCTTTGATTTATTTAATTATAATATTTTTTTTAAATTACTGCAGTTCATTCAATTCATTTTTTTTTTTTTACATTTTTGTAGTTAACATTAGTTTAAAGTAAAGTAAAGTAAAGTTTAAAAATTATTGAGATATATATTGTGTATTGCAATATCACCATAAAGTAATGCAATATTATTTCCAAGTCATATTGCCCAGCCCCAATGAATGTGTGTAACCGAATATGAATATCAGTGGGTCATAACAAGGATGTACTGTAAACAAGTAGGTCTGATTTTTTTCAATGTCTCTTTTTTTGTCTTTAGCGTTAAGCTGAGTTTTACATTATTACATTATTTCCACATTAAATAATCAATTTAAGGTTTGATAATAGGGGTCAAAATAGATGAATGCTGAAAAAAAGTAAATACCGAATCAGTCTAGACCAGTAAGAGCTCCATCATTGCATTTGTGGACCCTTATTGTAAGAACCATCCTTTCCAATAAACGCAAAACAGAAAAACATCATCAACCATTAATACTGAATGTTTTTTAACCCTTCTTTCTTGTACCTGAGCAGTTTGGGAGATTTTGCGTGTGGCAGCCTTCTTCTCGCCTTCCCCCTCCCCGTCCCTGGCTTTATCCAAGGTCCACTCCCAGGCCAGCATGGCTTTGATGGATTCTTTGATGGGCCAGCGATAAATCTCCTTGTCCTGAGAAACAGAGAGAAGAGGACTTGCACTGTATTTAGAGTGTCTGTAAGGATCTTTAGCATGTGGAATCAAAGATGAAAAGTCTGTGGCTCAGGAATTCTAGTTTGATCAGATCTGAGGGCACATTGGAGCAAATAAATAAACTAATAATCACATTATCAGGATACAGACTAGACAGCAGGTTAAGAATCATTACCTTTTCAGAAAATGTTTTGTATGGTCGGAGCATCGGGTGAGTCTTAGCATTCTCATCCAACACCTCTCCGTAGGTCCAGTTGTTCTGAATCTGAAATCAATTTAATCATTGCCATAATTATTACAAAGTACTGCCTTCAAATGATAAACAGGGACTTCATTTCTATTTGATGATTAACATTTTTCATAACTTACCTTTTCAAAGGCCCATTTGTCATGAGTGTGCTCTGCATACTTGTTGATGAAGGCATCCAGCCTCTCTGGGATGATGGTGCTGTGAATAAATCAGCTTATATTAAATATAAAATTATTGATTAAACTACAACATGTCATAATCTTTGAATCTAATATAAAAATTACTTTATTCCCTTTAAGCGCTTTGGGTCATATGTTGCCTGTCATATCCTCTTGCAGTTACTGATTTTTTGACATACATTCATGTATGTATAATCATGAGTTCAAAGAGAATGTACGTATTAATGTTTTCTTGTTATATTTCTAGTATCATTGCTTATAAAGATTGTTATTCTCAGTGTCTGACAACATTATGGAAAGGATCCCTACTGAGATAGACCTTTTTGTGAAAGAGTAAGTTTTATTGTGTGTCTGTCAACTATGAATGAAGTGTGTTTTACAATGATAAAATTACTGTTTATTTATATGGAGTTGGGTACGCTTGGTGACTGTGATTTTGGGGATGTATAAGGTAAATTAAAAAGGATCTTCCACTTTCATAAAAATGTATGATCCTCACCATAATGTTATCATACACTAAGAATAATAATATAAGCCTGTCAGTGGCAAAAACAAGCCATTTAAGTGAACGAGAATTGTCGGTGCACAAATATCCTCAGTGGGTATATTGCAGCCTTTTTAGCTATTACGTCTGCAGCAGTCTTCTTAATAGGCAACCAATTTAAAACATCGTCTCCGGTTGTCACTTAGACACAAGTAATAGAAAAATAGGGTCCAGGTTGAGTAATACGTAAGTAATCCTATATTTTTTTTTCCTTCTGTAGGCCACAGTGACCTCTGTTTGTACTGTCTTGTATTTTTCTGCTCACTTGGTGGTCTCCACTGGTTTGGGATCAAAGTTGCCTTCAGCATCCACAGAGGCCTTCTTCTCAGTGTGAGAGGAGTATGACGCATCCACATAGTCAGGCGGGATGGCTCCTGCTATAGCACAAAGGCAGGGCATGGCAATCTTGAAGAGCTCGGCATCAAATTTCTAGAGTTCGGATGACATCAGAGAAGCAGTATTAATTAGAACATTTAAACATGTGATTTTAAAAAAGTATTAACACCATGGGTGGACACCAGGAGATTCATCTCTCACCTTGTGCGCCAGAGATTCAAAGATTCCCCAGAAGAGTTTACGGGAGAGATGAAGCTCCTCCTCTGAGGTTACCCCGAAATTAGCCCATCCATTAGGCAAGCAGTAGTACTTCCAACAGCGCTCATAGTGATTGGTCAACAGCTAAAACAATTAAATCACAGAGTCAAATACAAACGAGGACATTTTTTAATAAATAGTAATTGCAAGGAAGCAGTTTCCCTTTAATATCTAGATATAACAACTGTACTAATCATGGTAATGTAATCTCTGTGTTGGTAATGCATACATTTCACAGACAAACATGGATTTAATGGATTGTGTGTGAATTTGTTGAATCTGTTGAATTTATTTTTATTTTCAATTCTATTCAATAAACTTTTTGACTGCTAAAAAATTAAAATAATAAAATTAAACAGGCAAACCTTGAGAGGCATCTTTGCATATTCGTTGAGGATGGGCACATCAAATACCAGTCGTCTAAGTAGATGCTGCAGCATGGAGGGTCGGAGGTACCTGTGAATGTCATCAGAATGCTTCATGATGAATATAAATGTTTAAACTGGGATAGTATTTCTTTTATGTACTTTCAGGCCCCTTTATTATTGAGTAATACATCCCAAATCAAAATTAAAAAAAAAAATCTAAACAGGAGATTTGGATTAGTACTGACTTGCAGAGCGACATGAGGCACTCCTCAATGACGTCCCTCTGAGCCTTGGTGAGGGCTCTGCCGCGGGACAAGCGATAGATGGTGTGGAGCATGGAGTCGATCATGATGGCACGGTGGTCCGTCCCAGCAAACAGTGGGGCACATTTGGTAAGCAGAGGCAGAACAGCTGAACAGAGGTAGCGGTTCAGTGCCAAGGCCATTTCAGTCGTACTGAACGCCGCCTATAATCAGAGAGGAAGACAGAAAAAATATTTGTTCAATAGTGCAAAACTAACTGATTTCTAGAGTTGACAAAAACAAAATGTTTTATTGCTTATCTTCTCCTACTCACCGTATCCAGAGAGGCTGCAGCTCTCATGTCAGGCAGGAAGCCAACCTCCAGCACATGGAGCAAGAAGTCCTGGTTGTCGATACCGTACACTCTGTCGAGGAACAGCACCATGGAGGCCTTGTGGTCTGGCACAAAACTGGCTGACATCTTAGGCTCAATAATCTGACTTTCTGTGGTTTGGACAAAAGAAAGCATATATGCAAATGATGCCAAAATATACCCAAATATTGTACATTTACACAGTGTTTCAAAACATGATTCCAACTTAGTATCTAACCTTTGCCATAAGCAGGAATCTGCACGGGCAAGCTGATGACTCCCACCAGGTCCTCTATGGGCACCAGAGACCTCAGGATGGCCCTGATCCTCAGAGCCTCGCCCTTTCCTGCTTGGATCAGCTGTAGATGTGGACAGTTAAGACATACAGTATAAAACTAACCACTGCTCATTAAACCGCATACTGAGCCACTGTACCTGGAGGCTTAAGAGAAATCAATGCTGTGAAAGTCTTTGTACTCACATGCATCTCAGGGGCGCAGCGACCCAGCAGATCGATGAGAGCCGAGTAGAAGGACATGATGGCATTTCCCAGATGAACACGGTTCTCCTCCTGCTGTTCCTCACCACCAAACCTGCCAATCAAGAAAATGTCTATTTTATAACTGTTTGTACCTAGCATAACTTTAAAGGGATAGTTTTTGATATTTTAAAGAAGGGCTGTATGAGGTACTCATTCATAGACGGTGTATTATATACAGTAGATGTCACCAGCATGCCCCCAGTTTGGAGAGGCAGGCAGGAGTACTGACACGGATGCTACGCTATGCACTGCTGTGGACGGAGCAGCCACCTAAAAGAAGTCCTACCTAAAAAAAAAAAAAAAAAAGTTTATGTGTAAACTATATTTAGAATATTTTCACTGTTTCACCTTGCTATCAGAAAGTGATTACAGGGAACTGAAGTCGTTAAATCACTCTCTTCAAAGCCAGACTCCGTTTCTAAAACAGTGATTTAAAATCACTGAACACAGGAGCTGCTGGTCTACCACTGCCTCGATCAGTTAATTTGTTTGTCTTATTGTGTGATTTTGACATTTAGAAGAGTTCGTTTGGATTCACCAAAGTCACACATTAAGACAAACTAATTAACAGCCCCTGTTTTCAGGGAGCCAAAATTGTCAATGTGGTGGTAAAGTAGTGAAAATATTGTACTCTTAAACTGTTTTAGGTGGGCTTTTTTTTTGAAGTGGCTAAATTGCATGTTGTTGCTGCCCCTGCCTGCAGCTTAATATTGCTTACAGACATCATCTGTAGGTAATACATTGACTATAGATAAGTACTCATACAACCTCACTCAAAAAAACAACCCTATCCCTTTTACACAAGAAAAACAAAACACAACAATGTCCATGTATTTATGTATCTAGATTACCTACTGGGCGAGAGAGTGCAGCTTGATCCAGTTTTGTATTTACAAACTTAAACGTGACTTTGTCTGTATGCATAATTTTCAAACCTTCTGCTCCATCACTTACATGAAGCGTCTGTCTTTCTTGACAGTGGGTCCGTCCCTTGCTGGATCCTCTGAGATCTTGATTGCGTCCTCCATGGCGGCCAGCAGACCATTACCACCCTCTCCTCTCAGGGCTGGGCCGAAGCACTCAGGGCGACGAATGAGCAGACGCACCACAACATTGGCGTTCTCCTCCACGCTCTCTCCTGTGAGAAACAGATATGCAAATGTTAGTGACAGTTACTCACACCTTAAAACAAAAAAAAATATTTATTACAAGAGGGTGCTGACCGTTAACAAAGACAGCAAAGCGAAGGAAATCCAGGTATCTCTCTCCTCCACAGGGGTTCCAGCCGATGTCGGGGTAGCCCTTGGAAAGGAGCATTGGACACATCTGCAGCCCACAGCCTGCCAAATATGTCACAACCTACAACACATGTGAGGGACACAATGAGAGATTATAAGATCACAAGCTGCTTGCTGTACACTTTCATTTGTTTTTCTTTCTTGTCATTTTCTTTTTAATTTTCTCAAACCATTTCCAGGTCCTGCTCTTGTAGAGCCAAGGCCAGCTCATTGTTGTCGATGCAAGAAGCAGCAGCCACATCCAGTGGTGTGGACCCACGCATACCTGCAGATGTACAGTAAAATAAGTCTGTATTTGTTTGTTCTATGGCAAAAAACAAATGCATCAAAATTTATTTGGTATAATGCACGGAGAAATATTTCTTGATGATAGAGAAGGTTAGAATCTGATCTTTGCGTCTTAACCTGTTTTGAAGTTCAAAATAAACCCAGATAAATCCACTTTTTAAAATAAAAAAGTCATTATGCACTGTCCAGCAAACAGTGTTATAAGTGTCTGACACTGACCCAAGCCGATGCCACTGTTCTGCAGCAGGTAGCTCAGATGGTCGAACATGGAGCGCTGGTTCTGCCGGCTGATACGACAGAAGTAACACAGGAAACGACAACAATTTGTCACCATTTGGGGGAATCGAATCTCCTGGAGAGAAAAGGTGAAAAGATAAATTATGTCTGGGCTGCAACAATTAAGTAATTGTCCAATAAATCCTTAAAATAGATTCTTGGCCTGAATAAGATAAACTTAAAAAAAATAAAAATCATCAGTTACCTTCGAGTCTCCTCCTCCGCCCAACACATTGACCATCACCTCCATGACAGTCTCATGCATACCCAGAGCTCTCATCAGATTGGGATGTTGGTAGAACACCTTGTTGTTCATGATGTTCCTGAAATAATTACAAAAAGATTCAGATTTATGTTACGTTTACTTTAATTTAAGTTCTGATGGCCCATTGGAAAACAATATTAGATGGAGATTTTAGAGCAGGTCAAAATGTCACAGAGGCAGGCATATTACACAAAAATATATTACTGAGGCCAACATTTAAAAAATACTACCAAAATATCCATCTTTATTAGATCTACAGATGCACTATGGGTACATATCATCTCGTCCCACACTGACCCGATGCTCTGGATCATGAGCCGCTCCTCCTCTGGGCCCATCTGGACAATGAGCAGCGAACGAATCTGTCCCAAACACTCGAGCAGGTCCATGGTGTCCTGAACAGACACGGCGTTGATGGCGTAGGCTTTGGGCAGCGCTCGGATCAGCTCGCCGAGGCCGTCATACTGCCTGTGGAGCAGGCTGAACATCAGACGCACCAGCTCAGGGTTCTGAATGAACGACTCCTGGGCCCAGTGGATCATGGTGTGGGAGATCAGCTCCTGCAGCGTGCCTTGGTAAAGATGTTACAAAGACAGTGAGTATGTCTTATGAGATTGCTATGCATTCTGTCATAGATAATTATTATTTTATACTATTGAATCATTTAAACGTAATCATGAGTAATTGTATGAATGCATGAGTCATCCATGGTCATGTTTCAGAGGCCTCAGAGTCCCTCGCTGTCTGCATGCAGGCCACAATACTGTGAGAGTAAGACCTTGCAGAGGTTTAGATTACATTGATAGGCACAGCTGTGTGACGTGTGAAATTTACTATTTAAAGATGAGTGATTCTTCTGTTACTTTAAGTTTTTGGCATGTCTCTGTCCATGCACATGTGTAGTGCCAAAAGCTTCTCTGATCAGATTTGTGTAATAAATATATATTCAAGTAAGGACTACTAATTACTTCTACTATACAATCATTACTTATAACAAATACTTATTCATTCAATGATTTTGTGTTATTATTCATCGAGTTTACTTTATCATTAATCAAAGTGAAGACCAAGAGTACAAGATTTTCTGCAACACATTTATAAAGGCTGATTTTGCTTCATTTGGACTAAGGTTGCCAATTAATCGAGTCCTTTAAAAATCATTTGGGTCATTTGGGACAAGTCATTTGGCTGTTACGCTTACTGGGTTTTAGCTCTTCCTCGGCCTCTGGTCTCTCCTCCTCCTCCTTCTTCTTGCGCAAGCTCTTGATTTTTTCGACCAGACTGATGAGTCTGCCCCTCAGTGAGGAGTCCACTTCTTCCTCCTCTGCCTCCTCCTCAATATGTATACCTGTGTGTAAACTTGGAAAATCAGCAAGCAGCAGGAGTAATTCACACTTGCAGAGTAAAAACACACAGGATCTTTAAAGAGCTTCTCACCACAGTGAAGCAGAATGTCATTATGGAACTCTGCCAGAGTGTCCCGCACCTCCTCAGGCACTGGACAGGTCTCATCCTCTGGACTGTGTTTAAAATTAGTCAGCAACAGAACCTTAAAGAGAAACCCAGTGAGACAAACCCATCAGCTCCTTTTGGCTGTTTTGCTTCCCCTTGTTTTACATTATTTATATATAATTCCTGAGGTTTCTTCAGGTCTTTTGCAATACAGAATGTACTTTTGTTGTTCTTCTTTTCTCTTCTCATCAGATCAAAAAACAATCTTTTGGGTATCAGCCCATCTCAATGTCAGCATCAGTACCTAATGGCACCTTTATTCTGTGCTTAATTTTCTCTGTAATAACAAAACTGTAATTTGCTGCAGAGGTGACATAGTAGACTAAAAAACAGTTCTTGGATTGCTGGGAAGCCCATGGAGCGACTTTGAAGCTCTGTGGCTGGTTTCGAGGCTTTTGGGCACTTCGCAGCACTTACACCTCTTGTCTAAAACAGTAGTTCTCATTCAGATGTGCTCTCAGATACTGACATTTGAAACCGATGCCTTTAAAAGTAGTGAACAATGTTTGGTACCAAACCCTAGTTAGCGTGGGAGGAACATTATCCAAATCAAATACATATTCAAATCTCAGAAAAAACATATGAGATTATGCGGAAGAAAGTTTCTGACTAAAAAAAATAAATCAGTACCTGGTCCTGTGGTGGTGAACGGAACTCGCGGGTCTTGCGTGCAGTCTCAGCAGCTGACATGGTGAAGGCTCTCATTAACTGGTTGTATCGAATGCGTTGGTTCTTTTGAATATCGTTGACAAACGTGTCTGAATATGCCACAATGGCCTCCACTCTGTGTCGCAGCTCGCAGTCGCAGAAGTACTGCAGGAGTGTGCACATCTGAGAAAGGTAAATAAAACAGAAATAAGAGTTTAAATGTGTGCAAATTAAATAAAAATAAAAATGTAGATATTTGAAGGATATGAACACTGATGTGCAGATGAATGCAGATACATAGCAGAGTGTTTAAATTAAGAAAATAATGACCTGCAGTTTGACAGACTCTGGGAGCTTCATCTGGAGTAATCCCTCTTCAGGACCCTCCTCCTCCTCTTTCTCTTCTGCCTCCACTGCCTCTGCCTCCTTCTCCTCCTCCGCATTTTCCCCATCTACCTTTCCTTCTTTAGCCTCTCCCTCCTCTTTCTCCTCCTCTTCTCCTTCCTCCTTGGGCTCTGCTGCTTCCTCCTTATCCTCCCCTCCCTCTAATTCTTTCAGCTCCTCTTCTTCCTCTTCACCGACCCCTTCGTCCTCCAACTCGGCTTCAGCCTCCTCTGCTTCCTCCTCCTCCTTTGCCTCCTCATCTTCTCCCTCAGCAGCTCCACCCTCCTCAGCTTTCTCCCCCTCCTCCTCCTCCTCCTTTCCACTGAAAACATTTGGGTCGATCATCTTGAGGATGTGCTTGGTGTCCTCGTCGTTGAAGATGCCCATAATGAGCAGCGTACTGATCAGCTTCAGGATTGGGACAAAGTGGAACTCGACACTGCCTCCTACCGGATCCCTCATAGCCTGGCTACCATCCAGCACAGCCTCTGTTAACATGCTGATCGCCCTGGTCTTCAGCTCCTGAGGGGGAATGATAAAAATGAGCAAAAGGCAACTAATAATTTCATCTTTACAATGAGAATTTTTACAATGCAACCTGTGTCTAACCTGCAGGGGGAAAATAGGACTGAGGGTGTACAAGTCAGGGTCCATGCCAACGAAGTTGATGGAGGAGAAATGCAGCTTGGGCCGTAAGCAGGTGTTCAGGCCGACACCGGGGAGGGAATGGGCCTTCTTTGCATCAGGATAAAGGTGGATGCTGAGAGTGTCCTCAGTCATGGGGACGATAAACTCCCGGTTGGTGCCCAGGCGTGCCCGTTTGGCAGACTCCAGGTGAATGCTGATGAGCAGGTCATAGTAGCCACTGCGGAGAGGTCCGGGCAGGTAGGTGTTCTCGATGGCGTAGAAAAGCTGGGATTCATCCACGTGGCTGCACAGGGCATGAGCCACTCGGTTATTGCCAAGGGCGCAAACGGCGCAGTACAGCATGAGGGTGTGGTAGTGAAACTTCATCAGATCCTGACGCTCTGACAGCTCCAGGATGTCAATACACCTGAGAGAAAAAGACAGACTCAGACATTAAAAGTGGACTGTGTAATCCCTCACAGGTCCAGCAGCTTCAGCCAATCATGCATCTCTTCATAAAACACACTTCATAGTATATATTATAATTGGATATTTTTTCAAAGTGAGTATTTTTTAGTATTTACTATTTAGTGTTTATTTTTAAGATTGTTTTTATTTTTCCTGTGGATAATTACAGAAGAGCTTTTATGTTATGTGTGGCTGTGTGAGGTTAGCTGTACATAAACTGTTCTTTATCATTTATTGCTTTATTATTGCTGCTCTTTATGTCTGCGTGTAAAGCTTGGCTGTGTGTAGCTGCTTAACGCTGCATGCATGACTATTTGTGCTAAATTCCTTATGTTGTTGCTGTGCTATTGTTTTGTAGTGGTGTTCTGCTGTTTCTTGACGCTTCGCATTGCTTGTGTTTGTTCTCAGGAGTTCCTGTTTGTTGTAGCTGTTGCTGTCTTTATGGTGTCCTGCTGCTGTTATGTGAATTTTATCATTTTATAGGTTTCAAAACATCTTGCCACAGTGCTTCAGTTGAAATTAGCCAGATGGCTAACACTGGCACATTTACAGATATGTTGATTAATTGGTGTTGTCCTCATAAACAAAATAAATGAAATAAAATGAAAACTGATCAGGCAACATGGGTAAGGAGTTATCATAATCCAATTTAAATATCCAGTCATTTTAACTTTTGACACCGGCTGGGATGACAAGATTATAATCATCAGGATTGTTATGATATCATCTAAGATGAATTCCCACATCCTATCAAGAATCAATTAAGAATCTGCTGCTAAACTGATCATTTTTTATCATTACTAACTTCCTGTTGGGGCTACTGATTCTGACCTGTTCTCCTCTGGGATGTGCAGAGCCATCATGATGAGAGGTTCTGTACACTCCACCATCCAGCCCAACCTCTCACTCACTTTGCCCACCTCCGGGTTGAGGAAGTGATTGGGCATACGACTCCAGATAACTGGGGTCAGCATCTGGACGTCCAGCCTAGGAGGACACTGGGGGACCGCGTTATTCCGCTCACTGCGGAACATGGCTGCTGAGATGGGCATGATGTTCTGAGAGGGAGAAAAAGCAAGAGGGGAAGAGGTGTTTACGATCATGGACAGAAAAAAGATAAACAATATGACTTGAAAAGGCAGAGAGCAATTGGTTAAACAAGAAAACAAGAAAATGAAGCAAGCATAGGATTTAAAAGAATGAGACTTTTTACAGAGAAGATTTGCATGCAGTGTGCGTTCAATCCATGTTGCAACAATTCCTATTAGACAGCTGTCACACGTTTATCTCTGGTTAGCAGAGCCTGATAAACTGTATCACACATTTACATTAAATAATAAAGAAGAGAGAGAATGAGAGGAAGAAGAAGAAGTAGGAGGAGTAGTAGAAGGAAAAAAGAGGAGAAGGAGAAGAAGAAGAAAAAACAATTCATTATTATTATTATTATCATCATTACTAGTAGCAATAGTATTTACTTATTGATTTCATTTGATTTATGATTTAGATACATATGAATTGACAAATTACTGTGACTGTGCCTTAAAAATTTATCCCAACAGAGACACATGGTCCCTTGTGTTTAATTTAAGTCCAGCCAGGTAGTTTGACCCCAAGATTATAATGTAGATCTGTATGGGGTGAGATGAAGTAGGCATGACAAATACTTTTAGCTATAGAAAGTGAATCAGAAGAGAAAAAATGACTTCCTCCCAGAAAATGTACTGTGTGTGTGTGTGTACAAAAGTAGTATCTGACCTTGAGTTTGCCCAGCTCCAGCTGCACCATGTTCTGATTGGAGGGCTGAACGAAGACGGCAGGAAACAGTTTGGTGTTGGGCTCCACCTGAAAGAAAAAAAACAACAAAAAAACAAAAAAAAAAACCATTGCGTTTTATGGCTCCACAAAGTAATATAAATCATCCAACTCATTTGGAGTCCAAAAAACATAGATACAAATACAAAGTCAACATAAGCTACATTTTCCCCACCTGGTAGAAGGTGTTAATCTCCTTTCCATTGGCTGTAAAGGTCATGAGACCTGTTGCCAGGTCAACCAAGCAGCCAACAACCATGTCCTCCTGGCTGAAGCGGGTCTGCTGATTGCTGACCAGGTCCCCTCCCCACACCATGTAGCAGTTACTGTGCTTCATACTGCAGAGAAACAGCAAAAACACCACTATTATAAATTAAAGTCCTTGTGTTAACAATAAAACTAAAAACAGAAAAATAAAAACACACAGATGACCAACTCTCATTAATAATAATAATAATCATAATAATAGACAGGACTTATATAGCACTTTTCTAAGTATTCAAAGATGCTTTAAATAAAACGCAAATAAAAACAAATATAAATACAAAAAGAAAGAAAAGATACAGAAAAGATACAAATACAAAGAACAGAATAAAAATACCAAATATATAATAAGTTAAGTTGAAATAGGATCCAGACTAATATTTCAATTTGATTGTGTTTTCATTAGAGTCAGAGAGGATGAAGACAAACTTAACATGTATTCAGCGTAGAACAGATGAGCAATTCTCATTGGATAATTGGTTGAACGGGAATTTAAAGTTATTGTATTGATTCAAAAAGTGGAAGCTGCCATTGCCAATGCCATACCCCATGCAAAAAAATCACATCGGGAGCAAAAGAACACAGATGTCTCTTCAAGTCAAAACTTAAAAATACAAAAGTTACTTCATCTATCATGTCTTCACAAATTAAAGGAAATATGGCATTTGTCTTCATTTAGGTCAAAGGGCTGAACTATGTTAGGTGTGTCAATCCAATGTGCCTCTCTGGAGAGCAGTGTGATAAAAATGTCACCATGTCTTACCAGTTAATTTTTTAAATCATTATTAAGTTGGAGAGAGTTCTGAGGATATGATGGCCTGGAGGCAGTTTTTGTGGTGTTACTTTTTTTTTTTAGATATGAAGAAAACATATAAATGGGAAAAAGAAGGGGGCCAAGTATTGACCCAGGAGGACACCACAGGATATTAGAGACAGTATTAAATTCGTTATTACTTTACTACAACTGTTACTTAGTCTGACAGTCAGGATTAGATATCTCTGAGAGACAGGTGGGTGACAAAACACAGTGGTTTAAATTACAACCTTTTAAATTTTAAACCAAGATTGATAATTAATAAACACAGTCAGCAAATGTACTGGCATTGCACTTGTAAATAAGACTAACCTGTCGTGTATGTTGCCTTTGTCATCTCCCACAGTAACAGTGACACTACGCACTTTGGAAAGGTCAAAGGTTGGATCATACTGGTGGTAGTCAGGAGTGACCCAGCCGATCCACACACCAGAGGGCTCCTGTCCAGCAAAGATCCTCACAGAGTAGTAATACTGAAAATAGAGAAAATAAGGAAAGACATAAGATAAAATCTAAATTAGACACCTAGGAGCAGATATTTTGGATTATCTGGAGATACTATAATAACATAAGTAGTTTGATGGAATTTAATATACAGTGAACTTTCAATAAGCAGGCTCAGTGAATCATGCCAGCCTGATCCACAGACTTTGCACAAACATAAATGATAATGTTGGCATGTGCTATAAATCTAGCATTAGTAGAGGACCATGTTTAGCTCACAGTGGTGGTATTCAGGATGATCTCAGGGTCATCTCTGTCATCCGGGACCACATCTTCCACCAAACGTGGCACCGTTGGAGGGGCAGGAGGAGGGGCGAGAGGTGTCATTGCAACCTTCTTAGCCTTGAAGAAGAATCTAATGTGCAAAGAAGATAACATATATTCAGACACTTAAATATTAACCCTTAGGGCCCATTTTAATATTACACACACTCATATCACTCTACACACAAAATGCGCTTTTCAAAATCAAGGTTTAAACTATTATACATTAATATTATTTTCTACTTTCACTGAGTTACATTTTTTAACATCGGTCCTAATCATAAATATCAAATATTCACTTATTTTCTGAAATTTTTTGTCATGATGCCACTATGTTTTTAGATAGGAAAAAAATCAGGTGAAAAATAGTCAAAGTTTGATTGGGTTTCAGTGGCACCCAGTACGAACGCAACAATTTTGTTTACAGTGTCTTTTAGCTTTAGCTGAGCTGGAAATTCTATGATAAAACAAAAATGCACAATCTTGTAAATAAGTCATATGTCATATGCATTAACACAGCCAAAATCTTATTAGAATGAAAAGCATGTAAAATGTGTGTACAGTCCCTAAGGGTTAAGAGTTCACTTGACATCTCTCACTACTGAATTCTGTTCTGTAATTATGGTAATTTTTCAAGAGCTAATCTGAAACCATATAATGTAATGTCAGTGAACAGGCAAGCAATAGTAGGTTTTTACAAACAAAGAAAAGAAGACAAAGGGGTAAAAGAGGAAAGCTGTCGATCAAACAATGCCATCTGAAACAGTCTGTAATTTAATATCAAGTTTTAAATTTATGCCATTTCAGCAACTGCTCAAACCAAATTAGAGGGGATGGGATGATCTTCTCTGAACCATGTTTTGTTTTACACTGAGAAGATGGATTGTTTACATACTCATCTGGACCACCATCTAATGCTCTGCAGGGTTCCCCCTCTTCTCTATAGACACAACCTGCAACACTAACCCTTTTTTCTTTCCCTTTTCTGACGCTGTGTCCTTCTCGTTTTCCACAGGGATCTCCTTTGGTACAGACGGCTCCTTCTTCTCATCTTCCTGCTCCTTGCGGCCGGCAGACTTCTTCAGAACTTCAAACTCTGAGTCCGGCTCCACCACCACCACCTCCTCCTCGGGTATGGTGAGGGCACGGGTGAGGGGGGTTGTGCCTGCCGGGATCTTGAAGGTTTCGTGAAACTGGACGGGCATGCTGAGTCTGAGGAACATCATGTCAGTGTTGGCATTCTGCGAGCCAAAGGTCTTATGGGTCAGCTTTAGACAGGGGGCGCTGTCCACAGTCCCGTCCACACGGGAGACCTGAAAGACAACATGTTTAAAGATAAATGATCTGCTTTTAAATTTCTAGCTTTTATTAAACATAAAAAGTGTCCCTGACTACGAAAGATAGGCTAACCAGCTTATTTCCAGGTACTAATAATATATGTGATAGATGTGGCTTATCACCAGCTGATCACGCTCATATGTTCCTTTTTGTACAAAATTAGCAGAGTTTTGGACTCCTTTCCTTAATACATTAAGTAAAGCGCTTAATATCTTTCTAAAACCCAGTCCCTTGATAGCTACCTTCTGGGTACCCCCTGCACCTGTCAGCATCTCTGAGAAACACTCAGACATTGTTGTTTTTGCTTCACTAATTGCCCGTAGACGTGTTTTGTTAAATTGGAAAAGCCCTAATCCTCCTCCCGCCTCATCTCGGTTGTCTGAACCCCATCTGATCCTTATTGTATCTAATTTCTTGGAGTTAGCATCTTGACTATCTTTTCTATGGTGTTCTTCTCCCTGTTCATTTGAAAAAAAATCTTCATTTTTTGTTATTTTTGTTCTTAATTACTTTCTGGGGTTTGAGGTATTAGGATAAGGTGATGTTTTGTTTTTCTGGTCTGCCACAGCACAAAGAGTATAGGGAGGGGAAGAAACACTGGAGCATATATGTGTACTTTGTATTCGATATTTGTACAATACAGGTTCCCAATTTATAAATGAATAAATAAATAAGTGTCCTTGAGTACTTACCTCAATATGATTGTGATCGGTAGGCACAGGCACAAACTGGGGCAAACTTTTACTGAACCACATGGTAATATCTCGCTTCATATTGATGGCGAAAGGCTCAAATCCTTCCTGCAGGCCACAGATGGCAAAGTAGCGCAGGCTGCTGACATTCTGCCCAAGATTAATCCGTCCAACTTGAGACAGGCCCAGGGCACACACTGGGATAAAACCTGAGGGGAAAAACACAGGAAAGCAAACGTTAAAGTATTTTCTAACTGCTCTGAAGCTGTGCTGATATTCTACACACACTATGAAGTAACAATTTGTGGCAAACAAGTTTAATGTATATAATGAGATACTTCCTTTATGTGACTGCTACTAATGCTGATCACAAAAGGTAAAATGACTCTTACCTTCCCCGATTTCAATGTCTTTGAAGGCCATCTCTGAGCCCGAGTCACTGATCAACATTTCTCCGTTGAGCGTGAACATTATGTTCATCTCAGTCAGGTCAATCATACAACCAACTACATCACCAGACTGCCACTGGCGACCGAAGGGTTCATTCCCAATATGCCATCTTTGAGCCTGGAAAGAGTTACATCAACAAATTATCTAAAAACATACAACTTTAAATTTCCATTTAAAAAACTGAGACATCGGTGTTAAGACTATAGCGTACTCTAGTGATCTTTTCTGACTCCTTCAATTGTCTTGGAAAAAAAGGTGGGCAATGCCCAAACATTAAATAAAAAAAATCGAGTTGCAGTTGACAAGAACATGAGAGAAGTTTGCCTTGAGGGCTTTCTGGTAGAAATCCACTCTTTTGAGCCGAAACCATGAATTTTTTTCCCTAATTTTAACCAAGAAATCACTTCTGGCAGAATGCTATCTTGACTAACCTATCCAAACAGCAATTTACAGTCATGTCAGTCCTGATTCATTTATATGTGTAATATATATGTGTTGAAGGAATTTAAGAAAAGGTATTAAGTGTATTTTTTTACAATTTATTTTTACAAAACATGGATGTCTCACACACATTTGCAACCTGGCAGCACAGAAGATTTATACAATCACCACAGTGTCAAAAGATAATATCATATTAAACATTGTGTCATATTATGTGGATTTTTTTTGGCTAAAAAGTGTTTTGTGAGGTCACAGTGACCTTTGACAACCAATGAGTCCTTTTGGATGATTGTGCCAAATAACAAAAAAAATCCTCCGGGCGTTGCTGAGATACTGTGTTCACGAGGACAGATGGACAGACATGCCAAAAACGTATTGCCTGTGGCTGTCACTGGTGATGAGGCATAAAAAGGCATAATTTTGCTTAAGTTTGGTTTTTTTCAAGCCCAACAAATCAATAGTCTCTCCAAAAGGTCTTTAAATTCGATATTTTGATTAGCTTGAAAGTAAAAAGTAGATTTACTGGACAGATTCCAAACCTAATCTGTTCATATTCCATTTTTTTGGAAACTACATTATTTTGACATTTATATAGACTTGAATTTTCCAGTCTACACTTGATTAAACTGGACAGACACTCATTCAGTCGAGGTGAACCAAAGATGTAGACTGACCTTATTGCCATTGAAGACGTAGGCCAGTTCATCAGCTCCCAGCTCAGTGTCAGAGCGGACACTAGGACGTGCCCAGCCCACTCTCATCTCACCGGTGGTCACAGCCTCAAACTCAAAGTACCACTTCCCTTGGGTGACAGCATACGACCTCTCTGCCCTGAAAATTCGTACCTTGTCCCCCCGGGTGTTCTCAAGGCCGTGGCCAGCTGCAGAGAAATAGGGGATGGAGCGAGGTTAAAGTGTGCTAAAATTGCATAATATTCTTCATTCAATCCCACATGTTGGTATGATGTAATCTGACTTACTGCTCTCCTGATCTGGAGGCTCGATGTTGTAGCCATAGCCAATGAGGGTGCGGACAGCGTTGTTAACACTGTCTCGGTTGGTTTTCTTAGTTCTCTCGTCCAGCAGGTTGTAAGGTACCAGACGAGGGTTTCGCTTATTCAAGATGTCCTGAGAAGCGGAACAGAATACAACTTAATATAACACAGAAAGTTTCTACAGCTTATTAAACAAAATCAATTAAAGAAATTATCAAGGACTGGAAAAGAATACCTGCACAATACTGTAGGTCCATCCTTGTCGTACCCGATCCCTTGCCCAAACATTATGCCCATTTTCTGCCAGTTTTTCTACAAGCTGGTTCTGGTTTGGTGTCAGTTTGACATGGTTGAGGTCAAGGGGGGCAGGCTTGTATCCATTGGTCATCACATAGCTAGAGGAAAGACAAAAGTTCACATTCAGATGTAAACATTACAGATAATGTAGAGAGTTCAAAGCCCAAAATACGTTTGTCGACATACGTTTTGGGCAGCTTGATCTTCTTGAGATTCTCCTCTGCTTTCTCATCACCCATACCAACATGGCAACCCAGCGCCAGGAGAGTCCTGTGGGATGCAAAAGGCATCAACAGCTGTACCCAAGGACATAAAATTCCTCCTCTCACCCCGACATCTCTCAAATTGAAACCTTAATGACAAACTCACTTGAGAGTCTCGCCAGACATCTGCAGGTTGTAGTTCCTCTCCGGTTCAGGGAGACTCTGGAAGTCCACCAGACAAGGATGGAGTTTCTTGTTGTCATCCCTGAACTGTGGAGGAAGATGATGGTAGGTTAACAGAAACAACAGAGCCTATCCTACACCTCTGTCATCAAGATTTATTTCAGTATTAGATGGGGTGAGTTAACGTGTATTAACGTTAACTCACCCCAACGTGTAAGCGTCCACTACATCTCTGCATTTTTACTAGATACACTTGAAATCATTGTTCTCTGTTTGCTTTAACTGAAGACAATAATCAGTAACATTTTTAAAATGACGCCGGAGTTTAAAGATAAACATCATTAAATTTTTAACCTGGACCTCCTTTTCCCATGTTATTTTGTTTTTAAGTGAGTAGTGGAAAAAATTAGCCCAGTATTGAGAAGGACAGCTATGGCTGCCAGCGGTTAAACAGGCTGCAATGTAATCCCTGCAGACAATTGTGCATGGAAATGACCCTACAGAGAAAGGAAACGTTTTTCTTTACTTTCTCTGATCCGATCTATTTGTAAGTGCGTGTTACCATGTCTCGATCAAGAAAAAATCTTATTTAAAATCTTACAGACTTTTCCACATTGTCAAAATCAGCTAAATAGTCAGTAATGTGATATTGAAAATCTTTTAGATAACACAAAGCTAGGCTTTCTGTACTTCAACACAACAAACTCTACCCAACACTTCTCTCACCAACTCTCACTAATGTTTCCACTGTTGTTTTTCGTGCAAAAAGTCACCTCTCACGAGATTTAAGAATGTGACTTCTCCTTGAGCAAGACTTGGTTACACACAACAACAAGCAGACCAGCGAAAGGTAAGAAAAAAACTTTTCATTTCTTTGTGGGTTTTTTCCGTAATAAAATCAGTTTAGATTGACAAAAATTTATGGTGCACAATTGCCTGCATGGATTTCATTGTAGCCAGTCTCTTTGTTGGACCAAATTAAATCTGTTTGCTCCATTAGTCCCTTTGACATAAAAACATTGGAAAAGAGGGACCAGGATTTCAAATACCAAAGCTTCCCTTTAAGGTGATACACATATAGAGTCACATACTGGGCCCCTATATTAAACAAAGAACTAGAGTCTGATTTTTATTGCAAAAAAATACACACAGTTTTGAAATATTACTCTCACAATACCCAAGAGCTCCAAATCATCTAAATCTGAGGTTTTCAAATCAATACTGTGGCGTCTGTATTGCAGTGCTGACTCCATACTCACAGTCCCATAGGTCCAGCCCTGCTCGATACGGGTGACAGCCCAGAGCTCGTGAATATTCTCTGCCAGCTTCTCTCGGATACGCTCCAAGTGGGGTGGCAACACGATCTATACAGCAAAAGGAAGTCAGCAACATAAATAAACTAATATAGCACATACTCTAATGACATGATCAAAGTGTGATATTAGGTTTCGGGGCTTTTACCTGAACCGTGTCCACAGGGCAAGGGGTGAACGAGGTGTGGGTGAGGGACTGAGTGGGACCCAGCAGGTTGCGTACTCCTTCGAAGTCATGCTTGTACTCCTTGATGGGTTCGATACGCATTCTCTCCCGTGGCAGCAAAGCCTCGTAGCACGGGGCGTAGCCAGGCGGGGGCATGAACTTGAAGTCTCCATGACGACCACCGAGGAGGAACCGAGCCCTGAGGTAATGGAAAGAGAGTCAGTCCAAATCTTAATCTATTTGACAGAGAGATCTTTTACATTACTTCTATCCTTTATGGCAACAGAGACTTGATCTTTTTAAGACTCATAATAAAGAAACCATCGATTTAATCTTTGTGCCAATCCCCAAGCCTGTGTTTCCCTCCCTGCGCTCATCAGTCAATTTGCCATTAGCACCATCTCAGCACTGTGAGGGATCATTACACACAGCAGCTGTAAAATCTCCTCTGGGGGAGAAGACACTGTAGGCTTCAGGGGGATTATTTGAGAGATCATTCAAAGGTCTGAAACACATTTTAAGAATAAGAATTGAATGAATTAATAGTCATGAAAATGCAGGACTTTTTCAAGCTTTGGTTTTAAAGATATACTATGCAGGATTTTCCTATAGACCAATATATAAACTTACAGGAGAAGTAATCACTCAATCATCACTAAATCTGTGTGTTTTTCTGCAGAGACTCTGACGTCTTCCTGTTTTCACTTGTTTTCTGTACTCAGGATATTTATGGGCATGCACCTCCACAGCGCTCAGATGAAGTCGGTATTATAGAAAGGTAGAGCCCAGGTACCAGACTGTAAGCAGCAGGCATCCAAGAGACACAGCACTGAAAAAGTGCAAATATACCGAGGCAAAGTACATTTGGGTTAGTGTTTACTTTTAATTTAACCTGAGAGTGTTTACAAACAGTAACCAACAATCCCACATAGCATACCTTTAAATATTCTGCCAGTTGTTATATGTTGCAATTCTTCCTGAGTATTCCCGTATTATGAGGGTGCAAACTTGTATCTAATCGCATAATTTGAACCTCTAAAAATGCTGTTACAATTCCTTTTTGTCTGCATAATTGCATTGCATCTATTAATTTATTGTTGTACTGGTTATATAAAGACAGAAACACACAAATCAATAACTATTAATAAATAATTGAACACAAAATGATGCAGCTTATTTTTGTTTTTCACTCACTTGACTCCAGCAGAAAAGCTGATGGCGGGGAAGAAGAGGCCATCCACATTGAAGTTTTCAAACATGCCCTGAACTGGGTGGCCATTAATACGGAAGGAGATACTCGGCACGCTCAGATCCAGACAGCAGCTGACGACATCGTCTGCAGCCAGTGTGTGTGCATTGGGTGAGGCCACCTGGCGGGGCACGGTACCTAAATGGCAGAACAAAGAGCGAGAGGTCAAGACATGCAGCATGCTGGAGAAAAGTATTGTTAATAAGTTAGGGGAATCTTCTTACCTGACCACAGGTGTAGTCCATCAAAGCCATAGGAGTAAAGGTCATCTCCCACACCGTTGCCTCCCCAGCCTTCTCCTCCTCCAGGGTAGGGGCTGTAGCCCTCGGTCATAGCCCAGCCAACACGCAAGTGGCTGGCCTGCGCCGTCACAAATGCTTCCACATAATCTACCATCATCTCAAAGTACCATTTCTTATACTGCGTTGACCCCTCACATGTACCCAGGAAGATGTTGGGTCTTACACTGAGCACAGAAGAGAAGAGAAATGAACATTACAGATAACATTCAATAGAGTGTATGATGAGGTGTTTTTTTTTTGTTGCAAGAACAATGAGTTAAAGAACAGACAAGATCCTGATAACTAACAGTCTATAGTTTTTATATTGTATAAAAACTTAACAGTAGTTCAAGTACCTGGTGACATAGTTTACAATGTTGGTTTGCAGCAAGAGATCACGACCTGGGAGCAGGTTTTCAGTGATGAGGTTCTGGTTGGACCTCACAGCTACACCGTTACACACACACAGAGAGCGCAAGACATCGAGGACCTAAAAACGGGATTGAGACAGACATCACTATCACCTCTGTGTTTAAATGTGGTGGACAGTCCACACTGTCGTAACAGTGGTTACAATTGCTGAAGGAAATCCTTAACCAAGAAGTGTTTTTTAATTAGCCAAATACACCTTTAAGATGCTTTAATCCTTTGAAACCAGAGTCAGCATCACTTTTCTTGTGCTGCATTCAAACCCCTTTCGAACATTTTTAAAACTTTGAAAACTTTTATTAATGTCTTGCTAAATTTTGGGTCATTTCTTCTTAGGCTGCACAATTCCTTCTTCTCCTGTTTTTGAACAAATTCTAGCAACTCTGCTCAGATTTTAAAGGGGTAACTCTCCAAATCACCAGCTGCAAAAGTGTCTGGTGAAGTAGGCAATCCTGCCAGCTGGAGCCGATTGATTTGCTGCTGGCTAATGTTACTTTCCCGCCCTGTTTCTGGCAGTGAAAAAATACAAACCTTGTGGTTTCTTCCATGCTTGTCAAGGAGAGAGATGATAGATTTAATGTGGTTCTCCTGGATGATGTTCAGAACCTCAGGGCTTTCAATCAGCACACAGTACAGCACCTCAAGAATACCTTAACGTATAGGGAATAGATGTGATCAATTCCTCTTGGTTACTGCATCAATTGGAGAAAACATTGCAGGAATAAAGCTCGTACATTGAGGCATCATTAACAATACTATGGTTCAAAGTAAGTAAAATGGCTTAAAAATCAACTACATAAAACACTTCCTATTAAAGAAGGTAAAAAGTTATCTGTCCAGATCTAGACAGAGATTTGTACCCAAGGATCTCATGAGCTCACAAACGTTTAAAAGTTTAAGCTGTATCCGATGACTACAATAAGTCCAGCCAAAGCTTAAAAGCAATTAGTCAGTCCTAAGTGAGGCACATCTGATACCTGAAGAGGCCTCCAGACGGTCCAGCTTGCTGACCAGCCAGTCCAAGTTGTCACAGAACAACGCACAATTAGAGCGGTTCCCTCTAATAAGAGAAGCTGTTCAGAGGAGACACAGACAGTGAAATGTTACTGTATTCAATATAGAAAGCATTTAATTTTAACTCTATAGTGATTATTCTACCCAGCAGCTCATAAAGAAGGTTGACGATCTCCTTCCAGGACTCTGCAGCTTCCTCCCCAGCAAATTCAGAGAAGTGGGCAGCAGTGTTGTAGACGTTCAGGCGGTCGATGCACTCCAGCACGATGGTGATCATTCCCTGAAAGAGAAAGAAAATAGAAACATAAGGAGGAAGGTTAATCACACATCATTATTATTATGTATTTTGTCGGCAGTATTGTGGCTTTATGGTTAAGGTTAGAATTAGGGCTATTCTAAGGCTATGTTTCAACCAAGCTGCAATTAGCCGCAGGGTTTTCCAGCGGTGTCAGGTCACTTAAATGGCCCACTTGCAGGGAACGGAAAGTGGAGAGAAATCTCCCAATCTCAGCGACTGTCTTTGTCTTTGGTAGGTTTGTTTATGTTGGCTTAAAAGATATATAGAATGTTTTAAGTAAAAGAAAAGGAAATGATTTAACAAAACTGCAAAAGGACATAAAAATTCTCAGTAGTGTCAAAAATGCAAGTTCCCCTTCGCATAGCAAATGTATTTTGGTTATATGAAGAGACAGCAAAAATCAATAGCTATAAAAGTCTGAGGGTGTGTGATGCAGCATGCAGATTACCTCCTCTTGAAAGAGGTTCTGCCGGTTGCGGAGGGAGCGAAGTTTGGTCTGCTTCTCCTCATGCTCCAGTTCCTCCTCGGGAGGACGGAAGTAGAAGATGAGATCCTGAAGAGAGAGGATGACCCCCTCCAGAGGAAGTGACACAGACCCTGGTGACTTGTTCTTTCCACTCAGAGAGTCCAAACCCCTGCAAGAACGCAAACAAATCAGCAACAAATGTAAAAGCATGCTATAAGTATCATAAACAGATTAGCAAATTGAAGATGTCAGCTCATGCTGGTAAGATCACAGCATTCTGTCATAAAAAGGAATTTTGTTCTCATTCTCCACATCTAAGTATATACTTACTTGATGAACTGTCTGAAGAGGCCCATAGTGCTGAAAATCATTCGAGCAGCCTGGGACTCCTCAGTCTGGGAGCGGGACACCGTCAGGGCATCGTCCATATGACCCTCCTGGTGCAGAATGACCTGGGGACATGGACGGCATAATTACATTACAGATGGTATACCACAGTTCTCTCTGTCCTTCTCTCAATGTCTATCTCTGGTGGCTGTGGCATTTCATTCATTTAATCAAACCTTTCTTTAATGCTCTGAAAATCAATTAATCATTTTCAATGATGCCAAGCATGAACAGACATTAAAAACAATCATCAAGCAGTTAGAACAGAAATAAAATTATACAAAACAAAAAGCAATATTAGAAATGTAAATAGCTGAAAACAAAAATACAGGATAATAAAAATGTTATGTACAACATGTAAAAGTATAATTAAAAACATTTCCACTCAATTAAAACAAGATCTGAAATAAGGCATTTGAACATCTAGTTATGTCGGAAGAGTGTCCGAGTTGAATTATGCATCTGCATAAAGATGAAATAAACAGGATTTGAACGTAGGGACAGTGTCATTTATATAAATTGAGAACAATATGGGTCCCAACACTGAGCCCTGTGGAACACCTTTAGTAATATTTAAAAAATTGGAATAAACATCATCAATCTTTACACACTTTAATCTGTTAGAGAGGTAGTTTTCAAACCACAAGCAACTGAGGGAATCAAAACTATAAGTTTCTTCAGAAGTAATTAATGGTCGACTGTGTCAAATGCTTTAGACAAATCAATACACAGAACAGCACAAGATGTTTTGCTATCCAGGGCCAGTGCCTTGTCATTGAAAACCAAGGAAGTTGCAGATATGGTAATGTGAATAGGCCTAAAGCCAGACTGATAGGGAGCGAGTACGGAAAACAAGGAGAGATTGGATCTGAGCTTATTATTTTCCAGGGATTCCAAGATTTTAGCCAGGGAACACAATTTGCTATACAGCTATACAAGTATGCTTATCTTGTCCTTGAAATACTGGGAAAGTTTAAGAGCTCTGTTTATCTCAAATGCCCTAAAGATAGAAATACAACTTTTGCATATCCCCCTCTATTAGAATTTTCCTAACCTTTCTCTTCATCATCCCCAAACGAGCAGCTTTGGCATCCAGGGCAGCATACGTGAGCCACAGGCCTGTGGACACATGCTGGACGAAGCACATGGACTCTCCATACTTTATCTCTGGAATGCCCATCCCCTCAACATCACGTTTCTGAGCCACCTCCACCTTCTCCTGCTCAGGGGAACCAGGGGGAAAGAGGCGCATGGGAGAAAATCAGAGAGGTCTACAAGAGAAGAAATCGTAACATAATAATGGATGGACAGAACAGAAATGGAAATTCTGACCTTTGACACACGGAAGCAGAAAGCAGATAGTTTGGTGTTGGCTCTCTCTGGGTCGACCACCAACAGACCCTTCTCCTCATCCATACACAGGTACCGGCCTGTGGTGATGTGGCGAATACGGAAAGACTGCCCCCACTTCATGTGGCTACCGCTCCAGCTGCAGGAAAAAAGCATAAAAAATTCCCACTTATTAAAAGGCCAACAAAGTTTTATAATTACGAAATCACCCTCCTGTATTTGTTGACGAAAACTTTGTCCTTGTGGTCTGGAGGTTTACACATCAGCTGGCCACAATAACCTCCTTTGTTGGATGATATATTGTACTAGATATAATTGATATAAATAACATTTCATGCCACTGATGTAATGATGATATAACAAAATAATAATGAAAGTACACCCTTTCAAAGAGCAATTAACTCTTAATAAACCAGAAAGGACAGTAAGACATGTCTCCGCATATATTTCTTTCTGCTCATTCGGCTTGGGTGCTTCATCAAAGAAAATCTTGGTTTTTATTCTGGCATTATGTTGGTTAAAATTTTGGTGACATTCTTATGTAAACACAAGGGCAATATCTTATGATATATGGACATGATCTTTATCATTTTTGCTGACCTCGATAAAACCACAACATAATCATTGTGACCGTCTATTTATATACAATTCAATTCAATTTTAATTTATAAAGCTTAATGGCACAAATTACAATTTGCCTCAAAGGGCTTTACAGCATACAGCATTGCTCTTTCCTTCGACCCTTACAGCAGATAAGGAAAAACTCTCCTAATAAAAAAGCCTTTAACGGGGGAAAACATTTATTTAACTTTAACATCCGTGTAATAAGTTTGATTGTAGTTGAGGACTTGTAGTGCATATCATCTTTCTCCCCTTTCCCACATTACCTGTTTTTCAACTGATAACTTACTGCCAATTATAGACAGGCAAAATGCTAATAGAAGGAACTTATTTTAACAATGTTTATGTGTATGCAGAGATTGCTCAGTTTCAGTATCACTCACAGAAAAGTCTGTCAACAAGCATGTCTGGCACAATGAACTTCAATCTCTTTTATAAATGCCTGGAGGAGACAATCACCTGATTCTGAGAGGCTCCAACCTCCACAGGGACCGAGCCTGACTGCACACAGCACCGCCTTCATAGTGAGCCATCCTGTAGCAGCGTCAAGGCAGAGATATGTAATACAACCATATTGTATCAGATGAACAGGACATTTTTATGCTCAGAAACGATCTGCGTTCTCTTCCTCTCACCTGCGCTTTTCCTCTCCTTCCTCTGGTGTAGCGATGGCCAGACACTCATCCATGTGGCCATGGAACAGCCTGAGAACGTGACCTCCTGTTAGGAACCCTGAGGAGGAATACGCACCACAATTAGATACGTACAATACATCAAATACATCATTTTTCACATAAAAAACATTTCATGGTTCCAGTTTCTCATATGTACTGTATGTAATAGGACTTGCTGCTTTTCCTTTTAATTACTTTGATGTTGTAATTTATTTAAACCTTTTTACATGTGTGCTTTCACTTTTAATACTTCATTATATTTCCTTGAAATCTAATGAACTTCGTTTTCGTTTATTAAACAGTAGGCCTAAATTAATTTCACTCAGCAGAGGTTCTTCTCTGGATGGTTAAGAACATTTGGTGCATCTGGAGTTAGCTTCTCTCATATTTAAATAAAGATAATATACAACAAATTTTAAGAGAATGTTGCTGCATGAGGCCGAATGTGTACTAGCGTGTTTAAGAATTGCAGGGGCTGCACAGCATTGGTAGCTGTTGAGCAAAATGTGTAGAGCAGGTTTGTACCCTCAGCTAGTTCACATCCTGAACTAATTGGATTCATGTTCCACAGAGTTTGCATGAAGGAGGCGTCAACCATCAGATCCCCACTGGCGTAAGACAGGTGCTGAGCACGGGAAGAGGGAAAAAAATGAGTTCATCACAGCTTATACATGTCTATATCTTCCATTGTGTAACAGCAAAGTGGACGGAGTATGAGGAGTCTTACCAGGTATCTCTCAGAGGACACACTCACAAGAATGAGGTCATCACCCACCCTGACCTTTTCACCTTCTGACCTCTGCTTAGAGGCTGGATGAATGGTCCACCAACACGCCTCACCTGCAACAATAAACAACTACCTCAGTTTTGCCCCCAGAGATTAAGACTTGCAACTCATATGTTCATGCAGATATACTGAAACAAAAACCCTGCATGTTCATCTACATTATACTGCTTCCTCACAGTAACCATTGCCATAATGAGACTTGTAATTGTCAGCCAAACTGCAAAGTGAAAGAAATCTGCTGCTATAAAAAAGATGTGCACCGTCGACTCCATTTATGTCAATAGTTCCAGATGGCCAACTCAGCAAAATTCAAAAACCATATTAGATTCAGAAAAACAATTTGAAAGTACTACTAAAGGATAATGAGTTTCAGTAATCAGTTGAATGCAGGCTCACAAGAGAGCATTTTGTTGCATCTTGAAAAAAGGATTTCCAAGTTTGAATTTACCAGTGGAATCTTCTTGTAAGCCCACGTCAAAGGCCAGCTTGTCCGTGAGTGACCGAGATGTCGTCAAGCAGCTCAGGTACTGGGGAAGAAAGGTTTTATTCAGGACATGACTTGGCCAAAATTGCATATAAAAACTGGACTTAAAGCATCCTATGCTGACTATATTTATTGTTTTCTTCAAAATAATTCTGGATTCCGTCTCACCATGCTTGAGTGGTAGTGTCTCAAAAGGATGGCATGACCGTACAGTAAGGTACGATGGCCTCCACCTTGGGACGACTGAAGGAGAGGAAGACAGAGGGATGTTTAACAGACCAGCCTGAAAACACTGACTATACGCTTCACATACTTACCTTGATTAGACAGGGAGAAAAACAATATATTTTAGAAAGTCCAGAGGTCAGAGGAACACATTATTATAATTAATTACACATTATTCAGAGCACAAACTGCCAATAACTGTAATAAGCCCAGTTACCAGAACAAAATGTTGGCAATGTGCACAAACCACAAAAATGTTACATTTTCGTAGTATAATGAACTGACTTTGTCTGACTCACTGTCCCAGTCAAACAGTCAACAAAAACGAGTTTTCCCTGCAGCTTTTCAGACCCCAAAGGTGGGTGTTTTGTTAGGGATGTTTTGCTTTTTTTCCTGCATCTTTTAACCCCAAACGTGGGTGTTTTTAAGCAAATTGTCAATGTACATAATAACTTGCAAATGTAACATATCCAGGGTTTGCAGAATGTACAATGCAAACTTTTTCTCTGGTGACTGGTTTGATGAAATCTAAACATATCATCATCTATTTGCACTGACTCTTTGTGTGTTGAGACTTTATTCTAAAATTCTATGTTTCTATGCTGTACTGTATCCTGAATTTAAACTTGCTGTAGGTGAATATTACTGTATATGCTGCATAATATGATTTGCAAGCAGACTGTTTATTCTTTGGATCTACTCTCATTTTATTTTAGAGGTGGAGATACAGGAAAGATAAGAATGGGACGGATAAGATGGATGGGCAAAGTCAATGTAAACAATTGCTGCAATCTGAAATTTGAGTGCATGCTGATGGTTTACCATTGTAGATTTATCATTGTAAAGAAAAAGAACCATCCCTGAAAAGAATACCTATACCACTGATTTAATGATATTATAGCACAATTATTGCAAGTACACCCTTTTAAAGAGCTATGAACTTTTAATTTGACCAGAAATCACAGCCAAACATGTCTCAGCATATAGTTTTTTGTTCATTGGGTGAATTAGTATTTAGAAAAACCAAACTGCATCGTTTTGGTCAAAATGTTGGTGACATTCTTATGTAAACAAAAATGCATATAAACACAGGGGCAATATTGTACGGCATGTTGAGCTCAAAGGTTTTTGCTGACCCACAACATTCACGTAATCAGTAAAATAATGGTTGGAGACTTTTGTTGCATGTCGTCCTCTTCTTAACCACAATTCCTATTCTATTCAACTAATTTACTGCTATTAAATAAAGACAAAATGTTAAAAAAAAAATTAAAACTGTAAGAAGTTATGTCAACAATGCTTATGTTTACACAGAGATTGCTAAGTTTCAATACAATAAAAAAATCTGTCAAAAAGCATGTCTGGCACACCAAACTACAATTTCTTAATTATTAAGCAATATTAATAAGCAGTTCCACATCACTGAACAATGCCTTTTTCCCAAAACAAATACTTTACAGAACCTTCTGGGGTTGGGTCATATTTTTGCAAATACAAGATATTAACACACATCATTTCTAAAGTAGTGTAGAGCTATTGCTGACATGGGACTGCTGCTATGCCTCAACTCATAATTCTCAGAGAAGGTATCAGAGTTATTTTATGACTGATAAAGAGAAACAAACCTCTGAATCCAGTCACCACAGACAGTAACTTCACACAAAAGGTAAACATTAGTCCATCCTACCTTTTCTCACCATCCAGCAAGGATGCAATAAGAAAACACAATTACTGCAACAGTTACAGAAATATGAGCCAAAACAACTATTTAGTCTGGCCATCGGAAGATAATGCTCAGCCTTACTGTGGGGTTAAGCACCCATAATCCACTGGGATGAGTCAGGGGCAGGTGTGTCAAGTGGTAGCATTATACAATTAGCCCTGGTCTGCATTAGCGCAAGGCTTGATCGGGACAGGTGGTGGTGGTAGTGTGTGATTTCCCAAGTGTTAGTGTATTAAGAGGGGGATCGGCCTCCAGAGCTCTGGGGGTTTCTGGTTACCCCATCCACCCCCTGACAGAGGTGGGTGGGCCCCTCCACTGGGCTGCATGCCATGCTATTCTCATCGTTCTGCTCACTATTAGAAAGGCCTGGCACATCCACATCTTCCAACCCCTGTGAGGCTAGTAACTGACTAAACTTGGCGGAATAATGCAACTAAGAAAATGCTGCAAACAGGGATCCTCTCTTGAAGCTAATTTAAGTTCCATTAGCCTCGGCCAGACACACTTTCTCTCATTTATCGTTTAAATAGCTGATTACAAGGGTTTTCTGTCCATATTCTCAGCTAAATCAGACTCTACTATTGTATAGGCTAACTGCTAAAGATTCATGGGATCTATAGTTAAATGTTAAAAATTTTAGCCCAGTGAATATTGATGCATAATTGAGAATAAACAAAAGCTAGAGGGACTTTTATCAAACCTAGATTTCTAGATGGCTGCAAATATATCAAGACATGATATTATCTGTTTGGCAAGTTATCCACTAAAAAAGAAAAATGCATCAACACATAAAGTTTTAGTGATTAAACTTTTATATATTGTGTGGATTTCTTTTTTATTTAATGTAAGGCAAGTTAGATGAGGCTTGTCTAAAAGGTCATTTTTTTGCAGCAGTGTGAAAATATGTTCTGTATAAAAAGGGAGCAGAAATGAGCTTGATGCCATGGAAACTAACAAAGAACAATGTGCTGAAATGAAAGGAACATCAAGCAGGTTGAGAAACCGCAACCGTTACAATACAGGCGTGAGGATAAATGTGTAGATGATATTTCTGCATGAAATGCAAATGAATAATGCATTGTGACAGCTTGCTAGATCTGCTTGCTATTGTAGAGTAGATCATTAAGTTGTATACATACAAACCTGGAATAAGAAGTACAAAAGTGCTTTTAAACTGCATTTTCAGCCAGTTATTTTCAAATTAATATTCTAATGAAGCTCTTTTTAATATTAACATTAACTATGCCTTTTTTTAGTAGATAAAGAGCAGCTTAGCATAAAACATTAATCTAAAGATAATGGCCTTGTTTACTTGGACCCCGTCTGTAGAGAGAGTTTAATGACAATTTTATAGAGCAATCCCCACCTCGATGTGAGGGCTAAACAGATATGAATCAAGACGTGTGAATGACACAGCACTTATTTCATTCAATAGGACACCCAGTGGGCAACAGGACAGGAACGAGGACAGTTGCCAAGTTGGTTTGGACACACGTTACAGGAAAACAGACATATTAACAGACATACCCATTGGTCCAAATCGACTGCCTGCTTGGCAGAGAGCAAGAAGGGAAGGGGAGGGGAAGTGGTGTCAGATAACAAGTAAAAAAAATCATAATAAAATAAAAGCAAGGAATTAAGTATAGCTATGGTGCTCACACATAGACTGAAGGATCATGATGTATAGTGTGCTTTATGGTGGACAAACGCCCAATCTGCGATCCATATTTAAACAAAAGAGGAGCCACACTAAAAGAACAAACAAACAAAGACCACACAGCTGGGACCTGATATCAAACCAAAATCTTCTAATAAATGGACTAACATGATTCTATTACAGGTTTGAGTACTGTTAGTAAATATAAGGATAAAAACCGGCAGGCATTTGGTTGAGTCTCTATCCCCTGTCTAAATATTCTTCAACCTATTAACACTTTAAAATTCCTAATAAATAATGTGAAAGACATTCTTGGAACAACTTTAATTTATGAGTAATTAACTATTTGTTCTATTAATGTGTTCATAAATATTGGAATTAAGTACATGACACTTTAAAATATATAGTAGATAATGTGGAAAACTAATGTGGAACAAATTAACTTGTATGAGTTGTCAACTTAAAAACTTGTGTTCATAGTTATGTTAATTAAGCATTTCATCACAATATTTATGAACACATTTTTAAGTTGACTCCTCATAAATATTAAGCTTTCACATTATTTAAAATATTTTTTTTGGTGTTATGTAACACACGCTTTTAAGTTGATAGCTCATGAAAATATATAGCAAATTTTTCCACATTCGTTGAAAGGAATTGTAAAGTGTTATATACTTAATTACCATAATTACGCACACAGTTAATTCCTCATAAAAGTGTTGTTATTGCATTTTTTCACATTATTCATCATATATTATTTATTTATATATTTAAAAGGAATTTGAAAGTGTTAATCATATCTTTATTCTTGTTTTTGAGTCCTACCTCGGTCATCTCAACCGTGTTGGCCAACATCTCCTGTAGAGCGCGGACCGACAGGGACTGCTCCAGAATGAAGGTACAAATGGCCAGGTCCGGGGGCACATTCTGCAAAAAACAGCACGCAGGAAAACAAAGCTGATTAAAAGCAAGGTTTCATACAGAACAGGACAAACAAAAGGAAGGAGGGGTGCCAGTATCTCACCTGAGCATTGGAAGTGGTTTCCAGGAAGCAGAGACGGTTCCCAAAGCCCTCGCAGGACAGACATAGCTTTATCTGCTGCTCCTTCAGGACGGAGGCAGTGCACTGCAGAACGACTTGATCATCCTGTACCCAGACAAACACATCTAGTCACTGGCTTTTCATTATTATGCTCCA
This sequence comes from Plectropomus leopardus, assembly GCF_026936395.1. Lineage (NCBI taxonomy): Eukaryota > Metazoa > Chordata > Actinopteri > Perciformes > Serranidae > Plectropomus > Plectropomus leopardus. The sequence goes on along the minus strand of NC_142181.1, from coordinate 31,543,431 downwards.
ACCTTCAACCTCCACACACTTCTCTCCCTTGGATCAGCTGATTTTTGCTGCTGCTTGTCACTGATAAGGCTTCTTTTACGCAAAAGAAAAAAAAATGCCTTGAGTTAATATTTTGGTACAGGCATTGTTTACAACACTGACCTTTTATTGACTAAAGTGACCGGCTTCATAAGGAGTGAAAAAGAAGAACACTTGCCTACAGCACGTAGTACAAAAAACAGTAAAATAAAAATAGGCACTTGCTGTAGAGTACACAAAGACAAAAAATTTGCTGTGAGACATTGGTCGCTCTCTGCTTTCAAATACATTTACTTTGACCTTTGCACTTAAAACAGATTTTAATTCAATTTACATCATCATATTTAGACACTCAACATCATTTATTTATTGTGCCTTTAATTTCTAAAGGTATTGGGAGACTATCAGACTGGAACAATCTGAACTCTTTCAGATTCATTACTTCTTTTCATGACTTTAAGACCTGATCTGTTCTTTGTTTTTTACACAGTGCACTTGTTTATGTAGACTAATTACTTTTGACATTATGTCATTTTGCCTGGCACTGCTCATTTAAATGCATGTTTATTTCTCTGTAGGTGAGATTTGTACCATAACTGTCAGGTTTTACGGTTCAGAAAGAGAACCTAACACATAACATCAAGCAGGCAGGTTGTTTCCAACAGTGAAAATGGCATCCCAAAGTATGAGTTCATAGGATGCTATCAGAGAGGATACATTTCATAGTGTTTTGGCAGATTCAGGCATAGTAAATAGTAAATGGACTGGCACTTGTACAGTTCTTTTTTAGTCGTTCAAGCACTTTCATGCTACTGTCGCTTTCACCTATTCATTCATACATTCATATGCAGAGGATACGGTTTAAGGGGCCACCTGCTACTAAGTTTTTAAACATTCGTACACTGATGGCAAAGCCATCGGGTGCCATTTGGTATTTAGTATCTTGTATCTTGGTATTTAGTATCTTGTCCAAGGACACTTCGAATGCAAATTAGATACATCAGTGATTGAACTGGCAACCTTCTAATTAGCTGATGACTTGCTCTACCTCCTGAGCCACGGCCGCCCAAATATTCAGCCATTTATTCGGCTGTGCAAGCTGGAGAACTCTACTTTCTCAGTCAGTATAGCACGCACTAAGGAATTTAATGAAAATTTTCCCTTTAATACTTTTCATTGGTGCTGGCAATTTTTCAAACCCTGCAAGTTTTAAATGCATGTTCATACTTTTATTTCGACACTTAATGGACACCAATTAACAAGCTTACTTTACTCATCTAGTATTGAGGGTTCAGACTGCAAGCAACTGAAACCTCTCCCATGTGCCAAGCATGTAGGAGAACTCAGTGGCCAACGCAAAAAATGTGAATGGCACAATCTAGAGCTGTTGTGTTGGTGGTCCATTCTGGGCTGCTGTAGAAACAGCATAGTGGACTCCATGGCTCACTCTAAGCTAACAACAACAAGACTCTTAGTTTCAGGTGATTGTACATAAAGGAAAACATAGTTATAATAGTATCATAGTATTCTATTTCTGCCAAAAATATCCCCCTAAATTTGCACAATGTAGCTTTAAGTCTGTATTAATTGTTGTCAAAGTTATGTAACTTAAAGTAATGCAGAAATAACTTTTTTCAAGTCAATTTGGACTTAGACTCTACTGCCATACAATAATAAAAGAACTTAGAAACACATCACGCTCACTAATGCTCATGGATTAGACAACTAAAGCGAGTTTAAAGAGTCTGATGTTCAATCAGAAATTATTATTATTATTAATATTATCAGTATTATTATTATTAAAAAACCGTGTAAAACTTGTGCAACATGGGACAGAGTTAAATATACAAAATAAACCAAAAATAAAATAAACGAAACAATCAATAAAATATAAGTATATGTACACATATATTAAAAGCAACTGGCTAGCTGCAAAGCTGAAAAAAAATGTGTTAAAAAATCTGACATTGGTAGATTTGTAAAATGGTGAGCTGTAATAGGCCATACATAATTTGTTGTTTAGAAGTAATAGTTGTCCATTAAATGGCCAGTAGAGAAGACTACAAATAGTTCCTCTCAGTGCATGTTGCTACAATGGATACATGCAACTCAGCTGCACAAGCAGAATGCTAACAGACAGTAATTTGTTGCTCCTGGTCAATGCTGGAACCCTCCAGTGACTGGTGTAAATACAGCAATAAACACCCCCTCCCCTGTGACACGCACACCTGACACTCAACATTCCCAGCTGTTCCTTCACCTCAGTCATTACGCAAGTGGATCCATCACTTAACCTCACTTACATTCCTCTCAACAGTTCTGGACAGATTCCAGACTTTTTTCCCCTCTCACCTAACAACTAATGAATCACTCTGTCTTCTGGTTCTTAACCTTCTCACTGTCTTTGCCCTGAGGAGTGTACCACAAAGTAAGAGTAGTGTCTTAGCGAGGTATGTTGAGCAGTTTTTGTTCTGAGTTTCAGCTTGAAATCAGCTGAAAAGCACCTTAAACTGCTGATTTGAGCTGCATCACTCTATAATCAGTGTCAGCATATGAGAGACACACATCGTCAGCTGAGAGAAAACATTATAAAGATACTTCATCCAACTTGTTAAACCATAATATTACAGAAATACCACCAAGCAAAGCTGTACAGTAACAGTATTGCTGTATGCATCGCAAAGCAGGGTTTTGTTTGTTTGTTTGTTTGTTTGTTTGTTTTACACAGGTACCTAGAGTTCATCAGAGAAATTCTGAGCAAGAATACTGTTAACTTTATTCACATGGTTGCAGCTCTCACTGAACTCCTAAATGTGAATGAGTGTTTTCTGCTCAATTTGCTCACAGTGTTTATATGCTTAGTTCTGATCTGCCAAAATCTGTTCACTGCTATTATATTACAGCTAATAGATTAGTCTGTTGTTGGTATTTATCACAAATATTTTTCAAACCATAAAAGAAATTTCACTTTGATTTGTCCAAAAACTAAAGTGATTTATACGTCTCCTTCATCAGGGATGATTAGAATGTTTAAATCTGCGGCATAAATGCTAAAGTTTAAGAGCTGCAGAATGTGCAGTGGTCACATTAGAAATAAAAGAGTGATAAAAATAGGCTAAATAGATATATATGAACTTGTGCAAAGTATATGTCATTTTCTGGCAACTCTTGCATAATTGAAGCAATAGTGTTGCTTTGTGCTGTAATACATGTTAATATTCTTCAAAGGCGAAAGGAGGCGGCACACGGTCGATCAAGTGTCAAATGATGCACTGAAGCAGAAAGTCTGAGTTAACAGAGAGGTGTTAATCACCTTCGGGGTACCCTGTTCGCTCTGTTCAAGGCTTTAGGGTTTGTCGAGCCAGCTCAGTCAAAGAAAACCTTGCTCTGTAGACCAGCTTCATGGCACAGTCCCCTGGTGATTCAGCACCACCAGTGACTTATAGTGTTTATAGGCAGGTGTTTTAAAGCAACGCCGAGGGCAGCGCAGCCGTTTGCATGTCTCTGTTTATGGCACATAGCAGGAAAATGGAAAGTGATGCAGTTCGGTGACCTCGTAACATCTACTCCTCTCTTATACCCAGAAGCCTCTAGTGTTTCTCTGGCTGAAGAGTGTCCCCCCTTCCTTCCACAGGGCTATCATCTATCTCTCCTCAGCCTCGAAATGTCTCCTCTGTCCTGTCCTGTCCTCGTGTTCACTGCTGTGCACTCCGGAAAGTGGAGCAATGTGCCCTCTCTTCTTCACTGCAGACATGAGCAACAGCACTCAGTGCAACTCAAGTGTTACTAAAACTCTATATAGACCATACAGACATTACTTCTGTGGAAAAGATGTAAATGTAAAGTTTTTAAAAAACAGAAAAAAACAAAGTGGTGGAATATCTGTCCCTTCTCCCTCATACAACAGCAACACATATCACTCACACTACTTCAAAGCTGAGTTTCAGACCAGTGGCTATATGGGCCGACATGGATCTTTGTTAATCAGGACTGACTACACTGCAGATAAGCTGTCAGGCCACAGAAAAAGCTAAGCTGTTGGGCTGAGTAAGAGGGGCAAAATGGGCTAAACTGGCCATGTTTTGAGGACAGCGCATATGGACTCAGACTGCAGTCCCCATTAAGGAGATAGGGCTGAGCTTGTGGGTGTCTAAAAGCAGACTGAAGCAACCGAGTGAGTCATTGCTCTGAGACAAGATGTGCGATCAGATGACAGCCATAGACGATATATGCCCCAATGTTATACAGCAGTCCTACCCAGTGGCTTCTGTCTATTTCTACAGACACAGTCTCACGTGGCAGATTGACTCTGCTTCAATCATTCTCTCTCTGTCGGCAAGATCAGAAAGAGGCAGAAAACCCGGAGGAAGACTGTGAGACCGGGATTAGGGCGCACAGCCCTGTCCTCAAAGTTGCAGAGAAAATTTTATATGTAATTCCTTTATCTGAATAACATTTTTCATGAATGTAAATCATTTTGTCAACATGTTCTTAAATCACGAAAAGAGCTTTTTTTTATAGAAATATGTGATCTGGATTATCAATGAGATGCATGAATAACTGTAAACCCGGTCAGTAAATGACAGTGGGAACATTATTCTAATAAAATATGATTGTCTAGGGGGGTCTGTTAACATCATAGAGAAAATTATCAAATTAAGAAGAACAACAAACCCACCGTTTATCCTACAAATGAACAGAAATGATTCTGAAACTTGCAGAGATGTTAAAGTCTTAAATGTAGTCCAATAAACAGTATTGCCAGCAAACATTTAAGTGAAAGCCAACCCCCAAACTCACTCTTGATTGCTATATTTGCATTTTTTACTGTGCTTTGTCCACAATTTTTGTATCTTTCTCTTGCTGCCTTCAGTATGGCACCTGGTTGCTACCTTTTCATATGACATTCCTGCCTGCTGTGCCCTGGAACGTCCTGAACACAGCAAAATAAGAACAAAATTGGAAAATACCACACACTTGAAGTGGGTCATAAGGGATGACTGAGGGGTATTACTTTTCTAAGAGTCTATGGATTTTATTTTTTTTAATTCTGTGTAGCATACCTTTATGTATGATATTAAGCACCTATGACGGTTGCTTGAGAAAATGGTTGATTACCTGTGGAACTGGCTGGTGGAGCAGATAAACACATGAGCCTCAGCCAATGTTTGCCAGCACTTTGCTGGATCTGTTATTCCACCCTGAACGTCAGGACGCACAAATTTATAATGGAAATCTGTCAAGCACTTCAGCAGCTCCAGAGCTGTGTCCTTCCAAGAGTCACACAGAGTGAATCACTTCCAAAGTGACCATGTGAAAAGCTGACTTAGACATCACACAAACCCTTGAGCTTAACTCATGCTTATATTAATAGAGGCAGCTTTCAGGATTTGAAGGATGTGCACCTGACGCTTTGTAGTAAGCCAACTGCAACTCCTGGTTATTTGTTAATCTCATATGACCCAATCTGAGTAAAAACAGGTAGGCAGTGTTGAGTGAATGCCAGGAAGTGCTAGTTATCACCCACCTGACCTACTCATGTAAAACCCGGGTGGTGGGCGAAGACGTGTACATGAAACACATTCGATGTCCTATCAACATGGTGGGTGTAGGGTTACAGTCAAACCATGTTTGGACTTGAGGCATCTAGGCTATGTGGATGTTGGGGGGTCAGAGAGAGAGGTAGAGACAATTGGATGTAAACTGACAGTTACACAAACAAACACACTAGTGTGCGCAAATAGAGGTGTATAATGCAGCACAGATTTACAGCCAGAGGCACAGATAGCGCCTGAAAGCAGACACCTTTGTATATTCTCTAGGGCCGTCTGTTGGTGCACATGCAGACAGAGGGTAGCCAGGGTTCCCCAGACAAGCAGGCACGCTGCCCGAACCACACAGGAAGCAAACAAGCACACTGATGCAAAATGGTGAGAGATATCTGCTCCCTCCGATCCTTTCATGCCCTGCTGAACTAAGACGAAAAACAGTAGGGGCACCAAGGTGTAATTATCCAACTGTGAACGTAGCTGATCGGCAGATAGTGTGTTAGGTTGTTAAGTTTAGTGTGGCATGCAGTGACACTTTTGTTTACGGAGGATATCCTCAAAGATACAGGTGGGGAAAGAGGACATATACTATATGGTCTCTAAGTGAGAGCAATGAGATTATTTTGTCTGGTAACCTGCTGTGTGGGACATTTTTAGAGAAGCACAGGAGGTTGATATTGTATTTTTACATTGTCTCAACTGATGCTGATGGAAAACGAACACAAGCATCCAGCAAGTCCTCACTTACAGCAAGTAATCTGCTGGTTCAGGACTTGCTGACTTTGAAATATGATATTTGACATGCAAAAACTGTGACACTGTGGCTGGTGGCTTTATAATCCACTGCAGTGTCCAGAAAGTTATTTCCCTTACTTGACATTTAACTGCGTGTTGGTACAATAAAGACTATCAGAACACATCAACAGTGATAAGCCTTCATTACCATAAAAAACAAAGTGGTATGTGACCTGTAACTAGGAGACACAGACATATAGCAGTTTAGTTGTGGTTGTTTTAATGCCAAAGGCTATTCTTATTATAGAGTTTGCTTTCTAATTTAGGTAGCTATATATTTTGTTCGTCCCCCTCCGTTAAAAATTGACAAATCACCTACTGGGTAAACTCATGGCCCAAACACACTGGAAGCAGCTGACGCACATGTTTTGAAGTACACTTGTTTTTTGCTTTTTCAAATTGCCTGAAATACCACCTCCTGTGAAACTGACATGTTTCTTTTAGGCATATTTTATATTCAGAATTCCGATTTGTGCAATATAAGGGTTAATGGAAACCACACCTATTGAGGCAAAGGGGAGAGATGGAGAGACAGAGAGGCCTCAGTTTTTGGCAACAGCTAATGTTTACTCCGTTTGGCTTTGCTTAAAACCTTTTGCACCAAATGGGGCACATTGTTTTTCACGACAAAAACAACAACAATTATATTTAAAATTATGTTTTTTAAATGTATTTTGTTGGCAAGTTAACATGGTGGTTTTAAAGTAGTCTTTTACTGTTTCACTAAGATTTGTTTATTTAGGTTTGTGACTGATTTCTGAATATTTTTAACTCAATACTGGTCTCAAATTCTTTATTGACAAAAGGCCACATCAATGCCCCTTAATCACCTGCCTGGTAATCAAATCACTCTTCAAAGAAATGACATGTCGATAGTTTCTTTACAGTTCACATTTTTTGCCTGACGCTCTGACCAAAGTGTGCTGATACAGTCCACCCTCAGGACATTGATTATATTTCTGCAGACATAAAAAGAGTGAGGGACAGCACATTGCACAGTATGTGGGTGGAGAGTGAGAGAACAGTTCAATAAGGCAGAGGGGAGCGTGGTGGTGGGGTTTCCCTTTGAAAACAGGAACAGAGCATGCAGGTGCACTGTCAGGATTCTCCATTACAGACTGCAGTCAAACAGGCCTTGTGTTAATTGTGCATTCTTGCTCATGTTTTCTCCACTGGTTGATAAATTTCTCCAAGAATAAAACCTTCATATTTTCTCCCTTACTGACCCCTACATTGTGTCTTTCTTCCAAAAAAAAAAGCATTTCAAGATTAGCACATTTTCAAACCCATCACCTGACACTGCAGATTGAGGGTTATAGGTCTGTGCTGCTTGAGGATAAGACGGGAGTCACCAAGTGCGAGTACAAAGTCTGACTGAGAGTTTAGGTTACATACACTACACATCATCTCTTACACATCACCTCTAAAATAGCCAAACCATCTCCTTAACTTACTGCAGTGTAAACAGATAGATTTAGCGCTGGATAAATCACACTTTTTACTGCAGTGATCTGCTTACCAAAAACTGACAAATCATGTTTGACTGTCTTTCCAGGCATTAGATGGTGATAGTTTGTTTTCTTTTGCATGTAACAATTAACAATCTATAAAAAAAACTGTCATGATGCAGCCTAACCTGGAAGTCCAGGCCAGCACTGAGATTTATGGCATCAATATATATTTTTTGACAAAGGCTACACACAGGATCTAAATTTGTGATAAGCAGCTCAACCATAGTCTGAAGGTATCGCTTTTCTTCCCCTCTCTCCCATCTATCTAATAACATGGTAATTTAGCATTCCTTTTTCAATGACCTTACATATGTCCTTTTTTCTTATCATTTTAATACAATTAAACAGATACTTTGCCCATGTTCAACCAGCTTTGTATCATGATAATGTCTGTAGTATGTGTTAATGAACTACGGTAAACTTCTCTCCATCTTACCAGCAACGAGATCTCCCTGCTCATCTCTCAGCTCAAAATGCTTTTCACAACATTCAGCTGATTATTTCTGGTGCTCTGGCTGTTGCTCGAACTACGGATTGTACTTCTGCATTTTTGCATGCCCACCACCACAGACACAAAGAGTGTAGAAATGGATCGAGAGAGAGACCTGTCGCTTTCTTTCTGTGTCTCAAACTCAGATCAAACAGTAAAACTAGGCAGTGCTGATCAAATATAAACCAAGATTCTGTCACTGTTTTGCCTGTCTTTAGGAACACATTTTAGTGCACAGTTTGGCTGTAATCGAGACACTGTCAACAGAGAGTGGGTTACATACTATTTCCTGTATTGTTACCAGCAGGCTGCCATATTGTTTCCTGTTTCATCATGGCCAAACTCATATCATGTCACCCTCCAGTGGGAGCGTTTATTGGTCTGGTGCAGCACAGTGCATTCTGTTAGTTGTAGGTTTTCTACCTCTTGAGCAAAAGCAAATGCCACAGCTCTTTTCCTCTGATTTTTGTTTTTTGGTTGTGTAGCTCCAATTTAAGAGTATTTAATTTTTTCACTGCACACAGCATAGTCCATCTTTCGAGCAGTAAAATACTTCTTTAAGGGCCCACAGGATCACTAATGGCCTCACACAGTGTGATAGCCCTACAGTCCACTATAATATGCCTTAACAATTACAAATACATAAAAATTAGATTTAAAGACTTTTCTTTAAATTTAAAGACTTTTCTTACATTCAGTTTAAAGAAAAGCTTTTACTCTGTTGCATCAAAGGCTCCTTTGGCATTGAAACACAATAGACTTAATTACTTAATTTCCACTCAGGTAGTGTGTAAGTACTTAATTTCTAAGTTTCCATTTGACTGGAAAAACATTATGGAAAAAGTCCCTACAGACTAAATGGCAGTACAACAGCATAAAACAAACTAATAACTATTCAATCTCTAAATAAATATGCACTTAACAACACTGGCAAAATGTTGGTGAAAAAAATAACTAAATTAGAAATATTTGCTGCATTGATGCAGGAGTCACTGCAGTCATATGAGTGTACATAAATGTGTGTTTCTTGTCTAATGTGGATTTTGCAGATAAGTTACATTGCACAGAAGTTATAGGTGGCTCAAGACAGAAAAGTTATTGTGCTGCATTGAATCACTGACGATAAATCTTTCAACCGCACACAAAAGAGAGTCGAGAGGATTTAGAGCCTTGTCTTTGCTGTCTGTTTGTCTCTTCATCATGCTCACTTTAGCTCCACACTATTTCTTTTGATTTACTCAATTTTCTCTCCAGACGCATATTATTTCATTGCAGTCCTCCTTTCTCTCCCCTTTTCCATTACCTCTACCATTTTGCTGTGGGCCTTCCCCTTCCACTCCTCTCCTATTTTAGGTGGCTGCACCTGTCACTATCACATTCCCTCCTTCTGCTGACCAGCAGATACTTAGAGGTCTCACTCAGAGATACTTAGAGGCCGCACTTGGAGAAAGAGCAAGACTTTCTTGCTCACCGGGAAAGCATTGAGTGCAGGAAAACTAGCTGGTAACTTCTGATAGGCAAAAAGCAAAATAAACCAATCACTGCCCAAAAAGTGAAATACATTTAACATTAGGAGACCTAATCAAAAGCTTAGCTGGTTACACATTTCAGCAACACAGACAACAAAACTAGGGTTAAAATCTTAACAATGGCTACAACTCTTACAGGATCCAAATTTTTTGATAAGGTTGCTGAGAAAAATATCTACTAGATAACAGGAATATGTTCCATTTTAGAGGGATTTTAGTCGCAAAACAAACACTCTGGAATTAAACTGTGATCATTCGCAAATTAATTTCTAAGGGACCTGACACACAAGGGTCAGCCATTAATCAAGCCAAGAAGGAGTGGGATAAAAAAAAATTAAAAACCCAAATTGTTATATGAGGAAAACTTTTCTTTTTCTTTAGCTAATAAACTCTTAATACGGTTGGTCTTTTTTTATGTTACTGAAATATCATTCTTTCCTCTCATGCAGGCAAAGAATTGAGGCAACACAACAGTTAGCCTTTGTCACCTCTAGTTCTTTAATGTTAGTTTGGTGCATCTGGGCCTTTCGAGACACCATGTTTCATTTCATCGACATATATTGTTTTGACAGCCCACACACACACACACACACACACACACACACACACACACAGATACTTCCTTCCCCTTCGGCTCAGTTAAACTGCTACAAACTACCACACATCAAACATTAAACAGCCTCTGCCCTTTGAAAGACGATAAGTCTGGCACACAACAGCAATTCAAAGGAAAACATTGCTATAAATAATTTATTTTAGCTGGCCTGAATCCAAAATCCACTACTCTAAAAAAAAAAAAAGGTCTATTTGTCTTAAGTGTAAGCAAAGTATTTTCCAGACCAGCAGGTCTGTTTGAAACAGATGTGCAATACAAATATTGAATATGAGTTGATATGCAGATAGAGATTTATTGGGCAAGACAAGCGACATCCCTCGGTCCAAATGAAAATATAGTCTGATAGCCTGAGAATATAAGACTGAGAGAAAATATGAAAAATCCCTGCATACATGAAGGCAAATACAACAAAGACCTGCAGTCTATCTATGAAACTATTCAGCAACCTAAACATTACACCACAAATATCTTCAACTAGCCAACAAAGTTAAGAATCATGGTTTCATCTCAGCCCGCGCTCAAACTTATTTAGTTAATAACATCATATTGTTATAATTTCCAGACAGCTTTTGCAGGATAATCCAAAAGCCTCAAAACAAATGACTGCAATGTGAATCCAACACATTTCTATCTCTGACAAAACTCTGACTGCACACACATTCTGGAAGATTTGGGGCATCTTGGAACAAAGACTGTCGGTTAGAAATTATGAAGTAAACATCGGCCGTCTGGACTTGTTTAGCTACAGAACACTTTATGCTGTACTAGCCTCTTCAGGGCTTTGAAACGATCATACCAGCACTTTTACTACAAATCAACTGTATCTCTGCCAGCCTTTCTGAACACGACCCACTTCATACAGTGACCCAGTCTTTCTCATACATTGATGTAGTGTATTTGAGTGCAGCAGTGTTTTCCTCCCGGTGAGGTGGTCTGTAGCTGAGGACACACAGTGATTGGTGGCTCCCACTAAAGTTAGCTACATCAATATGAGATTGAAGTCGCAATCATCAGCCTTTGGCTCCAGTACGTAGAAAACTAAACAATTAGCAAAATTTTCTCTCCATCTCTGAAAAGCTCTGCTGATGCGGGCATTACTGATTTTGTTTATTGTCAGGCTCTCTGCGCCAGTTTTAAGGAGCGTATTCTTTTGTGTGAGGTTAGAACATGGACTGGTTAGAGCGAGTCTGTTTATCTTTTCATCTTTTTGAGTTTAGTCCTGGCACCATCTAAGTTTGACTGACTCGTTATTTTAAGCTATTATTCACTGTCTCACTTTACGGTCTTTGAACTATGAGCGGCGGAAATGGACAAAACTTGTGCACATTTGTGAATTAGTGTGTAGGGGAGTGGAGTTCAGATTTTAGGACTGTGTAGCATTGTACCTATCTCTTTTTTATCACACTAAATGTATCTTTTGCACATATTTGTGAATGCTGGAGGGTGGGAGAGGGGAAAAGTGGTTTTAGGATGTGGGAATGACTGTCCCCTGACAATTTTATTGTTGCAATTATGCACAAATTTGTGATTTATTATGAATAGGTGGGGTGGGATATGGGGACAGTAATGTTTGTAAAATTTTGTGACCTGGTGTTTTGTTCTCTATTTACATCAAATTTATTTGTTTCATCTACCTGCCCAGGGACTACAGGCAGAAAATAGCAATTTTACTAAAACCTGGTAAATTGTATCTATCCTTATTTTACATAAGGTTAATGTATTATTGTGCACTACATAAAATTACATTGCACTACATTACATTAAAGTGGTAAAGTGACAGAGCTAATCACTGACAGAGCTGACACTGACACACACAAACACACACACACACACACACACACACACACACAAAGGTTTCATAACAGTTGTCACTTTGCAACACTTTGCTCCTGCAGGATCCCCCTATGTCTCATGCCTGACAGAGCAGACCACCTGTTTATTGTGTAAACTGCTGTGACCAAAGCAGGCGGAGTAACAGGTGCTGCATGTGTGTGTGTGTGTGTGTGTGCGTGTGTGTGTGTGTGTGTGTGTGTGTGTGTGTGTGTGTGTGTGTGTGGTTATGTGTGCACTGTTGCCCCGCTGCGGAAGTGTTCATCTCCTGGGCTCAGCACTTCTAAAGCCCTGCTTCGCTCGCACCCTCCCCACTTCCCGCACCCCTGGCCCTCATCTGCTGCTGTCCCAAAATCTGCTGCTGCTATAACTCACTGATGCACACACTGTGTGTGTGTGTGTGTGTATGGAAGAAGGTACTAGGAAGGACAGTTGGGATGAAAAACACGGAGTGACTGTGTCTCTGTACAAATAAACAGCAGTGTAACCAATTTAATATGTATAAAAGTTTTTGGTTTCCTCTGTCAGTTATAATCTCAACTGCAGAAACTGAAATCAGCATCCCAAAGAAAGAGTGACAGTCGCAGATGGCCAAGGTTGATAGGGACAATTCAGTGATTTAATGACTAGTGGGAGATGCAAATAAGCTTAGACAGACAGGTACGTTGACAAGCAGGTACAGGTTGCTCGAAAAAAATAAGCATGACAAAAAAACAACTATCTGACAACTGACTGGGGACAGGACCGGGATATTTGCTGCTGGGCTGATGAAGAAATGCGGTGCAGGTCGTGAGATGGGGGAAGCTTAAGGGAGGGGAATGAGGTGATTGGAGGGTAGATGGGAGTGGCAGGATCTGGAGTTAACGGAAAGTCCGAGGACATCGAGTGTCCAGATAAAGAATAACAGTGAAGGGGTCTGGGAAAATGGAAATGTGTCTAAAAAAGAGGGACAAAGAGCCTGTTTAGATCTGGTATGAGCATGCATTTCAGTGATATGGACAGCCAAGACACATTGCCATTCATACCTATCATGCGTCTCCAGCTGACCACCTGTGTTCAGATTTGGTTACTGTCCAGCACACTGTTTATATGTCCACCATTTTGCTAGCTGCTCTGTAGCATGCTTGCTACTCAAGTTAGTTGTGTCAGTAAAGCTGACACATCTCCTTCCACAGGACAAAATGATGGACGGTCATGCATCACTTTGTCCAACTCTACATAAAATGGGTATGTTATTAGCTCACTGTCACCAAAACAACCACCACATCCTACACCGATGACATAGTCCTTGTCAGAGACACATCAGAATGGCGTTAGCGTTCATACTAAAAAAGATATGTGGTCAAATGCATCCCAGACCACCTCAGCAAGAAATGCATCTTGGTGGCTATTTATACCCGTATTTAGCGCTATCCAGTTGTGATCAGATCACCAGAGACGCATGTTGATGCCAGGTCTAACAAGGGTGAGAGAGGCAGAGTGAGCAATCTTGTTACTGTAAAACATAATCCTAATTTCATTAAATGATATCCCTGCATTTTTAAAAAGTCCCTCAAATGTAAAACTTATTTGTCAACAATTTGTGGTCTGTGAAAATTAGATGTTTTTCTCTCATCTTGGTATGAGTGATCTTGACCACTTGTAAAGTTTTCTCTTACCTCACAGAAGAGAAAAAATAAAATAAAAAAAAACATTGGTGAATCCCAGATATTGATGGGTACTGACAAAATAAGAACATATTGTGGATATGAGCAAAGATAAAATAAAATTTGTTTGTGTATCGTTTCTTTCATTAGGCCCAATAGGACAGACGCGGGCAGAAATAGCATTTCATTAAACATTTCATCATCTGATCCAGTAGATCAGAGTAAGACTCCTTTCAGATACCTTAATAAATCTATTTAAAGCTAGAACCATTTGTAGACAACACATTTGTTATTTTAAAAAATGATTACTCTAATTAACTCTTGATTATACTAATTATTCCAATGACACAGAGGGATGTGAGATAGATTTTGGTAATAGAGCTGGACAAATGTGGGTATTGTAACAACTTGGTACTGAGTGCAAAACTGATCAGGCCATGGGAACCTAGCCTAAAAAGTCACGAGTGGGACATCTGAGTGGTTAAGAGGTACAAGACATCACCGCAACTTCACCAAGCCTGCCAGTGACCTTCATTGCATCTATTGTCTGTATCTACTGTCCATCACATAAAGGTAAAATTCAGGGGGAAAAAACAGTCACTGGTAAAATCAGACTTAAAAGCAGACACAAGAACAAAAACAAGCGCCCCAAAAACTAATATCCACCCAGCACTGAATTATTCATTTACAGGTCAAAAGACTTCTCGATGCCTGCATTTAAATCTGGGCTGGGCTGAACCTGGGCTGAAAATTGAAAGACGTCCAGGTTGTTTGCACTGCCTTTCAAAGACTTACTTCAGCGTGTAGTCGGACCCGTATGACATTGAAATATAGTTTTTTAAAAGTTGTTAAAACATTGTATATGACCTTGACATACACATTTCCCCTTTCAAACTATTGTAGTCTGGTTTTAACCGGGACATAACGTCACCTTTGAAACTGTAAAACGCCAAATCAGTGCTTCCTGTCAACATCACAGCCTGTACAGCTCTGACAAAAGTCACTGAGGCGTCTTCAGCCTGCATTTGTCACAACTGACAGTCACAACAATGAACAAGATCTCCGTTCACTTTACAGGCACACACCCACATCCACACAGAGACACACACCACTTCTCCCGAAGGATGCTGGCAAGTAGGACACTGACTCCTCTGGTTTCTCCCTCCAGAGTGTGTGCACTTATAGTGGCAAACTATAATAAGAAACTGCTGTTATAGACTGGAACTCGAATACCCCTTCAAACTCACTCGCCTATGTGATTCACACCGCAAATGTGGCATCGTGAAACAGTGACACAGCTTTTACCGTCACCTGCAGAGAAACTGCACCATTGTATGAACTCCAGGTTACCTGATGAAAGCTCTCAAGTGTTTATAGCTCACAGACATTTCAGCAGTCTGTGGCTTTTTCTAAAGAGAAAAGGTAAGACTGCTGCAAGCTAAGCCAATCTCTTGACAGCTAATGTGGGGGCTGAAGTGCTCTCAGGGTGGTGTTTTTATACCTGATAGCAGTAATTCAACATCCACTTTGTTTGAGTGGATGGAGAATTTAAGTAACCTGCTACTGTACAGCAGGTGGCATGGCTACACTCCACCAGCGAGCGTGGAGAAGCCTCACTGAGCACTGTATGAGTCACAGACCTGGGCCATATAAGAATAACACAATGACACCTAGAATAGAATAGAGCTGCACTGCTGAGCAAACTGTGTGTGTGTGGCCTTTTTGTGATGTGAAAACATTCACTTGAGATTTGCTGAAAAGACATAAATCCATAACATTTTTTTCCATCTGTTAAACTGAACAGGATTCAGCATTTGAAAGATCTAGTCTCCTATTCTTTTCTTCTCCTGCTATCAAACAAAAAAAAACATGGGGAAAAAATACAAATGTGGTAAGACTACCATGTCTTACTCCCAAACTCACACCCCCACAGCTTTTTATCTTATTTGGAGGATTCCCAGCAAGGATGAAAAAACAAGTAGAGTAACAGAGAAAAGGATAAAAATAGAGGAACTGACAGGATTTACACTGCTAGCATTTTTTCAGCTCCTTTCTCAAATAGACAGCGATAGATTCCTCAAAGGAACACTTACATGCTCACAACTACTTTGACAGGAGCGAAGGGCAAGCCTGTACAACCTGCTGTAGAGTTTGTGTATTTGTTCCATTTGTTACACTTAGAACCACATGGGGGACAAGGGAGATCTTAATGATTTTAAAAATATGGAAAATGTTTTTCCTTCCGTTGATTTCTTAGCTCACAAAGCATGGCAGGTTAAACCTTGTACAACTGCGATACAAGAGAGAGAAAAAAAATTAAGAGCATCTGGCAGTGAAGTGAACTGCATTTCTATGGTATCATGGCTCTTCTGTACAACACCAATGTGATTTAAACTAACCTAATTTTTCATGTGCTATTGGAGTCTCCAGTGAATTTCTGTGAAGCCAAGTTATTTTGTCAGTGGTTTCCACAGCACTCACCCTTCCTGCTTGGTCTTATATCATGCAAAAGCCAAAGTGTTTAAGTTTTGAAAGCTTCAGTTTCTCCAAAATGCAGCTTTAATTAGATCAGGCCCAACTTATATGGCATCAACTCTACACTTACGCGAGCAGAAAAGCTGCCTGTCACAGTGAAAACCCATACTGTGCCAGATGAGAATGAATGGAAACATCTTAAAGTGACAGTTCAACCCAAAACCAAAACTGTATTTTCCCTGTTAGCTGTAGCTCTAAATATGAATGTAGATTGTTTTGGTGTGAGTTGCTGAGTGTTGGAGATATCAGCCATAGAGATGTATGTCTTCTCTTGAATTTAACGGAGCAGTTTCACGTTGGAACTGTTTTCTTTCTACCAAAGTACAACAGTATCACAACACAGAAGGAAGCCTGTATCTACTGCTTGCTCTCCTAGCACCACTGAGCTAGATAATGTTACAGCCCAGCCGAGGAGGGCAATATAACTGTTTACATCTCACACTGTCGAGAGCATGAGCCTCTCGTCCATGAGCAGAAGCACGCTTCCCTCTGCGAGGGGATTCGGTTGGACAGTGTAGTTTGGCAGATAAAGAACAGTTCCTACATGATAAAGGTCTGTGGATTATCTAGAGTAACTAAGACATGATTTCTAGAAAGAGACACTGCTGTTGAGTTTTTCAAATGTTCCATCTAGTTCCATTATAATGAAGGGAAGGCTGACATCTCTACGGCCGATATCTCCAACACTCAGCAACTCACATCAAAACAATGTAGACTGATAAATAGCACTACAGGTAAGCGTTCACATACATATTTCTGATTTTGGGGTGAACACTCCCTTTAGGACTCTGAAAGACCTGTAGGCTCGCTATAAATATTGATACACAGTAAAATCTGCTAACATGTGCATAGCTTTGAGCTTATAAAGGCTACATTTGAGGAAAACAAAGGACTTTTTTTGGTTAACAATACATTCTATTAGGATAAATTTTGAGTTGTTGTTTTTTTTTTTTTT
The DNA here is from genome assembly GCF_026936395.1 of Plectropomus leopardus. Lineage (NCBI taxonomy): Eukaryota > Metazoa > Chordata > Actinopteri > Perciformes > Serranidae > Plectropomus > Plectropomus leopardus. Next base: position 31,525,957 of record NC_142181.1, on the reverse strand, counting down.
AAATCACAAGTTTGTTATCCTAAACTAGACACCACTGTGTGATATATGACAATTCTTTTATACAGCTGTTCATTTTCAAAAGATTTCATGAAATCGTTATAAGATGACACAATGACCGCTAGAAGAAAATAGTGATGGACTGAGCTAAACCCCTGCTGAGCCTTGGCACACAGGCTGTGAACCTCCATGTCAAGTTATGTCACTATGAACAGATTATATGAGGTGAATATAAGACTACAGTCTGCTTCCCCAGCTGGTCCAGGTGGGGTAAAAAGTCCTCTTTGCTCTCACTCCGCTTTCATCACACCTCCCACCTCCAACATAACCCAGGGAAAAACCCCAGCAGAGAGAAACAGCTGACTCACACAATGCCTCCCATCACTGTCCTCTAATTAAAAGCCTGATAACACAGAGCATTTGGCGTACGCTTTAATCCAAGCATCGTCACAGCACCACAAGACACTTACATTTTTAGCTCTGTGTCCCCAGTGGGGATTGAACCCCTGACCCCAACACTGTTAGTGTCAAAGATAGACCCATTGAAGTACACAACACATTAATAATTCACAAAGAGCTGCATTGTTTTTCCTTTTGAAGTGATGGTGTCTAATAGTTTCATCCTAACTGAGCCTCTTGAACCAAAGGACCAACCCGCTGAAGGTATTCGAAGTGTTTGCACTGTTGTGTCTCAACATTCATTTGCCAATTTCAGAGGAGGAGAAAAAAAGGCAGTTTATACTTTTGGAACAGAAGCAACAGCTGCTCTGTAATGCCGTCTTGTGGAAGTTGTGAGCTGACTCCACAAGCTCGGCAGGAATCCCGTCCATCAATATAATTTGCCTGTGGTCTTTTTGCATGCCGTTGTCTGGCCTATTTGTCCTTGAACTATTATTTCACAGCCAACTAGATTCAAGTGACAGTGAGGTAAACATTGCAGGAAAGTAGAGGTCCACTTAAACAGAAACACATTTCACTGTGGAGTAGGGCTGCAATTTATGATTATTTTTATTGCTGATTAATCTGCAGAGTATTTTCTTGATTAACTGATTACTTTTTCATCTATTAAATGTCAGAAAATGGTGAAAAATGTTGACTGGTGCTTCCCAAAGCTCAGCCTGATGTTGTTTTGTCAATAGGCCAAAGAAATATAGTTTACTGTTATAGATTAGTAAAATAACCAGAAAATATTCTGAGACTTTTGACTTTTTTCTGTAAAAGCTTACTCAAACCAATAAATCGATTATCAGATTAGATGGCGAGTAATTTAATATTTGACAACTAACCGATAAATTAATTAATTGTTGCAGCTCCACTGTGGAGGTTTTGTTGATGCTCCTCCTCTCAAAGACAAATAAAGTGAGTAGAGATGAGAGCAGGGGTGTTCAAACTTTTTTTTTAATGGTGGCCAAATTATATAACATGAAATTACCTACTGCTACGGCCAACTGCTTTTTACATCAAATATGTAATTTTTAGAAAAAAAAATCACAAATAAATAACCCAAATCTGACAATTTCATCTTTCATTGTAAATATATTCTACTTTCCCCTGCTCCTGAAAGCAGCAGACCTCACTATCCACTTTACATGTCGCTCCTATGGCCATGTCTGTCGTTCAGTTTGCTTTTTTAATGCCCTTAAATAGGGCCTGCAATAATTCTGTATTATTGATTATTGACTGTCACTAGAGTCTCATCATGTTATTAACAACCTGAGTCAAGTGTTTCCAATCTTGTCATTAATAATATGATTCAATTACCAAAAGTTATTAAAATTTTTGTTTTTTAAAGGGTGACAGCTTGAATATAAAAGTTTGTCAGTTTGCTTTAAAGGATATAAAAGCTATTCATATGTTGATATTGATATCAAATATATTGTTCAGCTTTAGACTTAAAACACTGGCTCTTGCAGTAACCTAACTTATGATCTTTCAGCTAATTACTGGTATCAATAGCAGTTTTTGGCATCCTGATTGCGTTTTTTAAAATCCAAAGGTTGGTCAACTATAGGTTCAGGTGCATGGAAACAAATGGAATCAATTAAAATTAATATATTAAGACAATTAAATATTGTATCTTTCTCAGATAGTGCACACATACAGTACAATCTCTCTCTCTCTCTCTCTTTCTCTTTCTCTCTAGCTTTATAAAACCATTTCTCCAACTCAGCAGTTTTAGGTCATTTTTCGGGGGTCGTCCCCCATTGACTTTGACGCTGGAACTGGACATCTCTCTCCTGTGACTATATGCTCGCTCCTCCAAGGAAGACATGCAGCCTTTGGCCAGCTGTCCCCTGCAGGCTCTGGGTAGCTTGTTGCTCTGCTTCCTCACCCCACACTGACAGGCTCTACTTTCCTCAGATAAAAATAGATAACGATGCTAACAGATGCACCAGCCCCTGTCTATCTATCTGGGCTCTCTCTCACACTCACACACACACACACACACACACACACACACACACCGCACACACACACACACACACACACACAGAGTTACCCACCTATTCTTCAGCCCAGAACATTCTGGACGTAATATAGAAGAGATTAGGGTGAAACAATGAGCTTTGCATTCTTAAAAGATCAAAATATGATCATGTAATGTGGGTTGGATTTCTGCGCTCACACGAGATTAAAGGAATCAATTACCAAGTTTAAAGAGAGCAACTAATAAGCAGGTCATGGCACATTCAGGGCACCGCAAAAATAGTCAACTATATACAGAAACAGGCCTTGGCTCTGAGAACTGCAACTACAGGTTTGACTTAAATATCCAATGCCAGAAAAGCAAAAGCGATGTAAGTGAAGAAACTGTTCAACCAGTTGACACTGAGGAGCAGCGAAGCTGATGCTGAAAGGTCATGAGTCAAATTTAGATCAAAAGTTTTGTCACGTAGAGAATGAATTTATTGCTTCTCCTCAGTAAAATATGATCTAATTTCCTTCCTCACTGTCCTCATAACTCCTCATCTCCTCCATCTCCTCTCAGGCAGCCAATGCAGGTTTCCCAAAAAGGAAAGTAAGCAGGACTCACCGTTCGCAGGAACTGAATCTCCTCCTCTCCCTCTCCCCCTTCTGCCATCCTTCGCCGAGGGTTATTCGCAGCTCCTCGGGAGAAAAGACAAAATCCTTCTAATTTCTCTCTTCAGGATTTGTAATTTTTATCTCCTTTGCTATGTCCCTCCCTGTGGTTCTCCACGTTGCACCTCTCCTTCCTTTCTTGTTGCTGTACCCCCCCCTCTCTCTCACACACACACTCTGTCTCTCTCGCTCTCGGTGCTCGTGTGTGTGGGTGTGCTGGCGAACAGCATGAGTCCTGTGGCTCTCACGGTGTTGTGAGAGAGAGTGACAGGAGGCGAGGCTCTCCCCGACTTCTCTCTCCTCTCCGCTTGCATCCCCCAACCGCAGATGAGGGAGGGAGGGAGGGAGGGAGGGGCAGGTACCTTGTTACACATTTACACCGCTCCCATCCCATCGTGCCGCCATGTTTGTAGAAGTGGGCCACTCCTTCACACAGGCTGACCCCCTCCAACAAACACACATACACACACACCTCCCCTCCCTCCACATGTCTGAAGCTATAAAAGGAAAGGGGGGTGAGGACTAGCCTTTGGGGAGTGTGCAGTAAGAAGAGATGCGCACGCACACACACACACACACACACCTGAACTCTTTAAAGTGAAGGCACTGCACAGATATAGTGCATTAATGCTGCCTTTGGATGCTACGTGGAAACACCTGTATCACCTGACAGTCATCTGATGAGATTCAAATGAATGAATAATTTCAATTTAGGTTACATGAATCATGGGAAACAGATAATTTCTCTTTTTTTTCAATCAGTAACCAAAAAAGGAATAGGCTGAAGCCCAAGGCCTATTTTTGTCTACTACAAATCAACAAAGGACAACCCAGAATAACAGCAACACCAAAGAAATGAAATAAAAGAATTAAAAACTAAATTCATTGTACTCTAAACTCTAATGTTCTGGGTTGTACCAGTTTAATGTTATGATGTCTTTGCAGGTAATTATCATCTCTGCAAGAGCAATGCAGAGACAGCACAGCCACACATGCATAATGGAGGATTTGTACAGTCACTATCTCTAAGTGTGAATACTAACTTTGTGATAGGATTTTTTAAATTAATTATTCTACTGATGAAATTAAGTTGATGTGAAGAACTTAAGTGCACAAATTCATTAAAATTTCAATATTTGTTACTTACAATATATACAATAAGACAGAGACAAGAAACATCCTCAGTTTAAAAGAAACCCCAAAGTTTGATAATCTGCTAGATCAGGACTGCATGGTTGTGGTTAAATCTGATTTGATTGATAGTGACTATCATCAGATTCAGATGCTTATACTGGAAAATACAGTGATCAGTGAGTGGAAATACTCAACATCACTTGTTTTACAACACTTTAAACTTACCTTAACTAAAACTAAATACGAATATCTAACTCTAATAGGTGGCACTGTGTCCATGACTCCATTACTTTGATAAAATATAAAAAAATATGATCATTGTCCCATATCTCAAGTTTTCAGAGCCCTAAGTAAAGTCTTGAGATTATTATATCTGAAAAACAGTTTGGAATAATTCAGCAATGACACGATGCAGAGAAAAGCTGCAGATCAAATATGACAGAAGCAGGAACCAGAGAATGTTTGACTTTTGTTTTTACCTAATATAGGACCTTAAAGGTACATTGAAAATTAAAATTACTGAAGAATTTCACATTGATTATAAGCAATTTGATGAATATCAATCTAACCTTCATTTACAATTATTACTCATTGTGTGCCATAACTCAACAACAAGCAGTTGTAAATGTTAATTTTCTTTTCTAATTGATGAGGTGATCTTTATCAATTACTGCCTATACCTTGACGTGAATTCATATCTGCTGGTTCAAAGCTCCACACTGAGTGCAGCAGACACTACAGATGTGTTACTACAGTCTAATCAATAACAATATGAGAAGCTTTGACATATCAGATTTTAATTAGCCCCATGCTTTTTCACACCTTACCATAATAATTCACATTTTATGCTTCAGTGTTAAAAGTAGCAAAGGTCTTTAGCTTTACTAAGAACAGTAATTACCATATTATCTTTTAAGGTCTTGGTCAATTGACTGTAGAAATATCACTATCAACAGCACCCTGGCGTTTTGTAGGCATGCAAGGAAATTTGTTGCAGTGATTTTAAAAGGGGAGAACTTGTCTTGTGTACAGGTGTGACTAAAAACGTCATCAATTTGATCCAACACAAGCAATTTGAAGAAAAAGCCTTAAAATGTAAAATGATTGTAGAGTAAAAATTTTTAGTAAAATTTTTTTTATTAATTCATTTATTTTTTCTCTTTGGGACTGCTGTTATTCCAGGCTATGCGTTGGTTAATATAGCAAAGGCAAAAATAAGCCTTGAACTTCAGCCTATTCCCTTTTTCGGCTATTGACTGAGAAATTTGGTCTGAAAAAATCTGTTTTGATGTCTGTAACTAAGACCAAAATGAAAAAAAATATTCATTAAAAACAAATTCATTCAAAATTTCACCTTGGGCATTAGAAACAATGAGGGGTGTTTTAGTGTATTCTCTTATTTTAGAGACCAAACATCCAATGTAATTTAACTGAATGTTAAAAGGTCTCCATCCAGCTTTCCTGTTTGTTTCCATTGCAGCCTAAATTAAATCTTATTTTAGCTCTGAAAACATTATACTATGACACAAAATTGCAAATAGACTGTGTTTAGACAATAAACCAGAAAACAGCTATTGCAGACTACAGCGGCCACATTCTTCTCTCAATATCCAACGCTCTGTCTGGACATCCTGATCCCTGAAGCAAAGAGATATGCGTGAGTGTCAGTGGCACACCCCTTTTGGTCATATCAGATGCACCAGACAGGAGAGCTGGAAGTCTGAGCGGAAAAAAAGCGCATCACACAGAATCGGTGACATTTCTGCAGACAGTGTGCACACATCCACACGCCCTTACCTCCTCAGTCTCCATCTGGCATCCTTCAGCATGCTCTCCCTCCTGTCTGTCTCCCGCTGCAACAGCAGCTGGCAGCCGGTAAAGATGTTTTGGGACGCCACTCGCCGGGATACAACTCCGTCCAGCGGGTGAAGCGAGGAGGAGGAGAGGGGGCGGAAGAGATGATACGCCACTGAAGCAGAACTAACATGAATTCTGGGAGAATGAGTCCTGACTCAGAAGTGACCTGC